>NC_142799.1:23730537-24098037 GCF_049724085.1 Artemia sp. Qi Xiang Cuo
GAAATGATATTGCAAACAAATAGCGATTTCCGCTTTGTGCTACATCATATTTATGAAATTTAATCATAGGTGCTTTGGAGTTTTGCATTGTTTATTTTTTTTCAGTTTTTATTCAGTCTATTTTTTTCAGTTTTTTCATAGTTAGCTCGCAAAATGCAAACTTTCGATACAGGTAGTAGCATATAATTAGGAATCCTTTGTCCAAAGGGCGAGGGTTGGAATCTTACTGTATCCAATTATTTGGTTAGGGACGGGGTTCAGTGGCGTCACTCTGTAAGCTCGGCCAGAGTCTACCCAGGCTCGGCCAGAGTTCATCCTGTGCGTAAGCACAGGATGGCTGGTCTGCATCTCCCGGTTGCCCTTCCTGACAGAAGGGCCTTGAGACGGAGATCAGCACCGCTAGTTTGGACTTTAAGGGTCTAGTACCGTATCCTTTACCCTTACCTTACCTCATGCCTACATTATCATAGGCAGCACGCTAGCTCTGCCAAAGTAAAGAACGATGAGGGCACAATGTGTTTTTTCCTTCTTTCTTCGACAGGCACTTCGTTTGTCCTTTGTCCAAAGGGCGAGGGTTGGAATCTTACTGTATCCAATTATTTGGTTAGGGACGGGGTTCAGTGGCGTCACTCTGTAAGCTCGGCCAGAGTCTACCCAGGCTCGGCCAGAGTTCATCCTGTGCGTAAGCACAGGATGAACTGGCTGGATGGCTGGTCTGCATCTCCCGGTTGCCCTTCCTGACAGAAGGGCCTTGAGACGGAGATCAGCACCGCTAGTTTGGACTTTAAGGGTCTATTACCGTATCCTTTACCCTTACCTTACCTCATGCCTACATTATCATAGGCAGCACGCTAGCTCTGCCAAAGTAAAGAACGATGAGGGCACAATGTGTTTTTTCCTTCTTTCTTCGACAGGCACTTCGTTTGTCCTTTGTCCAAAGGGCGAGGGTTGGAATCTTACTGTATCCAATTATTTGGTTAGGGACGGGGTTCAGTGGCGTCACTCTGTAAGCTCGGCCAGAGTTCATCCTGTGCGTAAGCACAGGATGGCTGGTCTGCATCTCCCGGTTGCCCTTCCTGACAGAAGGGCCTTGAGACGGAGATCAGCACCGCTAGTTTGGACTTTAAGGGTCTAGTACCGTATCCTTTACCCTTACCTTACCTCATGCCTACATTATCATAGGCAGCACGCTAGCTCTGCCAAAGTAAAGAACGATGAGGGCACAATGTGTTTTTTTTTTCTTCGACAGGCACTTTGTATCGAAGGAGTTGTCGTAGAAACTTCGAAAAGGGCTCATTCGATTGGAAATTGGAGTGAATAGTGCCCTTTTTAATAATCGAAAATGATTGGAGGGCAACTAGCCCCCCCCACGCCCATCATTCCCCCAAACCAATCCAATCAAAATTTTGAGATAGCCATTTTGTTCAGCGTAGTTGATTTCCAGATAGAAAATATCTTTTTGAGGAGGACACTCCCCTAAAATCCTCAGGGCAAGGGTTTTAAGCTATGCCATGAGGGCATATAAGAACAATGTTGGCACAATGTACCATATATTGTTTTTTTTTACTTTAGAGCAGGGCACTTCATATGGAAGGGGTCGTCGTAGAGACTTCAAAAGGGGCTCATTCGATTGGAAATCGAGAGTTCTAGTGCCCTTTTAATAGTCAAAAGGGATTGGAGGGCAACTAGCCCCCCTAAGCCCATCATTCCTCCAAACACATCCAATAAAAATTTTGAGATAGCCATTTTGTTCAGCGTAGTTGATTTCCAGATAGAAAATGTATTTTTGAGGAGGATACTCCCCCACAACCCTCAGGGCAAGGGTTTTAAGTTATGCCCTGGGGGCATATAAGGTTTTTATATAAGGGGTTGTCGTAGAAACTTCAAAAAAGGCTCATTCGATTGAAAATTCGAAGGGCTAGTACCGTTTTTAATATTCGAAAGGGATTGGAGGGCATCTAGCCCCCCCCCACGTCCATCATTCCCCCAAACGCATCCAATCAAAATTTTGAGATAGCCATTTTGTTCAGCGTAGTTGATTTCCAGATAGAAATATGTTTTTGAGAAGGACACTCCGCCACAACCCTCAGGGCAAGGGTTTTAAGTTATGCCCTGGGGGCATATATGGTTTTTGTATAATGGATTGTCGAAGAAACTTCAAAAAAGGCTTATTCAATTGGAAATTCAAAAAGCTAGTGCCCGTTTTAATAGTCGAAAGTGATTGGAGGGCAACTACCCCCCCCCCCCCCCCACGCCCATTAATCCCCCAAACACATCCAATTAAAATTTTGAGATAGCCATTTTGTTCAGCGTAGTTGATTTCCGTATAGAAAATATTTTTTGGAGGAGGAAACTCCCCCACTACCCTCAGGGCAAGAGTTTTAAGTTATGCTCTGGGGGCATATAAGGTTTTTATAGAAGGCGTTGTCGTAGAAACTTCAAAAATACAAATGAATGGGCATTGTCAGTTTAAAATACATATACTGATATTTTGTAATCAAAATGTTAATATTATTTGATTTATTAAAGTTATAAAAGTAAAAACATTTTTTTTTTGTCAGTAAAGTGCAAATTTTGTTCTTGTCTTGGGAAGGCATAGGGGTTTTGCGCCCAACTTAGGTTAATTTCTGCTCGTTTTGAGTTTGACTCGGTTAATTATTGTAATTTCTGTTCGTTTTGGGTTTCATTTATTTATTGATGCTGATTTGTGGTTTTTTTCACGCTTGGTAGATTATTTGATTTTATTTTTGCTCCTTTTTTTGTTCAATGGAGTTCTTTACTTTTCTTTGAAAAACTTGTTTTGTGGAAAAAGTTTTTAAATTAATATCCATACTATTATATCGAACGAATGTTGGCTATCTGCAGAAGCCCAGTTTCGTTGGAAATACAGTTTGCAGTCAAATTTACTGACAAATTATTTATTTCAATTCAAAGAACAGACTTTTGATATAGATTGAATTCGAATTTAGGAAGCTACAATGTAGTGTCTTTAATATTATCTGGGGTGAATCTCCAGCTATGTTTTTGGGGGGGAGGGGGAAAGAGGGGTTCATGTCCCGATAGTCAAAGGGCATGGGATATATAATATTTTTTCCACATTATTGGTTGGGCCACTGCCGCCCCATTTCATCCCCAAACGAATCCCCTGAATATTATATCTTTTAGTATCACACCTGTACACATGACATATTGTACATACGTTCATGGCATCTCTTTTTTTCTCTTTAAGTAAATCACAACTTTTTTTTAATAAATATCCATAAAACACATTTAGATATAATAAAATGTAACTTGGATAAAAACAAACGGGCGGTTAAAACAAAATATAATGAAATACGATTTTATAATAAAATAGTGGATTGACATTTGTGTATTTTCAAGGCTATAACAGGATGGGGGTCAGAATAGCTTCTGTTCTGTCGTACAGAAGCCAACAAATTATACAGACTTTCAATACATTAGTCTGTACAATATCCATTCAAAGCTCTGTAGTAAAACTATTATTAAAATTTATTGCAACACTTTGTCCAAATCCAAAACATATATACAATATAGCAAGCCAATATCAGTTGGACAATGTTCAATTAGACAGCTTCACTTACCTTGGTAGTATCAAACAGTTCGTGGGAATGAACTGTAAGTAAGGAGCGATGCGGCTCAATAGTAATCAAAATTTTAAGAAATTGTTTTGATAACAATAGATACGTACATCAATAGAATCGAATTTTGATGCTTATTCAAAATATGTAAAATTCATCAAATTTAATGTTAACCATCAAAAGTTACGAGCCTGAGAAAATTTGCCCAATATTTGAAAGGGGGGGGGGAGAAAGAAAAAACATCAATTCATCTGAATGACAATAACACCATCAGATTCAGCATACCAGAGAACCTTACTGTAGAGTTTTTATTTTTTTGTTTGTTTTCCCCAAAGGTGATCGTATCGAACCCGTAATCGTGGAAGATCGGGAGAGGGTTCGTTTTAACGGAAATCAAAAGTTCTGGTGCCCTTTTTAAGTAGCCAAAAATATTGTAGAACAGCTAGCCCCCCTCCCACGCTAGTTTTTCCCCAAAGTCGTCCCATCAAAATTTTGAGATAGCCATTTTTTTAGCATAGAAGAAAAATCTAATAAACATGTCTTTAGGGAGGATTCAAACCTCCACATTCCCCGGGAGAAAGGCTGCAGGCTGTGAACTTTGCCCATTGTTTACATGTAGTATTGGTTATTTGGAACTATACAGATGTTTTACAGAGGGGGGATTTTTCTGGTGGATGGGTTTACGTGGGAGGATCTCTCCATGGAGGAATTTTTTGTAAGAGATGAACATTTTCAATAGAAAGGGAGCTGGATTTCCCAGGATTGTTTAAAAAACCGATCATAAATTAAAGAAAAAAATTTTCTTTAACTGAACGTAAGGAGTAACATCAGAAATTAAAACGAACAGAAATTATTACGCATATAATAGGCCACCTTTCCTCATTACCTCATTCCTTACACTAAAGTTTTTTTTTAGAACTTTTGAAAGAGTCTGTTAGTCTAATTAAACGTCCTTTATGATTCATTAGTCATTCTTAAATAACTAGAACAAAGAATCAAACTTTAGTGTAAAGAGCGATGTATTGAGGAGAGGCTACCCCCCTCATATGAGTAATAATTTCTGTGCGTTTAAAGTTGTAATTTTACTCTTTAATTTCAGTTGAAAAAGCTTGTTTATTATTTAATTAATTAAAAAAGCTTTTTCTGCAAAATAAGTTTTTTTAAAAAAAGTAAAGAACTCCATTAAACCAAAAACGAACAAAAATAGAGTAAATAATCCGCCAAGCATACAACTACCACAAATAAGTATCAAAAAGTAAATTAAACCCTAAACAAACAGAAATTAAAATAAATAACGGAGTCAAACTCAAAAACGAGCAGAAATTAATATGAGTAGGGTTCTAAACCCCATGCTTTCTAAAAGCCTAAATATAATTTGTACTTTACTGAAAGAATTCAAATGAATTTACTGCAAAAAAAATGTGCATTGTCATTTTAATATACATATGCTGATATTTATTCCTTAAAATCTTAATTAATTTTGATTTCTTAAAAGTTATAAAAGTGAAAACACTTAAAAGAATTTTTTACTTCAAAAACCTTATATGTATAACTTACAGCCCTTGCCCTGAGGGGTGAGGGGGTTTGTCATCCTCAAAGACATAATTTCCAGAACCTTCAATAACGTTAAACAAATTGGCTGTTTCAAAATTATGATTGGATGGGTTTGGGAAAATGGAGGGCGTGAGAGGAGGGTTAGCTGCCCTTCAAGCACTTTCGACTATTAAAAATGGCACTAGCCCTTTCAATATCCAATCAAATGAGCCCTCTTTGAAGTTTCGACGACAACGCTTTCTATAAAAACCTTATATGCCCACAGGGCATAACTTACAACCCTTGCCCTGAGGGATCTGGGGGCGTTCTCATCCTCAAAGACTTAATTTCCAAAAAATTCAACTGCATTGAACAAAATGGATATCTAAAAATTTTGATTGCATGTGTTTGGGGAAATGGTGGGGGTGAGATGGGAGTTAGTTGCCCTCCAATCACTTTCAACAATTAATAAAAGCACTAGCCATTTCAACTTCCAATTGAATGAGCCCTTTTGAAGTTTATACGACCACACTTTCTATAAAAACCTTATGTGGCCCCAGGCCACAACTTACAACCCTCGCCCTGAAGGTTTGGGGGGTTTGTCATCCTCAATGACCTAATTTCCAGAACTTTCAACTACGTTGAACAAAATGGCTATCTCAAAACTTTTATTGGATGTGTTTTGGGATTAATTAAAAAAAAAACTTTCCGAAAAATAAGTTTTTAAAATAAAAGTAAAGGCCATTTTAAACTCAGTAGATACAAATAACTGTTAAAATTCAAACATAAAGCGACTGGAAATTTCTATTAAAGAATAAATGAAACCTAAAACGAACAGAAATTAAATAAACAATCATTACAAAAAACATACAACAAGTAATAACATAAATGAATAAATAGATCTTAAAGCGAGTAATGTTTAGATTGAATATTAAAATCATTCTTAAAACGAAAAAAATATTTTGCTATTGAAGTATAAATAAAACTTAAAAAAGACAGAAATTAAAAAAACAATCAGTGCAAACAAACATACATTGAACACTAATGTAAACTAGCAAATAATCTTAAAACGAGTGAAAATTAAACTGAATATGCAAATCACGCCTGAAATAAACAAATGTCACTAAAAACACGAGTTTGGGTATCGCCTCCTTCTCTCACTGTAAAAGTCTAAAACCTACTGTGTCATTGCCGCTTTACTGAAAACCAATTTTATTACAAATATTTTCTTTTATACTTAATATTGAAAAAAATTAAAATTATAGTAAAATTTTGAACTGATGAGCTTTCAGCAATTAATATCATTATACATCAAATATTTAGTTTAATTTGTTAGTTCTTGCTAAGGTTGTTCAAGACGAATATAGTTTCACTACAAACAAGAGTTTGGATACTGCCCGCTGCCTTAACTGTAAATAAAAACCAAAAGTCTACTGCATCATTGGCGCTTCACTGAAAACGAATTATACTACAAACCTTTTCTTTTCCAGTTCCTTCAGCATTGAAAATGAAAATAAATTACAGCGAAATAAATTCTTGAACTGATGGATCTTTCAATAATTAATGTTATTATATATCAAATATTCCATCTGATGTTCTTCATGCTTTCCAAGACTGTTCAAGACGCATATAGTTTTCAGTAAAGCGCCAATGCCCCAGTAGGCTTTTAGCAAGTAGCTATCTCAAAATTTTTATCGGATGGATTTGGGAAAAAAGGGCATGGGGGGAGGGCCGATTACCCTCCGATATCTTTTGACGCTTAAAAAGTGAACTAGAACAATCAATTTCCAATCAAACGAGTCCTCTTTGAAGTTTATACGAGCATTCCTTCCATAAGAACCATATATGCCCCCAGGGCATAACTTATAACCCTTACCCTGAAGGCTGTGGAGGGAGGATCCTTCTCAAAGATATAATTTCCAGAACTTCCAACTAAGCTGAACAAAATGGCTATCACAGAATTTTGATTGGATACGTTTGAGGAAATGGTGGGCGTGGAAGAGGTGTTAGTTGCCTTCCAATCACTCTCGACTAATAAAAAGGGGACTAGCCATTTAAATTTCCAATTTAATGAGCCCTTTTTGAATTTTTTACAACAACACTTTCTATTAAAACCTTATATGCCCCCAGGGCATAACTTACACCCTTGCCCTGAGGGCTGTAGGGGGGGGGGGGTTCATCATCATAGAAATAATTTCCAGAATTTTCAACTACGTTGAACAAAATGACTATCTCAAAATTTGGATTGGATGTGTTTGGGAAAAAGGTGGCGGTGAGAGGGGGGTTAGTTGCTCTCAAATCACTTTCGACTAATAAAAAGGTCACTAGCCCTTTGAATTTTCAATCGAATGGGCCCTTTTTGAAGTTTCTACGACAAAGCATTCTATAAAAACCTTATATACCCCAAGGGCATAAATTAAAACCCTTGCCTTGATGTTTGTGGGGGGAGTGTCCTCCTCAAAAACATAATTTCTATGTGAAAATCAAGTACGTAGAACAAAATGGCTATCTCAAAATTGTGATTGGATGTGTTTGGGGCAATGGTGGGCGTGGAATGGGTGTTAGTTGCCTTCCAATCACTGTTGGCCCTTAAAAAGGGCACTAGAACTCTCGATTTCCAATCGAATTAGCCCCCTTTGAAGTTCATGCGACAAATCCTTCTATATGAAGTGCCTCTGGGAAAAAAAAATTAATAAATAAATAATAAACATTGGAGCCGTATTGCCTTTACTATAAGCAACGCTTTAGCGTTGCCTCTGAAATGCTGGGCGTGAGAGGGGGATTAGTTGCCCTCTAAAGTTTTTTTTTGTCCTTTCATCAGAGCTATTTATTCTAATTAACGGCCTTTGTGAGTAAGGGGTCAATCTTAAAGAATTGTAACTTTATTGGAACTTTATATTTGAACTTTAGCGTAAAGAACGAGGTACTGACTAGGGGGCGAACTCCCTAATATACGTAATAAAAATATACGACTATAGAAGTTCGTTACGCAAGGTAATTCGTAAGTTACGTCAGAGCAAAATTTCGAGAAAGTTACTCAGCCAAAAAATGTAAAATTAATATGCAAATTTAGTTTTAATTATTCATGTACGGTGAGCCAAAATCAAAGTTGCATTAGTTGAAAAACATTCAGAAATTAAATAATAACAACATGTTTTTTAACTGAAATTGGACGAGCTAAGAAAATTTCTTTTTTATTTAATTCAGTAAAGCTCAAATGACGCTCTGGCCCTTATAAGACTTAGAGGAAATTAGCCAACCTTCTGATTCTGTTTATTTTAATTTTGAATTAACTATTCATTGTAATTTATGCTCTTATGGTCACATTTATTCATTAATGTTGATTCCTCTTTGTTTTAAGCTTGAATTATAGGCAGCGCAATAGCGCTGCCTAAGTAAAGAACGATGTGGGCACAATGTATTACTTTTTTTTTGGCTATTGGTCTTAGACCAGGGCACTTCGAATCGAAGGAGCGTAGAAACTTCGAAAAGGGCTAATTTGATTGGAAATTGGAGTGACTTGTGCCTTTGTTAATAGCTGAAGGTGATTGGAAGGCAACTAACACTCCTTATAAGGTTTTTATAGAAAGCGTTGTCGTAGAAACTTAAACAAGGCTCGTTCGATTGGAAATTCAAAGGGCTAGTGCCCTTTTTAATAGTCGAAAGTGATTGGAGGAAACCCCCCTCTCACTCCCTCCTTTTCCCCAAATACATCCAATCAAAATTTTGAGATAGCCATTTTTTTGAACGTAGTTGAAAGTTCTGGAAATTAGGTCTTTGAGGATGACATCCCTTCACAGCCCTCTGAGCAAAGGTTGTAAGTTATGCCCTGGGGCATATAAGGTTTTTTTATAGAAAGCGTTGTCAAAGAAACTTCAAAAAGGGCTCATTTGGTTGGAAATTGAAATGGCTAGTGCCCTTTTTAATAATCTAAAGTGATTGGAAGGCAACTGACGCCCCTTCCACGCCCACCATTTATCCAAACCCATCCAACCAAATTTTGAGATAGCCATTTTGTTCAAAGTAGTTGAAAGGTCTGGAAATTATATCTATGAGGATTACACTTCCCCCACAGCCCCCGGGACTAGGGTTGTAAGTTATGCCCTGGTGGCATATTAGGTTCTTATTGAAAGTTTTGTCGTAAAAACATGAAAAAGGGCGCATTCGACTGGAAATTCGAAGGGCTAGTGCCCTTTTTAATAGCCGAAAGTGATTGCAGGGCAACTTCCCCCCCCCCTTACGCCCACTTTTTCCCCAAACACAACCAATCCAAATTTTTAGATAACCATTTTGTTCAACGTAGCTAAAAGTTATAGAAATTAGGTCTTTGAGGATGATAACCCCCTCAAAGCCCTCAGGGCAAGGATTGTAAGTTATGCACTGGGGGAAAATAAGGTTTTTATAGACAGTGATGTTGTATAAACTTCAAAAAGAGCTCATTCAATTGGAAATTAGAAGGGCTTCTGCCCTTTTTAATAGTCGAAAGTGATCGGAGGATAACTAACACCCCTCTCACACCCACCCTTTCCCAATTTTGAGATAGCCATTTTGTTCGAAGTAGTTAAAAAGTCGGGAAATTATGTTTTTAAGGATGACACTCCCCCACAATCCTCAGGGCAAGGGTTGTAAGTTATGTCCTTGGGGCATATAAGGTTTTTTTTATAGAAAACCTTGTCGTAAAAACTTCAAAAAGGAATCATTCGATTGGAAATTGAAACGGCTAGTGCTCTTTTTAATAGTCGAAAGTGATTGGATGGCAAGTAATCCCCCTCTCACGCCCACCATTTCCCCAAATACAGCCAATCAAAATTTTGAGATAGCCATTTTGTTCAATGTAGTTGTAAGTTCCGGAAAATAGGTTTTCGAGGATGTCAATCCCCTCAAAGCCCTCAGATCAAGGGTTGTAAGTTATGCCCTGGGACATATAAGGTTTTTATAGAAAGTGATGTCGTGAAAACTTCAAAAAATGCTCATTTGATTGGAAATCGAAGGCGCTATTGCCCTTTTTAATAGTTGGAAATTTTTGGAGGGCAACTAAACCCCCTCTCAAAACCACCATTTCCCTCAACACATCCAATCAAATTTTGAGATAGCAATTTTCTTCAACGTAGTTGAAAGTTATGGCAATTAGGTCTTTGAGGATGACACCCCCCCCCCCCAGCCCTCAGGGAAAGTGGCGTAAGTTTTGGCCTAGGAACATATAAGTTTTTTATTGAAAGTGTTGTCGTAGAAACTTCAAAAGGGCTCACTCGATTAGAAATTGAAAGGGCTAGTGCCTTTTTAAGTAGTTCAAAGTGATTGAGGGCAACTAACGCCCTTGTCACGCCCACCATTTCCCCAAACACATTAAATGAAAATTTTTAGATAGCCATTTTGTTTAACGTAGTTGAAAGTTCTGGAAATTAGGTCTTTGACGATGACACTCCCTCACAGTCCTCAGGGCAAGGGTTGTAATTTATGCCCTGGTTGGCATATAAGGTTCTTATAGAAAGCGTTGTCGTAGAAACTCAAAAAGGGCTCATTCGATTGGAAATTGAAAGGGCTTGTACTCTTTCATAATAGTCGAAAGTGATTGGAAGGCTTGTCATTTTTATAGTAAAGAGCGATGTGGATACAACGTATTATTATATTTCCTTTTTTTTTTTTAGACCAGGGCACCTTCGCATCGAAGGAGTTGTCTCAGGAACTTCGAAAAGGGCTCATTCGATTGAAAATAGAAAGGACTACGGCCCTTTTTAATAGTCGAAATTGATTGGAGGGCAACTAGTCTGCCTCCCATGCCCACCCTCCCATTTGCCCATTATGTTTAAAAACCAAATGTTGCCTTATGATTAAATCAAAATGCATTGTGGTATTAACACAGTGCTTTGGGAATTAGTATTAACATAGTGTTAATGCTAATTCCCAATAAGGCATCTCAGCAGTATCCCAAGAACGACTAAGAGTATTATGTTCAAACTTTCGGGGCTACTTCTGCTCTTAAAATTTAACCAAATCAAAATACCGTAAGTGTATCCAAGTAATCAAAGAAAGTAAACCGATTTTTTTTGCGAATGGTATCAAGTTTTCTATTTCAGGTCAACTAGAGGAGGTATGAAACTAAATTAAACACTACTATTTGTGTCCAGATTTTTAAAAGGGTGTATGTTGTTAAAAATTGCTGGAAATTTTTCTCCAGTATAGAAATAGCAGGCCAAACTATAAAGTCTTCAAAAAAACAAAAAGATTTAAAGAATTATTTTCTTTTTCCCTGAAAAGTTTGTTCCGTATATTAAGGGGTTGCCCCCTCTTCAATACCTTGCTCTTCACGCTAACGTTTTTAGTGCTTGTAAAAAAGTTTCCTATTCCCGTTAAACGGCCCTGGTGCTCTTAAAAAATTTAGACAAACATTCATACTTTAGCGTAAAGAGAAAGGTATTGAGGGGGGCAGCCCTTTCTTATACGAAATAACTTGTTTTCATTTTAAATTTAATGCTGCTCCTTACTTTCAGTTGAAAAAACTTGTTTTTTGCTTAATTTCTGGTCGTTTTTCAAATAATGCCAGTAAATCTGAATCACCATCCAATTGCCCCCTCCCCCTCAAGGAAAAGTACTCCATGGAAATATCCTTCCATGAAAAATACACACACCCCACTTAAAATTCTTTCCAGAAAATTCCATCCTCGACGAAAATCTCCGCCCCCCTTCCTTAAAATTTCTTGCTGACGATTCAGCCTGAAAAATTATCGTTAGCACACTTTCTTTTGAAAAAAAGACTTTTAGCTCTAAATGTTTTCCGACCACTTTTTTTTGCGAATGGTATCAAGTTTTCTATTTCAGGTCAACTAGAGGAGGTATGAAACTAAATTAAACACTAATATTTGTGTCCAGATTTTTAAAAAGGTGCATGTTGTTAAAAATTGCTGAAAATTTTTCTCCAGTATACAAATAGCAGGCCAAACTATAAAGTCTAAAAAAAAAAAAATTTAAAGAATTATTTTCTTTTTCCCTGAAAAGACTATGTCAGTACAAAACGAACAGAAATTAATTTATAAAAAAAATTTCCACAAAATAAGTTTTTCAAAGAAAAGTAAAGAACTTCATTAAACCAAAAATGAGCAAAAATAAAATCAAATCATCTACCAAGCGTGAAACTACCACAAATCAGCATCGATAAATAAATGAAACCCAAAACGAACAGAAATGAAAACAAAACAAACAAAATACAAATGAATGTGCATTGTCTGTTTAATATAAATATACTGATATTTAGTAATCAAAATGTTAATATTATTTAATTTATTAAAGTTATAAAAGTAAAATAATTTATATTTTTTCAGTAAATTGCAAATTATTTTCTGGCCTTGGGAAGGCATAGGGGTTTTGAGCCCTACTCGTGTTAATTTCTGCTCGTTTTGAGTTTGACTCAGTTATTTATTATAATTTCTGTTCGTTTTGGGTTCCATTTATTTATCGATGCTAATTTGTGGTAGTTTCACGCTTGGTAGATTATCTTATGTTATTTTTGGTCATTTTTGGTTTAATTGAGTTCTTTACTTTTCTTTGAAAACTTATTTTGTGGAAAAAGGTTTTTTAATTAATTATATATAAAAAAAAAATTAAGCCGAAAGTAAGAAGCAACACTAAAATTCAAAACAAAAAATTGTTTTGGGTATGAAGGGGTTGCTCCGTTTTCAATACCTTGCTCTTCATGCTAAAGTTTTTAGTGCTTGTAAAAAAGCTTCCTATTCCCGTCAAATGGCTTTCGTGCTCTTAAAAAGTTTAGACAAACATTCATACTTTAGCGTAAAGAGAAAGGTATTGCGGGGGGGGGGGGCAGCCCCTTCTTATACGAAATAACTTATTTTCATTTTAAATTTAATGCTGCTTCTTACTTTCAGTTGAAAAAACTTCTTTCCATGAAAAATACACCCACCCCACTTAAAATTCTTTCCAGAAAATTCCATCCTCGATGAAACCCCCCCCCCCTTCCTTAAAATTTCTTGCGGACGATTCAGCCTGAAAAATTATTGTTAGCACACTTTCTTTTGAAAAAAAGACTTTAAGCTCTAAATGTTTTTCCGAACACTCCAAGAACCCCCCTCCCCTCCATGATTTTTTTCCCTTAAATCAAAACACGCTGAAAATTTCCCCCGGACAATTCCCCTGGAACATATCCACATGCAAAATTAAGTTGGCGAAAAGAAAGTAACACGAATGAAAATAATATCGTATAAGAATTCTGTCAAATTCCCCCAGTGTAAAATTTCCCCTGGAAAGTTCACCCCCGAAAATTTCCCTCCCCACGCAAAATTATTCCATTAGAGACCTACACCAATCATAAAGTTTCTCTTCCCAAAAAATGTCTGTAGCCTGTACTTCCCAATAACAAATCCTATACGTAAACAATTGGCAAATTTTTAAACTTAAAGACCTATCCTCAGGGGCTGTGGGGAGTCATGTTTGTCTCCAAAGACATAATCTTGGACCTTTCTACTATGGTGAATAAAATGGCTATATCAAAATTTTTATGAAAATCTCTTTGTTTTTGTAAAAGGGGGCGTGGGAGGAGGGCTAGTTGCCCTCCAATCTTTTTGGTCACTTAAGAAGGGCACTAGAACTTTTAGTATTCTTTCAATTGAGCCTTCTCCCGATGATGTTCTAGGACAATTGGCTTGATACGATCACTCCTGAGGAAAAAAAACAACAGATGACCACGCATCAGTAATCTTTCTTCTGGCAAAAAACACAAAATTCCGCACTTTCGCAAATAGGAGCTTGAAGCCTCTACAGTAAGGTTCTCTGATGCGCTGAACCTGATGGTATGATTTTCATTAACATTCTTTGACTTTTAAGGGGTATTTCCCCCTTCTTCGGAAAATCAGGCAAATCTTCTTCGACTCGTAGCTTTTGATGGGTATGAGTAAGCATAATGATTCTTATATATTTGGAATATGCATGATAAGTGGATTCTTTTTATATATTTATTCATATTAAAATTCCTATTCTTAGAGTTTCTGTTACTATTGAGCCGTGTCGCTCCTTACTTATAGTTGGTGACCAAGAACTGTTTGATTATTACTTGTGTTTATTTCTCCTCGTCTTTGGTTTATGTGGCTCTTTACCTTTTTTGAAAAACGTTTTTTGATTTTTTTTTAAATAAATATATATAAAGTTTTATTAATACGTATATACTTTTAATTAAAGAGCCCACCGATTTGATTTCCTTACTAAAATTCTCTTGGTTTTGAATTCTGAATGAGGTAAGCAATATCAGATGACAATACCTAATAAATCAGTAGATTTCCCTTTTCCGATCATGTAGAGTTTGGGTTACAGCAGACGATTTCAATAGCTATCTTTTTGCTTGTATCTGTGACATTGATGACAGGCACTATTAAGGGAAATTGCTTAATTTTTCAAGAGTATCATATGGTCAATTGAACCCAATTTGCTACTTCCTTTATTATGGCACATTTATCATGTTTCTAACCAGATGTTCCAAACTGTTTCTCCTCGAGTACAAACGGGCTAGCCGCTTTTCCTCAGAGCGGAAAAGTTCCACGGTCAAATGTTCCACCAAAACACCTTTAGATTAAGTTTATAGAAGCGACTTGGTGGAGATTGGAGCTCGAAATCCATTTACTAAAAAAGAAAAATATTCAGGCTATCCATTACGGCTTTTTTATGAGAATACGAAATAAAAAGAATAGTCCTTTATGCGTATTTTTGAATCAGGTATAAGAATCATTTAGTCCTTCTCTTAGTAGGAATCCCCACCCTCCTGAAATGAGTTGGACTTCCCCTGAAACGGAATTACGAGCAACTCTTTGAGCCTACGAGTTTAATAGTGTTCGCATGAACTGGAAAAAATAATATATGACCCACCTTTGCAATGAGAAAATCAGCGTTTAAGAATTCGGTTATCAATGGATCGAAAACAGCTATGATTATAAAAAGAAAAATTTAATTGACTCCTGCTTATATGACAGTAGCCTATATAGAGTTTGCTATAGACGGCTTTAGATATAGAGCCGAAATATTCTTCAGGTTTAAAGATATATAGCCGAACTGGCCAGCCATGACAAAGAACAAAGAGAGAAATCAAACAGTTCGTGGTAACGAACTGTAAGTAAGGAGCGACCCGGCTCAATGGTAACCGAAACTATAAAAAATGGAATTTTGATATCAATAGATACATCAAAAGAATCAGATTTTAATTCTGATTTCAAATATATAAGTTTCATCAAGTTTAATCTTACCCATCAAAAGTTACGCGCCTTAGAAAATTTGGCTTATTTTCGAAAAAAGGGGAAAAGACCCCCTAAAAACTATAGAACCTTAATGAAAAACACACCATCAGATTCAGCGTATCAGAGAACCCTTCAGTAGAGGTTTCAAGCCCCTATCTGCATAATTGTGAAATTTTGTATTTTTTGCCAGCAGAAAGATCACAGATGCGTGTTTATTTGGGTTTTTTTTTCCCCAGGGATGATCGTATTGACCCAGTGGTCCTAGAATATCGTGGGAGGGCTCATTGGAACGGAAATTAAAAGTTCTAGTGTCCTTTTTAAGTGACCAATAAAATGGAGGGCAACTAGGCCCCCTCCCATGCTTATTTTTATTCCCAATGTCGCCCGATCATAATTTTGAGATAGCCATTTTGTTCAGCATGGTCGAAAATATTTTAAATATCTCTTTTAGGATGACTTAATCCCTCGAAGCCCCCAGGGGGAGGGCTGAAAGTTATGAACTTTACCCAATGTTAACATGTAGTATTGGTTATTGGGACCCGGCTCAATGGTAACCGAAACTCTAGAAAACGGTATTTTGATACAAATAGATACATCAAAAGAATAGGATTTTAATGCTGATTTCAAATATATAAGTTTCATCAAGTTTAATCCTACCCATCAAAAACAACGCGCCTGAGAAAATTTGGCTGATTTTCGAAAAAAGGGGGAAAGACCCCCTAAAAGTCATAGAACCTTAATGAAAATCACACCATCATATTCGGCGTATCAGAGAACCCTACTGAAGAGGTTTCAAGCTTCTATCTACAAAAATGTGGAATTTTCCATTTTTTGCCAGAATAAAGATCACGGATGCGTTTTTGTTTGTTTTTTTTTTTTTTTTTTTTTTTACCCAGGGGTGATCGTATCGACCCAGTGGTCCTAGAATATCGTGGGAGGGCTCATTGGAATGGAAATTAAAAGTTCTAGTGCCCTTTTCAAGTGAACACAAAAATGGAGGGCAACTAGGCCCCCTCCCACGCTCATTTTTTTCCCAAAGTCACCTGATTAAAATTTTGAGATAGCCATTTTGATCAGCATGTCCGAAAATATTATAAGTATGTCTTTTAGGATAACTTAATCCCCTGAAGTTCCTGGGAGGAGGGCTGAAAGTTCCCGGGAGGAGGGCTGAAAGTTATGAACTTTACCCAGTGTTAACATATAGTATTGGTTATTGGGAAGTATACAGTACAGACGTTTTCAGGGGAAACTTTTCCTGGAAGGGGGGGGGGGGGGCGGGGGATATGTGGGAGAATCTTTCCATGAAGGAAGTTTTCATGGGGGAAGGGACATGGCTATGAAGGGGACGCCGGACTTCCCAGCATTATTTAAAAAAAGATCAGAAATTAAATATAAAAAAACAAGTTTTTCAACTGCAACAGCAGCAACATCAAAACTTTAAACGACAAGAAAATATTACATATATGGTTGGGGTCACCCCCTAGTAAATACCTCACTCTTTAAGCCAGAGATGTTTTAGTATTTTCATATGAGCTATTTATTCTAATTAACGGCTTTTGTGATTAAGCGGTCATTTTTAAAGAATTGGAACAAAATTTGAACTTTCGCTTAAAGAGCAAGGTATTGACTAGGGGGCGAACCCCCAAATATACGTATTAAAAATATATGAATATAGAAGTTCGTTATTTAAGTTAATTCGTAAGTTACGTCTATTTATTACTAATAAAGACGTTCGTAAATAAAATGAAACAAGTTTCGAGAAAGCCATTTAACCAAATAAAAGTAATTTAATATGAAAATTTTGTTTTAATTATTCATGTAGCCAAGATCAAAACCTGCATTTATTCAAAAACGTTCAAAAATTCAATAAAAAAAAACAAGTTTTTTTTAACTGAAAGTAAGCAGCGACATTAAAACTTAAAACGAACAGAAATTATTCCACATATGAAAGGGGCTGTCCCCTTCTCAACACCTTGCTTTTTACGCTAAAGTTTGACTCTTTCTTACAACTCTATTTTTTTAAACAATAAAAAACTTTAGCGTAAAGAGCGAGGCGTTGTGGATGGGACAGCCCCTTTCATATACGGAATAATTTCTGTTCGTTTTAAGTTTTAATGTCGCTCCTTACTTTCAGTTAAAAAAACTTGTTTTTTTTTTTATTTAATCTCAATGAAGAACGTTGCATGTTGATTTGGTTTTCTCATCGAAGTAACTATTAGCTTCTGTGACCCATGTGGATCAATTGCGACAATTGCAGATTTTAATATTGGTTGTTTTTTCCTTGATTTTGATTTTTCTTTGTTTATTTTTATCTTTGTTTCATCAACGTTGAAGACACATCGTGTTCATACAGGCGGTATATCCGCGTCGTTTTGTTGTTTTTTGTTTATTTTTATCTCTTCTTTCTACTTGCCGTAGTCCCGTTTGTTTGTTTATTCAGTGAGAGTTATCTCGCTGTTTGTTGTTTATTCTTAAGGTTTAAAGCAATTTCACTGTCTTAGGTAAATTCCCTGTTGTTTTACTTGTTGTTGTTCTTATGATTAAAAGGCAGTGTGGTATTCATTGTTATTTTCATTTTTTAAAACTGCAAGCTATAAAAAAAGAAAATAAATAAAGAGATGGATAATAAAAACTAATGCCGTGAAAAAAATAAAATAAAACTTACCAATAGATGAGAAGAAAAATCAGAAACAAGTTATTTCCGTGTATTGACATAAAACAGATTAACAGAATATTATGAGTAAAAAAAAAAAAAAAACACTGCATAAACAGATATTTGGGTGGATAAGATATTTTGGTGATGGTAAGGACAGAAAGATGTAAAAGGAACTAATCCATATGGTGGTAAGGTATATTTGAGATGGAACACGATCCATTTCAAAAAGTGGGTTTGAGGGTCAAAAGACCAAAATTTTTCAAATTTTGGTTTCCAAATAGTTTCCTAATTAAGGTCACTTATCCCTCAAATCGAAGAAACCCCCACTTAGCCCTTCTTCGTCATATACAGTATAGTTCAAGCGTCAAACCTCTAGGCTGGCTGGATATCTGTGAAAATCGTTACATGCTTTTTCTTCCGCTTCAGTGCCATTCCCAGGCATTCTTCAGCACAGATTAGTTCACATCCTATGTTTACCAACATGTTGGAATTTGTTATGATTTTGGTAGCGCGTATCCAACAATCATTCATCAGAGAAAGGAGTGTCGAACGGTCACCTCAAATCACAATTCTTTCCTTTTGCTTAGAAAAAATACACATCTTGAAGTAAAATAGGGAAAGGGACAGGAATTCATCTTGGTTTACGAAAAACGGACGGGAAGCGCGATTATATTTTTTCAATGAGGGGGCTGGGGCTTTTTGTATTAAGTATAACACAACTTCAGTACCGTATAAATGAAAGCGATACCTTTCAAAACGTTTTAGAGATTTCTATGTTAAGATCAGCCTTCATTACAGATTTTAAGTGATTCTGACCCCCTAGCAATCCTCCCTCGAATTTGCACCGATGCAGGGTAGTGTTTAAAAAATGCTTGTGTAAACCTCTATTTTAGTTCTTTCTATATGCCCTTCTATGTTGGCAGATGTAATGGTTTACGTAAATTCCAAAGATAGACGATAAACGTTGGT
This sequence comes from Artemia sp. Qi Xiang Cuo, assembly GCF_049724085.1. Classification (NCBI taxonomy): domain Eukaryota; kingdom Metazoa; phylum Arthropoda; class Branchiopoda; order Anostraca; family Artemiidae; genus Artemia; species Artemia sp. Qi Xiang Cuo. The sequence continues at coordinate 23,749,527 of NC_142799.1, forward strand.
ACATGGTCTTTATTAAATAACGTGAGAATACACATAGAGAAAACAAGGTAGCACAAGAACAACGAACTACGACGAAGGCGAAAGATGGACTGCCTTTAGAAATGAGCGAAGAATGTAACTTTCCTGGAACGGAAGTTCCAGCCCTGGGAACGACCCCTTTCCCACGACTAGCTTTTAGTCCCAAGAGCTCCCCCTGGACCGCTATCGTTGACGCATAAATGCCCAACTAACTAAGAAAGGAGATACCCGGAAATGCTTCTCGAATTGATGTTAAATACTTTACAGATTCTCCCCCCTGTTTTAAGTTAAATTTTCCAAATTTGGCTTATCCCCTTCTCATTAAACCCTCAAACTTTAATTGAATTCAAAACATTCACTTCCCAAATTACTCACTTCTCACCTACTAACATTCTACAGCGTGAACTAGTAAACAATTACATAATACAAACACTACACAATACTTGCATAAGTAAAAACTTACATAGTATAAACGAACCACACTAACAACAGTAGTCGGAAACTGGATATTTTAACACTTCATTTTTCTTTGTATACTTTAAAATATGACTTGTTCCCCATACCCCTGAATTTGCTGAGGACAAGGAAAGTTGGGATTATGTATAAACTTTGAATTAGGGCAAAAGGAATGACCGGGAAAGGCTAATTAATCCTGAAAATACCAGCGACAACTAAATGAAATTTCAGAAACTCTAAAAATCATACCATGATGCAATGACGTTAAGATATTATTCCCAATAAAATCCTCGGGGTTTTATTGCTGTGGAACGCCTCGGTTTAGACCTATTTGGTTTTTCTCTACTAACTTGTGGTTCGACAAATGGCAGTACTACTGTTGATATCTCTACATAACTATTAGCGCTACGCATTAAAACCATCCCGTGTGGCATCAACCTCATCTCGCGAGATATTACAACCAGCTCCCTCTCCCTGGGTAGCCAAACCGTCCTGCGAGGCATCAGTAACATCTCGCAGTGCAACAAAAAAAAAAAACCATCCCGTGAGGCATCATAACCATCCCACGGGAACTCAAAACCAGCTCCCTTTTCGAGGTTAGCAAAATCGCCCTGCGTGTACTCAGTCAAATATCGCAGTTCAAAAAAAAACCATCCCGTGAGGAATAAGTACCATCCCACGGGACCTTAAAACCATCTCCCTTTTCCTGGGTAGCCAAACCACCCTGCGTGGAATCATTACCATCTCGCATTTCAAAAAAAAAACCATCCCGTGAGGCATCAGTACCATCCCACGGGACCTTAAAAGCAGCTCCCTTTTCCTGGGTAGCCAAACCACCCTGCGAGGAATCAGTACCATCTAGCAGTTCAACAAAAAAACCATCCCGTGAGGCATCAGTACCATCCCACGGGACTTCAAACCCAGCTCCCTTTTCCTGGGTAGCCAAACCGCCCTGCGAGGAATCAGTACCATCTCGCAGTGCCTTTTCATTATCATTGAGTCCAAATTTCACCCTCGTCAGCGCAGAAAGAAATTCATCGGAAAAAGAAGACGTATCTCCTTTCCCCACTATCTGTTCTATCTGTTCATATTGTATTGCAACCTTATACGCATCACCTAAACAAAAAAAGATTCTGCACTATTCTCTAACAAATACCGTTTGTAGGACGGTCTGATCCACTCCTTGAATAAATTTAGAGCAAATCTTCCAAGAACTATACCATCATCCCTGGCTTCTAAGGACACCCTAAATGACCTTCCTAATTTTTGCATCCTTCTATAGAATAGATATACCCTTTTCCTTAAATTGAGCCACGCCTACAAACCCTGCAACCATTTTGCCTACTATTTTGCCTGGGGTATATACTACAAGTAATCCACCTTTTATACTTGACAAATTTATAATCGTGGGATCCAGATTCCCAAAAAAGGAGCGAACCAAACCATGGGCCAAAAATGGCGCAAAGCTCTTGAATCAGACCAATTTAACAACAACTGAAAAATTTTTTTTTTTTTTACTTTGCAACAAACTCAATTTTTGTAACTTTGTAACAAATTTTGTAACAAACTTAATTATTTTTCCATTTTCTGACTTTGTGAGTGGCGTTATTACTAAAAAAAGGGTCAATTAGCGATCCTATTACTTGGGACTGTTGAGGCTGTTCTATTGGAGGATTAATTGGGGTGGTACTCAGGGGAGTTGGAGGGTTTGTTGGGACCCATGTCTTGATCTTTTGAAGGTAATCATAAAGTTCATCTTGATCGAAATCAGGATCATTTGGGTCAAATAAAAGAGGTGGAAATATGCCATTTCCCCTCCACTGTTTTACAAAATCAAAAGTAACCTTTTTGTTATATCCAGTTTCCCCCGGATCGAGAATAGGAATAAAAACTGACATATTGAGATTAAAATTTGAAAAGCAGTTATTCTAAAAATTTAAATATTTGTTTTAAACACCGTTCTTTAATTACGGACGCTAAATTTTGGGCAATAACTTCACTTCTAACAACAACGGTCTAATAAAATTTACTGGGTTGTTTAATCGTGGTAAATCACTTACGAAAGATAGTCCTTTCCAGATCCAATTGTAGTTGGTTTCGATTAAATCACTAGCGTCAAATGTAGTCACAATTGAGAATTAATTTTCGATTATTGAATTCAAAATGTAAAATTTTGGTTGGAAACTGTCAAATGTAGATCACAAGTCGACTGTATAAAATCAAGTAAAATAAACCACCAACCGTAGAATCGCTAAGTGAAGGTAGAAATCAACCGGAGACTCTCAGTTGTAGAAATTTTAATTAGTAGGTAGAAACTATCGCGAGGGAATCCATATTAGGCATTGTGTAACAGCCTATTTCAAAATGTTCATTTAAAAGAAAGTGTTTCTCAAGAAGGCGCTTTGAAATGAAGAAAGTTCAATAGCTCGTAACGTTTCGATGTCTTATTAATCAGTCTTTTGCAGTATTTGCAGCTCAATATCACAGTCTGGTAGCGGGCGAAATACTCTTCAATATGTTGCCAGTATTTAGCATAAGATGTCGTAAATACTTATAACGGTCACTCAAATGTCACTTGGAGGTTTTCCCCTAGTGATATATGCTCCACTAGCTTTAACCGCTTGCCACCACTCTGTAAACCTCTATTTAAGTTCTTTCTATATGCCCTTCTATGTTGGCAGATGTAATGGTTTACGTAAATTCCAAAGATAGACGATAAACGTTGGTACATGGTCTTTATTAAATAACGTGAGAATACACATAGAGAAAATAAGGTAGCACAAGAACAACTAGCTAGGACGGAGGCGAAAGATGGACTGCCTTTAGAAATGAGCGAAGAATGTAACTTTCCTGGAACGGAAGTTCCAGCCCTGGGAACGACCCCTTTCCCACGACTAGCTTTAGTCCCAAGAGCTCCCCCCTGGACCGCTATCGTTGACGCATAAATGCCCAACTAACTAAGAAAGGAGATACCCGGAAATGCTTCTCGAATTGATGTTAAATACTTTACACTTGTATAACCAAAGGCACTATTTGAAGGAGCCCTGGAGTAGCTATGCTCCCAAGAAATTGTAAATATGAAGAAAGTGGGAAATTCTTTTAAAACTAGGAAGGATACTGCATTGGTGAATTTTACTCTCTTCGCGAGCTAATTCTGCGCCCTCCCCTCTCAAATAAACAATCAAATATTTCGTTAATCTTTGTTTCAGTTCAGAGATGTTGTTTTGGTTTTTCTCTGGCCTAATCATACAGAACAAAAGGAAGCAGTAACTTTGAGAATACTTACAAGGAAATGAGTCAAAAGCCATGCCCCCCCCCTTTTTTAAAGTGCATTAAAACTTGTAAATCTTTTCAGCACTACTTGTGCCCCCCAGCCTTCAAAGGCATCGGATAAAATTTCAAAACAGCCATTTAAATCTGACCGGTTCTAAGGCCAAACCAGTCTGCCTCCAGTAGTGACTTTACAAGTCCAGCACCGAGGACCAGGGCTCCAAGCTATGCAATTATCCCACTTAAAACTTTATTATTTATATTCCAAAATAATCCTATTAAATTATTTTTTGATAATTTATTTAAGCATTTTATTATACTTGCCATACCATTAGACTCAAATAGCTGGCACAACTCCCTCAAATAGATATCTAAATCTATATTCTTTTTCCTATTATTTTTCCTATGCCCTCTTGATCGACGTTTAACTGGATGATTAAAAGAAGGATAATCCATTAAACCATTTATACAATTAACAACAACATTGGACATGTCTCCATATTTAGCCACTTGATCATTCAACCCGAAAGGATAACCAGTACCAAGGGTATGGATCCAATAATGTTCAAGTTTACATAATTTTATATTTTTTTCTTCTTTAGTTAAATTATTTAAATCCAAATTTTCTAAAATTGTAATAGTTAAATTAGTTAAAGAGCAAGTACCATTATTACAATGTTGTACTAGATAGCTTTTAATTTTGTTTCCCATTAATTGTGCTTTTGTGTCCCGAAAATATCTCATACATGCTATTAATACTTTCCCCCACATATTGTAAGCCACAGATTTTACACTCCAACAGATAAATGATAAGGACTTTCAACCTCTATGACGAAGGACCCAAAGTGAGACCCTTAAAAAGGTGTCCCTTCACACTCTAGGGGTTCCAGGGGTGGGGACCCCCCCCCCCCAGATTTTTTCTGGTGCCCTAATTCCGTGTCGTTTTCTGTTTTTTTACTCTTTTTTAAATACTCTTGTCAATTGGGTCAATTACTGGCGCTCTTGTCACATTGAGCCCCCTTTGCTCCCACGAATCTACCCTTTCCTTTAATAGAAAAGTAGAAAGGCTACACTTTATTTAATTAAATAAAAAATCGTTTGAATGAGCCCTCTTCCAACCTTCTCCGATCATTGCTTCGATGCGACCGCGCCTGAAAAATAAATAACAACACACAGACACACAAATTAACACGCATCCAGGATCTTTCTCCAGGTTAGAAACTGCTGAGTTTTATGGTGGATTTTCACTGAGATCTCTTGACTTTTTTGGGAATGTTTTCCCCTTTTTCGAAAATTAGTTAAATTTTCTCAAGCTCGTAACTGCTGATGGGTAACATGAAAAGTTTCGGTTACTATTAGGCCGAGTCGCATCCTGCTTACATTTTGTTATCACAAACTGATAAACTAAGCTTTCTTGAGTTTTTTGGGGCTTCGTGTTTTTTTAGTTTTTAGAGAGTTTTTGACTTTTTTAGTCTTTTTTATAGTGTAGTAAAATTTACTGATTTTATGGCCGGTAAAAAACCATTGACAGCTTTCTGTATTAATCTCTCATTTTGAGCAGGGCACTTAAGGATTTTTCTGTTTCTAATCCTGTTTTATGGTGTCGGTTTTATGTTTTCAGTAAAGCACTAATTTTTCAGAATTGAGAATTGCCTCATAAAGCACTCTACTTGTGGTAATTTTGGTTTTTCTTAAGTCAGGTTTTATTTTTTATTGTTGTTTATGTTCTTTAAAGGTTTTATTTCTTTATTTGTAGAATTTGTTCCTCGTTTTAGGTTTTAGAATCGTTTTTTGCTTCTCATAAAAAAATTTTTTTTTATTTAAAGTTTTGAGCATGCCTAATTATGTTAATAAATACCAGTTATGTGACAATAGAAGGGGGTCAAGCGAAATAAACATTCTGGGTTCAAGAGAAAATGATGTCAAAAGTATCAATAAGTTTAATATAGGTGGGAAAAGATCCGACAAAAAAGAAAGAAAAAAGAATGAAACCAAACAAACAAAGTAATATTTTCGAGCGAAAAAAGCTATTGAGAATTTTTACTCAGAAGTTTACGCTTTAAAATACAAGACACCCTCTTATTCTTGACCATTTTAGGCGGGGAGGATGACAAAAGTAATCAGCCCACTAAAATTAATTGATAGGTCTGGCCCACCCTTGTGCGTATGTATTTCGGTCTCGATTTTGGTATTTCGCCTTTTTTGTCAGTATGCAGATATCCAGATTCAATTTCACGATTTGTTTTTTACTTATTTTTTTGCTATTAGAAGAGAGGGAAGGGGTTTATATCTGGTAACCCTCCCTCGTTTCCCTGGACGACTAAAATTAACAAAAGAATTGCCAAAGTTCTGAAATATTCTGAAGTAAGTTTAACCCTCTAGGAAATTTTTGAGACTAGCACCCTTCCATGAAGATTATCAGTCACCAGCCATTTAATTCGCATTCCTTTTTATGAATCGAAGAAAGAAATGTATTAATTATATTTTGGACAATAGATGAACAACCAGAAGCTTGCAACTAATAGGGGGAGTGTCTCTGCTAGATAATATATCTATTCTTTCAAAATCTGTCAGTTAATAAGCCATATCCGGCAGGATCCTGACTTGGTTTCTTCTTTCAATGAAGATTTCATCACTTTCTATCGAATATGATCAAACCTTCATCCTAATTAGGTTGCTCCCCCTAATTGAAAGACGAAGGAAATGTTGACAGCTATGAAACGAGTAGACTGCTTGGCTCTAGCTTTTGGACCCTCTCTGTTCTCGGGAGAACTGTGAGGCCGACCGAAACCAAAAAATTCGCCCTGCAAAATAAGTTTTGAGCAATTAATGTGTTCTTAGTAATCAAACAGTTTGTGGTAAAAAAATATTGTAAGTAAGGAGCGACGCGGCCCTATAGTAACGGAAATTCTAAAAAACAGGATTTTGACAACAATAGATAGATTAAAAGAATTGGCTTTTTATGCTGATAAAAAGACATAAGATTCATTAAGTTTAATGGTACCCATCAGAAGCCAGGAGCCTAAGAAAATTGGCCTGATTTTAGAAAAAGGGGGAAACATCTCTCAAAAGTCAAGAAATTTTATTGAAAATTGCACCATCAGATTTAACGTATTAGAGAATCCTGCTGTAGAGTTTTTAAGCTCCCATCGTTAAAAATGTGGAATTTTGTCTTTTTTTTGCCAGGAGAAAGATCACAGATGCGTGTTTATTTGTTATTTTTTTTTCTTTTTTTTTTCTTTTCAGGGTTGATCGTTAGCAAGGGTATGGCGATTTCAATGGTATGCTTTTTGTTTCCACCCGACGCGACTTTTCAGGGGTGTCAGGCTGTTTTTTTTTTCAAAAAAGGGGAAACTTGTTTTCGCGGTCCAAACTTACTTTGAAGTTTAACCTAAATAATAGTCACAATTCCTGAATCAGTAGGGAACAAGGATTTTTTAAATAAACAGTTTTTCTGAAAAGTTTTTTTTTAATTTTTGGCTACTATGGCCCGAGAGATGCCTTTTACCAGGTTCCAGCTGCCGCTGCATTCATTATAGTGGCGTAGGGGTTTATTCTGTTTCTGACTTCTCCTTTTTAGCAGCCCATAAGGAAAGTGCTAGTCTATTGTAATGGTGGTAGATTTGGCCTGTCTATGCTAATCAAAAATTAGTTTTTTCATACAAACCTGTGCTTTGTGTATAATTACTCCGCAGGAAAGTTTTCATAATGTTTGTCTTGATTTGAATTTTCTGCTGAAGTCAGAGATCTGAAGAGGCAAAATCATGTCGTTATCATGGTTGCAGCGGCAGCTGTAACCTAGTAAAGAGCGAACCACAGCCCATAGTAATTAAAAGTTGAAAAACGTGTTTTCAAAAAAAACTTTCTAGTGAGAAAAATTGCCGTTTGACACTGAATCAAAATGGTAACTATTGTTTCGGTTAGTCTTAAAAGTAAAAGTTTGTTGCGAAAAGAAATTTATAGTGATTTCGAAAAAGAGCCTGAAACCCCTTGAAAATGACATCAACTCGAAATAAAAAGTGCACCATTGGAATCAGCATGGTTGAAACCTTTTGTAGGATATTTACAGTCTCCAACCTTGAACACCAAGGAAAATGACTTTTTTGCATGGGTAGCACTGATCTGTCTCCCTTTTTTTCTTTCTTTTTTTTCTTATTTTTCTAGAAGGGCTAGGGGGTGGCCAGAGCATCATAGAGGTGTGTAATAGCTCATTCGAAAGGGCATTAAATTTGTAAGTGCCCTTTTTAAGTGACCAAAAAGAATGGAGGGCAAATAGCCCCCCTACCTACAGGCCCCCTCCCCCCAACTAGTCCTATAAAAAATTGGAGACAGCCATTTTGTCTAACATAGTTCAAAGGTTCAATATATATGGTTTTGATGATGATATGGCCCTCCATAGTCCCTGGGTAAGGGCTGTATGAGTAGTATTGCTACAATTAAAGGTAGCGGACAGTCCCCCCCCCATATAGCTATAACGATAAGTAGCGGACAGTAATCCCATATAGCTATAATGATAAGTAGCGGACAGTACTCCCATCATACAAGCAGACAGTACAATGACCGGATTCAACCTACCATGAAAATTCGTGCTGTTCACGAAACCATGGTTTTGGAGTTAAATAACATGTTTCTGTTAAAAGTCGTGCATGTTTTCATGGTATGGTGATTCGTTTCCTGGTATGAAGTTATGAAATTTCTGTCTGTAAATTAATTTGTCGATGAGTTATTTTCTCAGTTCAAAATTGGAATTTCAAATACTATACTACATTCTAGCTAAAGGAATATTGATGAACTACACGAAAGAAGTAAGTTATTCTTTTATATTCTTAGAGGGTAAATAAATTAATTCTAAAATTTATCGAGTGTTTTATACATTCCCCCTATAGTTAACAAATTGTTAAATATCTTTGAGCCTCGATCTCCAAAGGTAGATAAAGAGCCATATCAAAATAAAAAAAAGGTATGTAAACACTGTATTTAAATCGATTACGAGCTTAGTAAATGAGGTAAATCATACCTATTTTTTTATTGCGGCCCAAAGTTTCCCCCCCCCCCCACTATGCCACAGTCGTCCACCCCCCCCTCCACCAACCCCCCACTCCACCAACCCCCCTCCATCCAACTTCCCTCCCTCCAACCCCCCCAACCTTTTTTTAACTTTTTTTTAACTTTTTTTTTAAATTTTTTGTAACTTTTTTTTACATCTCTTAGAATGTCATGAAACACACTTAAAACACAAAAAATTCACATTTAATATTTTCCAACTTCAAAATGGGAATGATATACATATGTGTGTCGCGACCTTTACTTATAGAAAAATAATGTTTGTAGTGACCATTTTTTTTCTGAAATTTTTTTTAACTTTTTTTTCTGACAGTTTTTTTTTAAAACTTTTTTTCAACTTTTTTTTTACATCTTAATAATATCAGAAAAATAGAATGACACCTTATACTTTAATTTTTAAAAATTATTCTAGTGCTTACTAATGATGAAATTGACTTCCTTCTTCTTACTATTAAAGGTTGGGTTAGATCGTTTTCAGACAGGACACTGCAAATGGGAAAAACATGAAATGGGTTATGAAAGAATAAAATAAAAACAATAACACACGCAATGAAAGGGAAAATGGACACCCTTCTTCTTACTGGTAAAGATTAGGCTATATCGTTTTCAGACAGTACAATGCAGATGGGAAAAGCAAGAAATAATTTATAAGATAATAAAATAAAAAACAATAGTACACGCAATTTAAGGGAAAATAAGAGGAGAGGACTCCAGGGGAGGAGAGAGTGTCTGTGAGGGACAAAGAGCAGTTTTTTGGTCAACAGCTCAACATTAACTTTTTTTTCCGAAGGATATTTTTCAGACTGAACACTTCAAATTATAAAACATAAAATGTGTTATAAAAGAATAAAATAAAAAAATAACACGCTTAATTTAAAGGGTCAATGAGAATAGTGGGCTCCAGGTGAAGAGGGGGTTTCTTGATGGGGCTGTAGATAATTTTTTGGTCAACAAGTCAACATTAACATTTTACCGCTTTTACATTTACCATTCTTTATTTGTTACGCAAAGCAGTAGTTTTTAAGTTAGATTTAATGTTACCCAACCCCTTTAAGCGAAAATGATTTATTCTAAGAAAGTGAGCTGTATTTGTTAGAGTTTCAGAAACAGTACATATTTATTTAATTTAAGCCCTTTTTTCAGATATAGAAATGTTTGGTGTGATTGACACAGAATATATTGGTCTAAAATATTCCTCAACTGGAATTATTTTCGAAGCAGCTTTCTTACTTCTAGACGATCAACGGCGTGAAATTCATAGCTATAAATGGAACGTCAGATACAATATGTATAAGTACGAGAATAACAGATGGAGTCCAACACTAAGTTTTATAAATCAAAACGGGTTTTACGTTAAAAACATAAGACCATGTAATGAAAATGGCTATGAAATAAAACATGTACAAGAGGAAATTCAGGAAATATGCAGTATTTTCGGTTTGCAAAGCTTTATATGGTAAGGGAAACGGATCAATTGAAACACTCTTACTAGAAAAAGGTCATATACACATAGCATTATTCAATTTAGAAGACTTCAAATGTGAGAAATACCTGCATTCAGTACATGACCCGGAAGATGAAGTTAGATTTTTCGCTCAATGGGTACCGGAAAAGATACCTGACATGAAAAAATGCATCAGATATCCAAAGACCTAAGCTCTTGCTCTTCCTCATATCAAATGGATTAAGCTAATTTTTTTTTAAATATGTCATTATGTATTTTTTCAAATGTTTTTTTAATATGTTGAAGCAATAAATATCTTAATCCTCAGTCGTCTTTATTCTTTAGAATAGGTAATTACCATGAAAATTATACTTTCAGCTTCAAAGTACCACGGAACTCACTTTCAAGTTCATGTTGAAGAACCTTAAAGTCACCCCTAAAAAGGTAAGTTAACCCAAAAGGTTAAAGAATTTTTCTGAAATCACACTTTCAGATTCGGCATGTCAGGGAACACACTTTCCGGTTCAGCATGTTGCAGAACACTAAATAGTCATCCCTAAAAAGGCAAGTTAGCCCTAAATGGTTAAAAAATTTCTCTGAAATTACATTTTCAGATCCAGCATGCCAGAGAAGTCATACGTTACTTTTCAAGTTCTTTTATATCCCAACACAAAATTTTCGCAATGAAAAAGAAATATGTTACAGATCAATTCTAATTTTTCCCTGAGAAAATAAAAAGGTTCCATTTCAGTTCCAATGTTTCTCAAAGAGATGAAAATTTTAAATTCCTGTTCCAAATTTTTTCATAGAAGACAGAAAAAAGTTATACTTTGATCGTGAATATTAACTATGAAGATCAGGAGCTCCACTTTAATTCTGAGTTTTCTCGAAGAAGTGCAAAATTTTCAAGTTCTCTTCTTTATTTTATTAAAGAAGAAAAAAATCTAGCTCAATTCTAAAATTTACCACATAAAATGAAAAGGGTTTCAAATACAGTTCTTAATGTCTTGAAGACATAAAAAATTTAAAGTTCTCTTATGTTTATTTCCGAAGATAACATAAAAATTAATCATACAATTGTATATAACTTATAAGAATGTAAAAAGTGCAAACTGATTTATAAGTTTTATTAAATAAACTTTCGATTTTTCTGAAATACGTGAAAAAGTTTAAAGACATGTTAAAAATTTTTCTAATTATATAAAAAAAGTTAGATTATGGTAGTGAGTCTTCACCATGTAAAGACGGAATTCCAATGTAATCCTGTGTGTTCTTAAAGAAATACAAAACCTTCAAGTTCTCTTCTGAATTTTCTTAAAGAAAAGAAAAAGTTAACCCAATTTAAAATTTACCAAAGAAAATGAAAAAAGCTTCCACTTCAGTTCTTAATTTCTCAAAGACATAAGAAAAATGTAAAGTTCTGTTCTAATTTTTTCCATAGAAGATAGGAAAAGTCATACTATGATTGTGAATCATTTCCATGAGGATAAAAAAGCTTCACATTAATTCAAATTGTCTCAATGAAGTTAAGAAAAGTTCAGGTTTTCTTCTGAATTTTCTCAATGAAAAAAAACTTAGTTAAAGATCAATTCTAATTTTTCCAATAAATGTAAAAGGTTACACTTCACTTCTGATTTTTCTCAAAGAGATGAAAAATTTAAAGATCTGTTCTAAATTTTTCCATAGAAGATAAGAAAAAGTTATACCTTAGCTGTGAATATTTTCAATGAAGATAAAAAGCTCCACTTTAATTCTAAATTTTCTCAATGAAGTGAAGAAAAGTTCAAGCTCTCTTCTGAATTTTCTCAATGAAAGAAAAATTAGTTACAGATCAATTCTAATTTTTGCAAGAAAATAGAATGCTTCCAATACAGTTCTTAATTTCTCAAAGACATAAATAATTTAAAGTTCCGTTCTAAATTTTTCCATAGAAGATAGGAAAAGTCATAATATGATTTTGAATATTTTCCATGAAGATAAAAAGTTTCACTTTAATTCTAAATTTTCTTAAATTCAGCTAAGATTTTTCTCAAAGAGCTTTATTTTAAGCAAGCTAAAATATGCAAACAATATTGATTTTAACATGTCTCGCTCATTAAGACGCACAAATCGCGTCTTTTCAGGGGGGTTTCTGTTTTGGACTAAATAATTAAAATAGTTGGTGCGGAACCTTGATTCAATGCTGTATGGGTTTGCGAAATATCCCGAGACAACAAATGCCAGTGAATTACAATGTTAACGTACGGACGAACACAATGGGGGGGGCAGAATATTTTAATGATTTTACATTAAAAATTTGTTTTAATATTTAAAAATTATATTAACTTTTTTCTTTTTTTACCCTTTTTCAAATAAATATAATAATTTTCTTCCATTATTTTTTTTTCTCTGTTTTTACCTTAAAAAAATTGTCATTGATATTGGCATCCTTGTCACTTCCCCCCCCCCCCCCAGATTTTGCTCTATGTCCGCCTTTGTGTGAATGGCCTTCATCCTTAACGTTTTTAATGCTCGGTCGAACTGACCCTCTCTCGCGTTTCTTCGATAATTCCTTCGACTTAATGGGGTTGAGGAATAAGAAACGATACATGAGAGACATGCCACTTTTTACTAGGTAAACCCTATTTCATAGATTAGGATAATAACCGTGTGTTTTGTATGGACTATATGCATATTCAGAGACAAGCGTGATTCCGTTCGTTTATTTGTCTTCAAAAACTGAGAGGTTTCATAGGTAAATTTTTGAAACTGATTGTGTGTATTAAAATTGCCACTGGATTGAACTTCGATCCTAGTAGGGCCACTTTCTTTTGTGGTCAAAAATTACCGTTCTTTGCTGTTTGACAATGTCTCTTACTATTTCGTGAGAGCCTTTTTTGTCCCCATTGGTTCGAAACATAGTTGCAAGGTTTTCGGCGGAACACATAGCCGAAACCGGCACAATTACTAGCCCAAAAATAGCGAACGCTATTATAGCCAAATTTTAGCCTTTTTTAAGGGAACATTATTGAAGCTATTAATTTATTTATTGTTCGACTTCGATGGGTAAAACAAAGAAAAATACGATCAGCATATCAGAAACAATTTTGAGGGGGGCAGGTCAAAGACACTGGATGGACATGTCAATATTTTCGGTACTTTTGCAGAAAGCGGTAAGCGCGCGGCAGTTGTATTGAAGATCATATAGGATAAAATCCGGTACTTATACGAGACGCTGTACAAAGATAGGCCTTACAAAGCATTTCTCAATCCGGGAAGTATATTTAAACTTTAGTTTTTCGGGGGCTTAGGGGGACTAAAAGGTACCTAGATTGGGTTAGGCTTCGTATTTAATAGTAGTATTGGTATTAATGGTAAGTAGCGGACAGTCCCCCCATATAGCTATAATGATAAGTAGCGGACAGTCCCACCATATATCTATAATGATAAGTAGCGGACAGTACTCCCGCCAATACAAGCAGACAGTGTAATGACCGGAATTCAACCACCGTGAAAATTAGTGTTGATCTGTGTTCAAAGTGCGTAATGATTCCTTTGTTTGAAATTGTGAAATTCTTTTTGTAATTTAATTTGTTAGGCGTGGTTGACTTATGTTTAACCTTGAACTAATTTACATAAATTAATTTATTATTAATTAATTTACATAATTGCATTAATTTACATAATTGCATTAATTTACATAATTATATTAATTAATTTTTTTTTTTTTTTAATAGTTTTTTTTATTGATGTCATTTTATTGTAATCTAATGATGATATTTTTATTTTACAATGATATGATTTTTTACATTATAAGTATATTCCCATTGATTTATATGAAATTTGTGTTTGATGTAGGAATCGAACATGAGACCCATAATTTCCTAAGGTAAAAGAACGAGACGTTACTCGACTGAACTAACAAGCCTTTGAACATATTATGATTTTAGAAATACATCCAATGAATTGTTTCTGGGACATTGCCCAACTGATGTTAAGCCTCACAATATCGTAAAAGGTTCATTCCATTGAACTGGAACAAGTTCAAGCACATTCGATTTATCAATTGGATTTTTGATAGGTGTTAAAAGTGACATGTTTCGGGGCATTTTTATGGCATCATCATGAGAATATGCATACCACGATGATTTGAGATGCATACTAGACAAACAATTTCTTCTGATACTAGTGCCCCACGTCCTACCCCTACCCCTCAACCCTATCCCTCCACCATCCCTCCAAGCCCTATACCTCCACCCTCCCTCCAAACATCCCCTCCCCAACACTTTTTTTTGAACTTTTTTTTATTTTTCAAAGTTCATTTTGGATTTTTACATTCTCTTGATTTTTCAAAGTTCATTTTGAATTTCTTTCATTGAAATGCAAGAGTTGGAGTATTTCGGTAGTGGTTTGTCATGATTTACCTTGTCACAGTTACATTCTCTTAATTTTTAAAATTTAATTTTGGATTTCTTTCGTTGAAATGCAAGAGTTGGAATATTTCAGTAGTGTCTTGTCGTGGTTTACTTTGTCAAAGTTAGATTCTCTTGATTTTTCAAAGTTCATTTTGAATTTCTTTCGTGAAATGCAAGAGTTGGAATATTTCACTAGTGTTTTGTCATGGTTTCCCATCTCACAGTTACATTCTCTTGATTTTTCAAAGTACATTTTGAATTTTTTTTCCTTGAAATGCAAGAGTTGGAATATTTCAGTAGTGTTTTATCGTGGTTTAACTTGTCACAGTTACATTTTCTTGATTTTTCAAAGTTCATTATGGATTTCTTTCATTGAAATGCAGGAGTTGGACTATTTCAGGATTGTTTTGTAGGGGTTTACCATCTCACAGTTACATTTTCTTGATTTTTCAAAGTTCCTTTTTGGATTTATTTCCTTGAAATGCAAGAGTTGGAATATTTCAGTAGTGTTTTCTTATGGTTTACCTTGTCACGGTTACATTTTCTTGATGTTTCAAAGTTCATTTTGAATTTCTTTCGTGAAATGCAAGAGTTGAAAAATTTCAGTAGTGTTTTGTCATGGTTTAGCATGTCAGAGTTACATTCTCTTAATTTTTCAAAGTTCATTTTGAATTTCTTTCGTTTCAGTAGTGTTTTGTCGTAGTTTACCATGTCACAGTTACATTCTCTTAATTTTTCAAAGTTCATTTTGAATTTCTTTCGTTGAAATGCAAGAGTGGAAATATTTCAGGAGTGTCTTGTTGTGGTTTACCTTGTCCCAGTTACATTCTCTTGATTTTTCAAAGTTCATTTTGAATTTCTTTCATTGAAATGCAAGATTTGGATTATTTCAGTATTGTTTTGTCATGGTTTACCTTGTCACAGTTACATTCTCTTAATTTTTCAAAGTTCATTTTTAATTTCTTTCGTTGAAATGCAAGAGTTGGAATATTTCAGTAGTGTTTTGTTGTGCTTTACCTTGCCACAGTTACATTCTCTTGATTTTTCAAAGTTCATTTTGAATTTCTTTCGTTGAAATGCAAGTTTTGGAATATTTCATTTGTGTTTTGTTGTGCTTTACCATGTCACAGCTACATTCTCTTTATTTTTCTAAACTCATTTTGAATTTCTTTCGTAAAATACAAGAGTTGGATTATTTCAGTAGTGTTTTGTTGTGGTTTACCATGTCACAGTTACATTCTCTTAATTTTTCAAAGATTGTTTTGAATTTATTTCGTGAAATGCAAGAGTTGGAATATTTCAGTAGTGGTTTGTCGTGGTTTACCATGTCACAGTTACATTTTTTTGAATTTTCAAAGTTCATTTTGAATTTCTCTCATTAAAATGCAAGATATGGAATATTTCAGTAGTGTTTTGTCGTGGTTTACCTTGTCACAGATACATTCTCTTGATTTTTCAAAGTTCATTATGGGTTTCCTTCATTGAAATGCAAGTGTTGGAATATTTCAGTAGTGTTTTGTCGTGGTTTACCTTGTCACAGTTACATTCTCTTGATTTTTCAAAGTTCATTTTTGGATTTATATCATTGAAATGCAAGAGATGGAATATTTCAGTAGTGTTTTGTTATGGTTTACCTTGTTACGGTTACATTCTCTTCATGTTTCAAAGTTCATTTTGAATTTCTTTCGTGAAATGCAAGAGTTGGAATATTTCAGTAGTGTTTTGTCGTGGTTTACCATTTCAGAGTTACATTCTCTTAATTTTTCAAAGTTCATTTTGAATTTCTTTCGTTTCAGTAGTGTTTTGTCGTGGTTTACCATGTCACAGTTACATTCTCTTAATTTTTCAAAGTTCATTTTGAATTTCTTTCGTTGAAATGCAAGAGTTGGAATATTTAAGTAGTGTCTTGTTGTGCTTTACATTGTCACAGTTACATTTTCTTGATTTTTCAAAGTTTATTTTGGATTTCTTTCGTTGAAATGCAAGAGTTGGAATATTTCAGTAGTGTCTCGTTGTGCTTTACCATGTCACTGTTACATTCTCTTGATTTTTCAAAGTTCATTTTGAATTTCTTTCGTAAAATGCAAGAGTTGGAATATTTCAGTAGTGTTTTATCGTGGTTTACCTTGTTCCAGTTACATTCTCTTGATTTTTCAAATTTCATTTTGAATTTCTTTCGTTGAAATGCAAGACTTGGAATATTTCAGTAGTGTTTTGTTGTGCTTTACCTTGTCACAGTTACAATCTATTCATTTTTTAAAGTTCATTTTGAATTTCTGTCGTGAAATGCAAGAGTTGGAATATTTCAGTTGTGTTTTGTTGTGCTTTACCTTGTCACAGTTAAATTCTCATGATTTTTCAAAGATCATTTTGAATTTCTGTCGTGAAATGCAAGAGTTGGATTATTTCAGTAGTGTTTTGTCATGGTTTACCTTGTCACAGTTACATTCTCTTAATTTTTCAAAGTTCATTTTGAATTTAGTTACATTCTCTTGATTTTTCAAAGTTCATTTTGAATTTCTTTCCTTTAACTGCAAGAGTTGGAATATTTCAGTAGTGTTTTGTCGTGGTTTACCTTGTCACAGTTACATTCTCTTGATTTTTCAAAGTTCATTGTGGATTTCTGTCCTTGAAAAGCAAGAGTTGGAATATTTCAGTAGTGTTTTGTCAAGGTTTACCTTGTCACAGTTACATTCTCTTGATTTTTCAAAGTTCATTTTTGGATTTCTTTCATTGAAATGCAAGAGATGGAATATTTCAGTAGTGTTTTGTTATGGTTTACCTTGTCAGGGTTACATTCTCTTGATTTTTCAAAGTTCATTTTGAATTTTTTTCGTGAAATGCAAGAGTTGGAATATTTCAGTAGTGTTTTGTTATGCTTTACCTTGTCACAGTTACATTCTCTTGATTTTTCAAAGTTCATTTTGAATTTCTTTCGTGAAATGCAAGAGTTGGAATATTTTAGTAGTGTTTTGTAACCCTATCCCTCCACCATCCCTCCAACCCCCATCCTTCCACCCTCCCTCCAAACCCCGCCCCCCCCCCCAACATTTTTTTTTAACTTTTTTTTATTTTTCAAAGTTCATTTTGGATTTTTAAATTCTCTTGATTTTTAAAAGTTCATTTTGAATTTCTTCAATTGAAATGCAAGAGTTGGATTATTTCAGTAGTGTCTTGTAATGGTTTACCTTGTCTCAGTTACATTCTCTTAATTTTTCAAAGTTCATTTTGAATTTCTTTCGTTGAAATGCAAGAGTTGGAATATTTCACTAGTGTTTCGTTGTGCTTTACCTTGTCACAGTTACATTCTCTTGATTTTTCAAAGTTCATTTTGAATTTCTTTCGTGAAATGCAAGAGTTGGAATATTTCACTAGTGTTTTGTCGTGGTTTCTCATCTCACAGTTACATTCTCTTGATTTTTCAAAGTTCATTTTGAATTTTTTTCCTTGAAATGCAAGAGTTGGAATATTTCAGTAGTGTTTTGTCGTGGTTTACATTGTCACAGTTACATTCTCTTGATTTTTCAAAGTTCATTTTGGATTTCTTTCCTTGAAATGCAAGAGATGGAATATTTCAGTAGTGTTTTGTTATGGTTTACCTTGTCACGGTTACATTGTCTTGATGTTTCAAAGTTCATTTTGAATTTCTTTCGTGAAATGCGAGAGTTGGAATATTTCAGTAGTGTTTTGTCGTGGTTTACCATGTCAGAGTTACATTCTCTTAATTTTTCAAAGTTCATTTTGAATTTCTTTCGTTTCAGTAGTGTTTTGTCGTAGTTTACCATGTCACAGTTACATTCTCTTAATTTTTCAAAGTTCATATTGAATTTCTTTCGTTGAAATGCAAGAGTGGGAATATTTCAGTAGTGTCTTGTTGTGCTTTACCTTGTCACAGTTACATTCTCTTGATTTTCCAAAGTTTATTTTGGATTTCTTTCGTTGAAATGCAAGAGTTGGGAAATTTCAGTAGTATTTTGTTGTGCTTTATCTTGTCGCAATTACATTCTTTTGATTTTTCTAAGTTCATTTTGAATTTCTTTCGTCAAATGCAAGAGTTGGAATATTTCAGTAGTGTTTTATCGTGGTTTACCTTTTCACAGTTACATTCTCTTGATTTTTCAAAGTTCATTTTGGATTTCTTTCATTGAAATGCAAGAGTTGGAATATTTCAGTAGTGTTTTGCCTTGGTTTACCTTGTCACATTTACATTCTCTTAATTTTTCAAAGTTAATTTTTGATTTCTTTCATTTAAATGCAAGAGTTGGAATAGTTCGGTAGTGTTTTGTCGTGGTTTACCTTGTCACAGTTACATTCTCTTGATTTTTCAAAGTTCATTTTGAATTTCTTTCGTGAAATGCAAGAGTTGGAATATTTCATTAGTGTTTTGTTGTGCTTTACCTTGTCACAGCTACATTCTCTTGATTTTTCAAAGTTCATTTTGAATTTCTTTCGTGAAATGCAAGAGTTGGATTATTTCAGTAGTGTTTTGTCATGGTTTACCTTGTCACAGTTACATTCTCTTAATTTTTTAAAGTTCATTTTGAATTTCTTTCGTTGAAATGCAAGAGTTGGACTATTTCAGTAGTGTTTTGTAGTGCTTTAACCTTGTCACAGTTACATTTCTCTTGAATTTTCAAAGTTCATTTTTAATTTCTTTCCTTCAAATGCAAGAGTCGGAACATTTCAGTTGTGGTTTGTCGTGGTTTACCTAACCATACTTACATTCTCTTGATTTTTCAAAGTTCGTTGTGGATTTCTTTACTTGAAATGCAAGAGTTGGAATATTTCAGTAGTGTTTTGTCAGGTTTACCATGTCACAGTTACATTCTCTTGATTTTTCAAAGTTCATTTTTGGATTTTTTTCATTGAAATGCAAGAGTTGGAACATTTCAGTAGTGTTTTGTTATGGTTTACCTTGTCACAGTTACATCCTATTGATTTTTAGAAGTTCATTTTGAATTTCTTTTGTGAAATGCAAGAGTTGGAATATTTCAGTAGTGTTTTGTCGTGGTTTACCATCTCACAGTTACATTATCTTAATTTTTCAAAGTTAATTTTGAATTTCTTTAGTTTCAGTAGTGTTTCGTCGTGGTTTACCTTGTCACAGTTACATTCTCTTAATTTTTCAAAGTTCATTTTGAATTTCTTTAGTTGAAATGCAAGAGTTGGAATATTTAAGTAGTGTCTTTTAGTGCTTTATCTTGTCACAGTTACATTCTCTTGATTTTTCAAAGTTCATTTTGAATTTCTTTCGTAAAATGCAAGAGTTGGAATATTTCAGTAGTGCTTTATCGTGTTTTACCTTGTCCCCGTTACATTCTGTTGATTTTTCAAAGTTTAGTTTGATTCCCCTTTCTTGAAATGCAAGAGTTTGAATGTTTCAGTAGTGTTTTGTCGTGGTTTACCTTGTCACAGTTACATTCTCTAGATTTTTTAAAGTTCATTGTGGATTTCTTTCCTTGAAATGCAAGAGTTGGAATATTTCAGTAGTGTCTTGCTGTGCTTAACCTTATCACAGTTACATTCTCTTGATTTTTCAAAGTTCATTTTGGATTTCTTTCGTTGAAATGCGAGAGTTGGATTATTTCAGTAGTGTTTTGTCGTGGTTTACCATGTCACAGATACATTCTCTTAGTTTTTCAAAGTTCGTTTTGAATTTCTTTCGTTGAAATGCAAGAGTTGGATTATTTCAGTAGTGTCTTGTTGTGCTTTACCTTCTCACAGTTACATTCTCTTGATTTTTAAAAGTTCATTTTGTATTTCTTTCCTTAAATGCAAGAGTTGGAATATTTCAGTAGTGTTTTGTCGTGGTTTACCTTGTCACAGTAACATTCTCTTGATTTTTAAAAGTTCATTTTGGTTTTTACATTCTCTTGATTTTTCAAAGTTCATTTTGGATTTCTTTCGTTGAAATGCAAGAGTTTGAATATTTCAGTAGTGTCTTGTTGTGCTTTACCTTGTCACAGTTACATTCTCTTGATTTTTCAAAGTTGATTTTGGATTTCTTTCCTTTAAATGCAAGAGTTGGAATATTTCAGTAGTGTTTTGTTGTGCTTTACCTTGTCACAGTTACATGCTCTTGATTTTTCAAAGTTCATTTTGAATTTCTTTGGTCAAATGCAAGAGTTGGAATATTTCAGCAGTGTTTTATCGTGGTTTACCTTGTCCCAGTTACATTCTCTTGATTTTTCAAAGTTCATTTTGAATTTCTTTCATTAAAATGCAAGAGTTGGATTATTTCAGTAGTGTTTTGTCGTGGTTTACCTTGCCACAGTTACATTCTCTTGATTTTTCAATGGTCATTTTGGATTTCTTTCATTGAAATTCAAGAGTTGGAATATTTCAGTAGTGTTTTGTCGTGGTTTACCTTGTCACAGTTACATTCTCTTGATTTTTCAAAGTTCATTTTGGATTTTTACATTCTCTTGATTTTTCAAAGCTCATTTTGAATTTCTTTCATGAAATGCAAGAGTTGGAATATTTCAGTAGTGTTTTGTTGTGCTTTACCTTGCCACAGTTACATTCTCTTGATTTTTCAAAGTTGATTTTGAATTTCTTTCCTTGAAATGCAAGAGTTGGAATATTTCAGTAGTGTTTTGTTGTGCTTTACCTTGTCACAGTTACATGCTCTTGATTTTTCAAAGTTCATTTTGAATTTCGTTCGTGAAAGGCAAGAGTTGGAATATTTCAGTAGTGTTTTGTCGTGGTTTACCTTGTCACAGTTACATGTCTTGATTTTTCAAAGTTCATTTTGGATTTCTTTCCTTGAAATGCAAGAGTTGGACTATTTAGTAGTGTTTTGTAGTGGTTTACCTTGTCACAGTTACATTCTCATGATTTTTAAAAGTTCATTTTTTAATTTCTATCGTTGAAATGCAAGAGTTGGAATATTTCAGT
Organism: Artemia sp. Qi Xiang Cuo; assembly: GCF_049724085.1. Taxonomy (NCBI): domain Eukaryota; kingdom Metazoa; phylum Arthropoda; class Branchiopoda; order Anostraca; family Artemiidae; genus Artemia; species Artemia sp. Qi Xiang Cuo. Next base: position 23,771,070 of record NC_142799.1, read on the forward strand.
AGTGTTTTGTCGTGGTTTACCTTGTCACAGTTACATTTTTATTATTTTTAAAAGTTCATTTTTTGATTTCTATCGTTGAAATATAAGAGTTGGAATATTTCAGTAGTGTTTTGTTATGGTTTACCTTGCCACAGTTAAATTCTCTTGATTTTTCAAAGTTCATTTTGAATTTCTTTCATTGAAATGCAAGAGTTGGAATATTTCAGTAGTGTCTTGTCGTGGTTTACCATCTCACTGTTACATTCTCTTGATTTTTCATAGTTCATTTTGGATTTCTTTCGTTGAAATGCAGGAGTTGGAATATTTCAGTCGTGTTTAGTCATGGTTTACCATGTCACAGTTACATTTTTTTTGATTTTTCAAAGTTCACTTTGAATTTATTTCTTTGAAATGCAAGAGTTGGATTATTTCAGTAGTGTTTTGTCGTGGTTTACCTTGTCACAGTTACATTCTCTTAATTTTTCAAAGTTCATTTTGAATTTCTTTCTTTGAAATGCAAGAGTTGGATTATTTCAGTAGTGTTATGTTGTGGTTTACCTTGTCAAACTTACATTCTCTTGATTTTTCAAATTTCATTTTGTATTTCTTTCGTTGAAATGCAAGAGTTGGAATATTTCAGTAGTGTTTTGTTGTGCTTTACCTTGTCAAACTTAGATTTTCTTGATTTTTCAAAGTTCATTTTGAATTTCTTTCGTGAAATGCAGGAGTTGGAATATTTCAGTAGTGTTTTGTTATGGTTTACCTTGTCACAGTTACATTCTCTTGATTTTTCAAAGTTCATTTTGAATTTCTTTCGTGAAATGCAAGAGTTGGAATATTTCAGTAGTGTTTTTATATGGTTTACCTTGTCACAGTTACATTCTCTTGATTTTTTCAAAGTTTTTCAAAGTTCATTTTGAATTTCTTTCGTGAAATGCAAGAGTTGGAATATTTCAGAAGTGTTTTGTTATGATTTACCTTGTCACAGTTACATTCTCTTGATTTTTTCAAAGTTCATTTTTAATTTCTTTCGTTGAAATGCAAGACTTGGAATATTTAAGTAGTGTTTTGTCCTGGTTTACCTTGTCACAGTTACATTCTCTTGATTTTTCAAACTTCATTTTGAATTTCATTCCTTGAAATGCAAGAGTTGGAATATTTCGGTAGTGTTTTGTTGTGGTTCACCATCTCACAGTTACATTCTCTTGATTTTTCAAAGTTAATTTTGAATTTCTTTCCTTGAAATGCAAGAATTGGAATATTTCAGTAGTGTTTTTTCGTGGTTTAACTTATCACAGTTACATTCTCTTTATTTTTCAAAGTTCATTTTTGGATTTCTTTCCTTGAAAAGCAAGAGTTGGAATATTTCAGTAGTGTTTTGTCAGGTTTACCTTGTCACAGTTACATTCTCTTTATTTTTAAAAGTTAATTTTTGGATTTCTTTCATTGAAATGCAAGAGTTGGAACATTTCAGTAGTGTTTTGTTATGGTTTACCTTGTCACGGTTACATTCTCTTGATTTTTCAAAGTTCATTTTGAATTTCTTTTGTGAATTGCAAGAGTAGGAATATTTCAGTAGTGTTTTGTCGTGGTTTACCATGTCACAGTTACATTCTCTTAATTTTTCAAAGTTCATTTTGAATTTCTTTCGTTTCAGTAGTGTTTCGTCGTGGTTTACCATGTCACAGTTACATTCTCTTAAATTTTCAAAGTTCATTTTGAATTTATTTCGTTGAAATGCAAGAGTTGGAATATTTCAGTAGTGTCTTGTTGTGCTTTATCCTGTCACTGTTACAATCTCTTGATTTTTCAAAGTTCATTTTGGATTTCTTTCGTCAAATGAAAGATTTTGAATATTTAAGTACTGCTTTATCGTGTTTTACCTTGTCACCGTTACATTCTGTTGATTTTTCAAAGTTTATTTTGGTTCCCCTTCCTTGAAATGCAAGAGTTGGAATATTTCAGTAGGGTTTTGTCGTGGTTTACCTTGTCAGAGTTATATTCTCATGATTTTTCAAAGTTCAATTCGAATTTCTTGGCTTGAAATGCAAGAGTTTGAATATTTCATTAGTGTCTTGTTGTGCTTTACCTTATCACAGTTAAATTCTCTTCATTTTTCAAAGTTCATTTTCGATTTCTTTCGTTGAAATGCAAGAGTTGGAATATTTCAGTATTATTTCGTCGTGGTTTACCATGTCACAGATACATTCTCTTAGTTTTTCAAAGTTCGTTTTGAATTTCTTTGGTTGAAATGCAAGAGTTGGAATATTTCAGTAGTGTCTTGTTGTGCTATACCTTTTGACAGTTACATTCTCTTGATTTTTCAAAGTTCATTTTGAATTTCTTTCGTTTAAATGCAAGAGTTGGAATATTTCAGTAGTGTTTTGTCGTGGTTTACCTTGTCACAGTAACATTCTCTTGATTTTTCAAAGTTCATTTTGTATTTTTATATTCTCTTGATTTTTCAAAGTTCATTTTGGATTTCTTTCATGAAATGCAAGAGTTGGAATATTTCAGTAGTGTCTTGTTGTGCTTTACCTTGTCACTGTTATATTCTCTTGATTTTTCAAAGTTCATTTTGGATTTCTTTCGTTGAAATGCAAGAGTTGGAATATTTCAGTAGTGTTTTGTTGTGCTTTACCTTGTCACAGTTAATTTCTCTTGATTTTTCAAAGTTGATTTTGAATTTCTTTCCTTTAAATGCAAGAGTTGGAATATTTCAGTAGTGTTTTGTTGTGCTTTACCTTGTCACAGTTACATGCTCTTGATTTTTCAAAGTTCATTTTGAATTTCTTTGGTCAAATGCAAGAGTTGGAATATTTCAGCAGTGTTTTATCGTGGTTTACCTTGTCCCAGTTACATTCTCTTGATTTTTCAAAGTTCATTTTGAAATTTCTTTCATTGAAATGCAAGAGTTGGAATATTTCAGTAGTGTTCTGTCGTGGTTTACCTTGTCAGAGTTACATTTTCTTAATTTTTCAAAGTTCAGTTTGGTTTTTTTCGTTGAAATGCAAGATTTAGAATATTTCAGTAGTGTTTTGTTGTCATTTACTTGCCACAGTTACATACTATTGATTCTTAAAGTTGATTTTGAATTTCTGTCGTGAAATACAAGAGTTGGAATATTTCAGTAGTGTTTTGTTGTGCTTTACCTTGTCACAGTTACATGCTCTTGATTTTTCAAAGTTCATTTTGAATTTCGTTCGTGAAAGGCAAGAGTTGGAATATTTCAGTAGTGTTTTGTCATGGTTTACCTTGTCACAGTTACATGTCTTGATTTTTCAAAGTTCATTTTGGATTTCTTTCCTTGAAATGCAAGAGTTGGACTATTTAGTAGTGTTTTGTAGTGGTTTACCTTGTCACAGTTACATTCTCATGATTTTTAAAAGTTCATTTTTTGATTTCTATCGTTGAAATACAAGAGTTGGAATATTTCAGTAGTGTTTTGTCGTGGTTTACCTTGTCACAGTTACATTCTCATGATTTTTAAAAGTTCATTTTTGGATTTCTATCGTTGAAATGCAAGAGTTGGAATATTTCAGTAGTGTTTTGTTATGGTTTACCTTGCCACAGTTAAATTCTCTTGATTTTTCAAAGTTCATTTTTAATTTCTTTCATTGAAATGCAAGAGTTGGAATATTTCAGTAGTGTCTTGTCGTGGTTTACCATCTCACAGTTACATTCTCTTGATTTTTCATAGTTCTTTTTGGATTTCTTTCGTTTAAATGAAGGAGTTGGAATATTTCAGTCGTGTTTAGTCATGATTTACCGTGTCACAGTTACATTTTTTTTTGATTTTTCAAATTTTACTTTGGACTTCTTTCATTAAAATGCAGGAGTTGGATTATTTCTGTAGTGTTTTTTCTTGATTTACCTTGTAAAAGTTACATTATCTAAATTTTTAAAATTTAATTTTTAATTTCTTTCGTTGAAATGCAAGAGTTGGAATATTTCAGTACTGTTATGTTGTGGTTTATCTTGTCAAACTTACATTAACTTGATTTTTCAAAGTTAATTTTGTATTTCATTCGTTGAAATGCAAGAGTTGGAATATTTCAGTAGTGTTTTGTTGTGCTTTACCTTGTCAAACTTAGATTCTCTTGATTTTTCAAAGTTCAGTTTGAATTTCTTTCGTGAAATGCAGGAGTTGGAATATTTCAGTAGTGTTTTGTTATGGTTTAACTTGACACAGTTACATTCTCTTGATTTTTCAAATTTCATTTTGAATTTCTTTCGTGAAATGCAAGAGTTGGAATATTTCAGAAGTGTTTTTTTATGGTTTACCTTGTCACAGTTACATTCTCTTGATTTTTTCAAAGTTTTTCAAAGTTAATTTTGAATTTATTTCGTGAAATACAAGAGTTGGAATATTTCAGAAGTGTTTTGTTATGATTTACATTGTCACAGTTACATTCTCTTGATTTTTTCAAAGTTCATTTTTAATTTATTTCTTTGAAATGAAAGACTTGGAATATTTAAGAAGTGTTTTGTCATGGTTTACCTTGCCACAATTACATTCTCTTGATTTTTCAAACTTCATTTTGAATTTATTTCATTGAAATGCAAGAGTTGGAATATTTCAATAGTGTGTTGTCGTGGTTTACCTTGTCACAGTTACATTTTCTTGATTCTTCGAAGTTCATTTTGCATTTCTTTCGTAGAAATACAAGAGTTGGAATATTTCAGTAGTGTTTTGTCGTGGTTTACCTTGTCACAGTAACATTCTCTTGATTTTTCAAAGTTCATTTTGGATTTTTATATTCTCTTGATTTTTCAAAGCTCATTTTGAATTTCTTTCATGAAATTTAAGAGTTGGAATATTCAGTAGTGTCTTGTTGTGCTTTACCTTGTCACTGTTACATTCTCTTGATTTTTAAAAGTTCATTTTGTATTTCTTTCGTTGAAATGCAAGAGTTAGAATATTTCAGTAGTGTTTTTTTGTGGTTTTCCTTGTCATATTTAATTTCTGTTTACTTTACAAAGTTCATTTTGACTTTCTTTCATTGAAATGCAATAGTTGTAATATTTCAGTAGTGTTTTGTTGTGGTTTACCTTGTCACAGTTACATGCTCTTGATTTTTCAAAGTTCATTTTGAATTTCTTTGGTCAAATGCAAGAGTTGGAATATTTCAGGAGTGTTTTATCGTGGTTTACCTTGTCCCAGTTACATTCTCTTGATTTTTCAAAGTTCATTTTGAATTTCTTTCATTAAAATGCAAGAGTTGGAATATTTAAGTAGTGTTTTGTCGTGGTTTTCCTTGTCAAAGTTACACTCTCTTGATTTTTCAAAGCTCATTTTGGATTTCTTTCCTTGAAATGTAAAAGTTGGAATATTTCAGTAGTTTTTTGTCTTCGTTTACCCTGTCACAGTAACATTCTCTTGATTTTTCAAAGTTTTTTTTGGATTTTTACATTCTCTTGATTTTTCAAAGTTCATTTTGAATTTCTTTCATGAAATGCAAGAGTTGGAATATTTCAGTAGTGTTTTGTTGTGCTTTACCTTGTCACAGTTACATTCTCTTGATTTTTCAAAGTTGATTTTGAATTTCTTTCCTTGAAATGCAAGAGTTGGAATATTTCAGTAGTGTTTTGTTGTGCTTTACCTTGTCACAGTTACATGCTCTTGATTTTTAAAGTTCATTGTGAATTTCGTTCGTGAAAGGCAAGAGTTGGAATTTTTCAGTAGTGTTTTGTCGTGGTTTACCTTGTCACAGTTACATTATCTTGATTTTTCAAAGTTCATTTTGGATTTCTTTCGTTGAAATGCAAGACTTGGAATATTTAAGTAGTGTTTTGTCGTGGTTTACCTTGGCACAATTACATTCTCTTGATTTTTCAAACTTCATTTTGAATTTCTTTCTTTGAAATGCAAGAGTTGGAATATTTCGGTAGTGTTTTGTTATGCTTTACCATTTCACAGTTACATTCTCTTGATTTTTAAAAGTTCATTTTGGATTTCTTTCGTTGAAATGCAAGAGTTGGAATATTTCAGTAGTGTTTTGTCGTGGTTTACCATGTCACAGATACATTCCCTTAATTTTTCAAAGTTCATTTTGAATTTCTTTAGTTGAAATGCAAGAGTTGGATTATTTAAGTAGTGTCTTGTTGTGCTTTACCTTGTCACAGTTACATTCTCTTGATTTTTCCAAGTTCATTTTGGATTTCTTTCGTTGAAATGCAAGAGTTGGAATATTTCAGTAGTGTTTTGTCGTGGTTTACCTTGTCACAGTAACATTCTCTTGATTTTTCAAAGTTCATTTTGGATTTTTATATTCTCTTGATTTTTCAAAGCTCATTTTGAATTTCTTTCATGAAATTTAAGAGTTGGAATATTCAGTAGTGTCTTGTTGTGCTTTACCTTGTCACTGTTACATTCTCTTGATTTTTAAAAGTTCATTTTGGATTTCTTTCGTTGAAATGCAAGAGTTAGAAAATTTCAGTAGTGTTTTGTTGTGCTTTTCCTTGTCATAGTTACATTCTCTTGATTTTTCAAAGTTGATTTTGAATTTCTTTCCTTGAAATGCAAGAGTTGGAATATTTCAGTAGTGTTTTGTTGTGCTTTACCTTGTCGCAGTTACATACTCTTGATTTTTAAAAGTTCATTTTGAATTTCTTTGGTCAAATGCAAGAGTTGGAATATTTCAGCAGTGTTTTATCGTGGTTTACCTTGTCCCAGTTACATTCTCTTGATTTTTCAAAGTTCATTTTGAATTTCTTTCATTAAAATGCGAGAGTTGGAATATTTCGGTAGTGTTTTGTCATGGTTTACCTTGTCACAGTTACATTCTCTTAATTTTTCAAAGTTCATTTTGAATTTCTTTCCTTGAAATGCAAGAGTTGGAATATTTCAGTAGTGTTTTGTCGTGGTTTACCTTGTCACAGTAACATTCTCTTGATTTTTCAAAGTTTTTTTTTTGGATTTTTACATTCTCTTGATTTTTCAAAGCTCATTTTGAATTTCTTTCATTGAAATGCAAGAGTTGGAATATTTCAGTAGTGTCTTGTTGTGCTTTACCTTGCCACAGTTACATTCTCTTGATTTTTCAAAGTTGATTTTGAATTTCTTTCCGTTAAATGCAAGAGTTGGAATATTTCAGTAGTGTTTTGTTGTGCTTTACCTTGTCACAGTTACATGCTCTTGATTTTCAAAGTTCATTTTGAATTTCGTTCGTGAAAGGCAAGAGTTGGAATATTTCAGTAGTGTTTTGTCATGGTTTACCTTGTCACCGTTACATTGTCTTGATTTTTCAAAGTTCATTTTGGATTTCTTTCCTTGAAATGCAAGAGTTGAACTATTTAGTAGTGTTTTGTAGTGGTTTACCTTGTCACAGTTACATTCTCATGATTTTTAAAAGTTCATTTTTTGATTTCTATCGTTGAAATATAAGAGTTGGAATATTTCAGTAGTGTTTTGTCGTGGTTTACCTTGTCACAGTTACATTTTTATGATTTTTAAAAGTTCATTTTTGGATTTCTATCGTTGAAATGCAAGAGTTGGAATATTTCAGTAGTGTTTTATTATGGTTTACCTTGCCACAGTTACATTCTCTTGATTTTTCATAGTTCATTTTGGATTTCTTTCGTTGAAATGCAAGAGTTGGAATATTTCAGTCGTGTTTAGTCATGGTTTACCATGTCACAGTTACATTTTTTTTGATTTTTCAAAGTTCACTTTGAATTTCTTTCGTTTAAATGCAAGAGTTGGAATATTTCAGTAGTGTTTTGTCGTGGTTTACCTTGTCACAGTTACATCCTATAGATTTTTCAAATTTCATTTTTAATTTATTTCGTTGAAATGCAAGAGTTGGATTATTTCAGTAGTGTTTTGTTGTGGTTTACCTTGTCAAAGTTACATTCACTTGATTTTTCAAAGTTCATTTTGTATTTCTTTCATTGAAATGCAAGAGTTGGAATATTTCAGTAGTGTTTTGTTGTACTTTACCTTGTCAAACTTAGATTCTCTTGATTTTTCAAAATTCATTTTGAATTTCTTTCGTGAAATGCAAGAGTTGGAATATTTCAGTAGTGTTTTTTTATGGTTAAACTTGTCACAGTTACATTTCTTGATTTTTCAAAGTTCTTTTTGAATTTCTTTATTGAAATGCAAGAGTTGGAATATTTCAGTAGTGTTTTGTTATTATCTACCTTCTCAAATCTACATTCTCCTGAATTTTTAAAAGTTTTTCAAAGTTCATTTTGAATTTCTTTCGTTGAATAAAAGAGTTGGAATCCTTCAGAAGGGTTTCTTTGTGGTTCACTTTGTCGCAGTTACATTCTCTTGATTTTTTCAAAGTTCAATTTTATTTTTTTTATTTGAAATGCAAGACTTGGAATATTTCAGTAGTGTTTTGTCATGGTTTACCTTGCCACAATTACATTCTCTTGATTTTTCAAAGTTCATTTTGAATTTCTTTCATTGAAATGCAAGAGTTGGAATATTTCAGTAGTGTTTTGTCATGGTTAACCATCTCACAGTTACATTCTCTTGATTTTTCAAAGTTCATTTTGGATTTCTTCGTTGAAATGCAAGAGTTGGAATATTTCAGTAGTGTTTTGTTGTGCTTTACCTTGTCAAAGTTACATTCTCTTGATTTTTCAAAGTTCATTTTGAATTTCTTTCATTGAAATGCAAGAGTTGGATTATTTCAGTAGTGTTTTGTCGTGGTTTACGTTGTCACAGTTACATTCTCTTAATTTTTCAAAGTTCATTTTGAACTTCTTTCGTGAAATGCAAGAGTTGGAATATTTCAGTAGTGTTTTGTCGTGATTTACCTTGTCACAGTTAAATTTTGGTTGTTTTTCAAAGTTCATTTTGAATTTCTTTCATTGACATGCAAGAGTTGGAATATTTTAGTATTGTTTTATCATGGTTTACTATGTGAGAGTTACATTCTCTTAATTTTTCAACGTTCCTTTCGATTTTCTTTCATTTAAATGCAAGAGTTGGATTATTTCAGTAGTGTTTTGTCGTGGTTTACCTTGTCACAGTTACATTCTCTTAATTTTTCAAAGTTTATTTTGGATTTCTGTCGTTGAAATACAAGAGTTGGAATTATTTTAGTAGTGTTTTGTTGTGCTTTACCTTGTCACAGTTACATTCTCTTGATTTTTCAAAGTTCATTTTGAATTTCTTCCGTTGAAATACAATAGATGGAATATTTCACTAGGGTTTTGTCATGGTTTACCTTGTCACAGTTACATTCTCTTGATTTTTCAAAGTTCATTTTGGATTTCTTTCATTGAAATGCATGAGTTGGAATATTTCAGTAGTGTTTTGTCGTGGTTTACCATCTCACAGCTACATTCTCTTAATTTTTCAAAGTTCATTTTGAATTTCTTTCATTGAAATGCAAGAGTTGGAACATTTCAGTAGTGTTTTGTCATGGTTTACCATGTCACAGTTACATTCTCTTGATTTTTCAAAGTTCATTTTGAATTTCTTTCTTTGAAATGCAAGAGTTGGAATATTTCAGTAGTGTTTTGTTATGATTTACCTTGTCAAAGTTACATTCTCTTGGTTTTTCAAAGTTCACTTTGAATTTCTTTCATTGAAATGCAAAAGTTGGATTATTTCAGTAGCGTTTTGTTGTGGTTTACCTTGTCATAGTTACATTCTCTTGATCTTTCAAAGTTCATTTTGAATTTTTGTCATTGAAATGCGAGAGTTGGATTATTTCAGTAGTGTTTTGTCGTGGTTTACCTTGTCACAGTTACATTCTCTTAATTTTTCAAAGTTCATTTTGGATTTTTTTCGTTGAAATACAAGAGTTGGAATTATTTTAGTAGTGTTTTGTTGTGCTTTACCTTGTCACAGTTACATTCTCTTGATTTTTCAAAGTTCATTTTGAATTTCTTCCGTTGAAATACAAGAGATGGAATATTTCACTAGGGTTTTGGTCATGGTTTACCTTGTCACAGTTACATTCTCTTGATTTTTCAAAGTTCATTTTGAATTTCTTTAATTGAAATGCAAGAGTCGGAATATTTCAGTAGTGTTTTGTCGTTGTTCACCATCTCACAGCTACATTCTCTTGATTTTTCAAAGTTCATTTTGGATTTCTTTCGGTAAAATGCAAGAGCTGAAATATTTCAGTAGTGTTTTGTCCTGGTTTACCATGTCACAGGTACATTCTCATGATTTTTCAAAGTTCAATTTGAATTTCTTTCTTTGAAATGCAAGAGTTGGAATATTTCAGTAGTGTTTTGTCGTGGTTTACCTTGTCATAATTACATTCTCTTGATTTTTCAAAATTCATTTTGGATTTCTTTCCTTTAAATGCAAGAGCTGGAATATTTCAGTAGTCTTTTGTCGTGGTTTACCTTGTCACAGTTACATTCTCAAGATTTTTCAATGTTCAAATTCCACATTATTGCAGAGAAATATCAAAACCATAGGTTAGGTTAGGCTAGCCTACGTACGGGCGCGTAAGTAGAAGATGGAATATTAAAGTAGTGTTTTTGTCATGGTTTACCTTGTCACAGTTACATTCTCTTGATTTTTCAAAGTTCATTTTGAACTTCTTTCGTGAAATGAAAGAGTTGGAATATTTTAGTAGTGTTTTGTCATGGTTTACCTTGTCAAAGTTACATTCTCTTGATTTTTCAAAGTTCATTTTGAATTTCTTTCATTGAAATCCAAGAGTTGGAATATTTCAGTAGTGTTTTGTTATGGTTTACCTTGTCACAGTTACATTCTTTTGATTTTTCAAAGTTCATTTTGGATTTCTATCGTTGAAATGCAAGAGTTGGAATATTTCAGTAGTGTTTTGTTATGGTTTACCTTGTCACAGTTACATTCTTTTGATTTTTTCAAAGTTCATTTTGGATTTCTTTCGTTGAAATGCAAGCGTTGGAATATTTCAGTAGTGTTTTGTCGTGGTTCACCATCTCACAGTTACATTATATTGATTTTTCAAAGTTCATTTTGGATTTCTTTCATTGAAATGCAAGAGTTGGAATATTTCAGTAGTGTTTTGTCCTGGTTTACCATGTCACAGGTACATTCTCATGATTTTTCAAAGTTCATTGTGAATATTTTTCTTTGAAATGCAAGAGTTGGAATATTTCATTAGTGTTTTGTCGTGGTTTACCTTGTCATAATTACATTCTCTTGATTTTTAAAAATTAATTTTGGATTTCTTTCCTTGAAATGCAAGAGTTGGAATATTTCAGTAGTGTTTTGTCGTGGTTTACCTTGTCACAGTTACATTCTCATGATTTTTCAATGTTCAAATTCCACATTATTGCACAGAACTCTTCCATTTCCAGGAAAGAAATCCAAAATGAATTTCGAAAAATCAAGAGAATGTTATTATGAAAAGGTAAACCACGACAAAACACAACTGAAATATTCCAACTCTTGCATTTCAATAAAAGAAATTCAAAATGAACTTTGAAAAATCATGATAATATACCTGTGACATGGTAAACCAGGATAAAACACTACTGAAATATTCCAACTCTTGCATTTCAAAGAAAGAAATCCAAAATGAACTTTGAAAAATCAAGAGAATGTAATTGTGTCAAGGTAAACCATGACAAAACACTAATGAAATATTCCAAGTCTTGCATTTCAACGAAAGAAATTAAAAATGAACTTTGAAAAAATCAAGAGAATGTAACTGTGACAAGGTAAAACATAACAAAACACTACTGAAATATTCCAACTCTTGCATTTCACGAAAGAAATTCAAAATGAACTTTGAAAAACTTTGAAAAAATCAAGAGAATGTAACTGTGACAATGTAAACCATAACAAAACACTACTGAAATATTCCAACTCTTGCATTTCACGAAAGAAATTCAAAATGAACTTTGAAAAATCAAGAGAATGTAACTGTGACAAGTTAAACCATAACAAAACACTACTGAAATATTCCAACTCTTGCATTTCACGAAAGAAATTCAAAATGAACTTTGAAAAATCAAGTCACAACAAAACACTTACATTGTCACAGTTACATTGTCTTGATTTTTCAAAGTTCATTTTGGATTTCTTTCCTTGAAATGCAAGAGTTGGAATATTTAGTAGTGTTTTGTAGTGGTTTACCTTGTCACAGTTACATTCTCATGATTTTTAAAAGTTCATTTTTGAATTTCTATCGTTGAAATGCAAGAGTTGGAATATTTCAGTAGTGTTTTGTCGTGGTTTACCTTGTCACAGTTAGATTCTCATTATTTTTAAAAGTTCATTTTTGGATTTCTATCGTTGAAATGCAAGAGTTGGAATATTTCAGTAGTGTTTTATTATGGTTTACCTTGCCACAGTTACATTCTCTTGATTTTTCAAAGTTCATTTTGAATTTCTTTCATTGAAATGCAAGAGTTGGAATATTTCAGTAGTGTATAGTCATGGTTTACCATGTCACAGTTACATTTTTTTTTATTTTTCAAAGTTCAATTTGAATTTCTTTCGTTGAAATGCAAGAGTTGGAATATTTTAGTAGTGTTTTGTCATGGTTTACCTTGTCAAAGTAACATTCTCTTGATTTTTCAAAGTTCATTTTGAATTTCTTTCATTGAAATCTAAGAGTTGGAATATTTCAGTAGTGTTTTGTTATGGTTTACCTTGTCACAGTTACATTCTTTTGATTTTTCAAAGTTCATTTTGGATTTCTTTCGTTGAAATGCAAGAGTTGGAATATTTAAGTAGTGTTTTGTTATGGTTTACCTTGTAACAGTTACATTCTTTTGATTTTTTCAAAGTTCATTTTGAATTTCTTTCATTGAAATGCAAGCGTTGTAATATTTCATTAGTGTTTTGTCGTGGTTCACCATCTCACAGTTACATTTTATTTATTTTTCAAAGTTCATGTTGGATTTATTTCTTTGAAATGCAAGAGTTGGAATATTTCAGTAGTGTTTTGTCCTGGTTTACCATGTCACAGGTACATTCTCATGATTTTTCAAAGTTCATTGTGAATATTTTTCTTTGAAATGCAAGAGTTGGAATATTTCATTAGTGTTTCGTCGTGGTTCTCCTTGTCATAATTACAGTCTATTGACGTTCCAAATTTCATTTTGAATTTCTTTTCTTGATAGGAAAGAATTTGAATATTTAAGTATTGTTTTTTCGTTGTTTACCTTATGAGAGTTACATTTTAATAATTTTTCAAAGTTGAAATTACACATTATTGCACAGAACTCTTCCATTTCCAGGAAAGAAATCCAAAATGAATTTCGAAAAATCAAGAGAATGTTATTATGAAAAGGTAAACCACGACAAAACACAACTGAAATATTCCAACTCTTGCATTTCAATAAAAGAAATTCAAAATGAACTTTGAAAAATCATGATAATATACCTGTGACATGGTAAACCAGGATAAAACACTACTGAAATATTCCAACTCTTGCATTTCAATGAAAGAAATTCAAAATGAACTTTGAAAAATCAAGATAATGTAACTGTGGCAAGGTAAACCATGAAAAAACACTACTGAAATATTCCAAGTCTTGCATTTCAATGATAGAAATTAAAAATTAACTTTGAAAAAATCAAGAGAATGTAACTGTGACAAGGTAAACCATAAAAAAACACTACTTAAATATTCCAACTCTTGCTTTTCACTAAAGAAATTCAAAATGAACTTAGAAAAACTTAGAAAAAATCAAGAGAATGTAACTGTGACAAGGTAAACCATAACAAAACACTACTGAAATATTCAAACTCTTGCATTTCACGAAAGAAATTCAAAATGAACTTTGAAAAATCAAGAGAATTTAACTGTGACAAGTTAAACCATAACAAAACACTACTGAAATATTCCAACTCTTGCATTTCACGAAAGAAATTCAAAATGAACTTTGAAAAATCAAGTCACAACAAAACACTTACATTGTCACAGTTACATTGTCTTGATTTTTCAAAGTTCATTTTGGATTTCTTTCCTTGAAATGCAAGAGTTGGACTATTTAGTAGTGTTTTGTAGTGGTTTACCTTGTCATAGTTACATTCTCATGATTTTTAAAAGTTAATTTTTTGATTTCTATCGTTGAAATACAAGAGTTGGAATATTTCAGTAGTGTTTTGTCGTGGTTTACCTTGTCACAGTTAGATTCTCATTATTTTTAAAAGTTCATTTTTGGATTTCTATCGTTGAAATGCAAGAGTTGGAATATTTCAGTAGTGTTTTTTTATGGTTTACCTTGCCACAGTTACATTCTCTTGATTTTTCAAAGTTCATTTTGAATTTCTTTCTTTGAAATGCAAGAGTTGGAATATTTCAGTAGTGTATAGTCATGGTTTACCATGTCACAGTTACATTTTTTTTGATTTTTCAAAGTTCATTTTGGATTTCTTTCGTTGAATTGCAAGAGTTGGAATATTTCAGTGGTGTTTGTCGTGGTTTACCTTGTCACAGTTACATTCTCTTAATTTTTCAAAGTTAATTTTGAATTTCTTTCGTTGAAATGCAAGAAATTCAAAATGAACTTTGAAAAATCAAGAGAATGTAACTGTGACAAGTTAAACCATAACAAAACACTACTGAAATATTCCAACTCTTGCATTTCACGAAAGAAATTCAAAATGAACTTTGAAAAATCTGTTTCATTTTTCAATCTGAAAAATTTGTGACAAGTTAAACCATAACAAAACACTACTGAAATATTCCAACTCTTGCATTTCACGAAAGAAATTCAAAATGAACTTTGAAAAATCAAGAGAATGTAAGTTTGACAAGGTAAAGCACAAGAATACACTACTGAAATATTCCAACTCTTGCATTTCACCAACAGAAATCCAACATGAAATTTGAAAAATCAAGAGAATGCAAATTTGACACTGTAAACCACGACAAAACACTACTGAAATAATCCAACTCGTGCATTTCAATGAAAGAAATTCCAAAATGAACTTTGAAAAACTAAGAGAATGTAACTGTGACAAGGTAAACCACTAAAAAACACTACTGAAATAATCCAACTCTTGCATTTCAACGAAAGAAATTCAAAATGAACTTCTAAAAATCAAAAAAATGTAACTGTGACATGGTAAGCCATGACTGAACACTACTGAAATATTCCAACTCTTGCATTTCAACGAAAGAAATACAAAATGAACTTTGAAAAATCAAAAGAATGTAACTGTTTGATGGTAAACCACGACAAGACAGTACTGAAATATTCCAATTCTTGCATTTAAAAGAAAGAAATTCAAAATCAACTTTGAAAAATCAAGAAAATGTAACTGTGGCAAAGTAAACCATGACAAAACACTACTGAAATATTCCAACTCAGGCATTTCAAAGAAGGAAATTAAAAAATTAACTTTGAAAAATCAAAAGAATGTAACTGTGGCAAGGTAAACCATAACAAAACACTACTGAAATATTCCAACTCTTGCATTTCAACGAAAGAAATCTAAAAATGAACTTTTAAAAATCATAAAAATGTAACTGTGACAAGGTAAACCACGACAAAACACTACTGAAATATTCCAACTCTTGCATTTCAACGATAGAAATCCAAAAATGAACTTTTAAAAATCATTAGAATGTAACTATGACAAGGTAAACCACTACAAAACACTACTGAAATATTCCAACTCTTGCATTTCAAGGAAAGAAATCCAAAATGAACTTTGAAAAATCAAGACAATGTTACTGTGACAAGGTAATCCACGACAAAACACTACTGAAAAATTCCAACTCTTGCCTTTCACGAACGAAATTCAAAATAAACTTTGAAAAATCAAGAGCATGTAACTGTGACAAGGTAAAGCACAACAAAACACTACTGAAATATTCCAACTCTTGCATTTCAAGGAAAGAAATTCAAAATCAACTTTGAAAAATCAAGAGAATGTAACTGTGACAAGGTAAGGCACAACAAGACACTACTAAAATATTCCAACTCTGGCATTACATGAAAAAAAATCAAAATGAACTTTGAAAAATCAAGAGAAAGTAAAAATCCAAAATAAACTTTCAAAAATCAAGATAATGTAACTATGGCAAGTTAAACCACGACAAAACACTACTGAAATATTCCAACTCTTGTATTTCAAGGAAAGAAATACAAAATGAACTTTGAAAAATCAAGAGAATGTAACTGTGAGAAGGTAAACCATAACAAAACCCTACTGAAATATTCCAACTCTTGCATTTTAAGGAAAGAAATCAAAAATGAACTTTGAAAAATCAAGAGAATGTAACTGTGACAAGGTAAAGCACAACAAGACACTACTGAAATAATCCAACCCTTTCACTTCAAAGAAAGAGATAAAGAATTAACTTTGAAAAACTAAGAAAATGTAACTGCGACATGGGAAAACACTACGAAATACCACTGAAATAATCCAACTCTTGCATTGAAGGGAAGGAAATCCAAAATGAACTTAGAAAAATCAAGAGACTGTAACTGTTACAAGGTTAAGCACAACAAGACACTACTGAAATATTCCAACTCTTGCATTTCAAGGAAAGAAATCCGCAATGAACTTTGAAAAATCAAGAGAATATAACTGTGACAACGTAAACCGCTACAAAACACTACTTAAATATTCTAAATCTTGCATTTCAAAGAGAGAAAACCATAATGAACTTTTAAAAATCAATAGAATGTAACTGAGACAAGGTAAACCACGATAAAACACTACTGAAATATATTACAACTCTTGCATTTGACGAAAGAAATTCAAAATGAACCTTGAAAAATCAAGAGAATGTAACTGAGACACGGTAAATCTCAACGAGACACTACTGAAATATTCCAACTCTTGCATTTCAACGAAAGAAATCCAAAATGAACTTTGAAAAATCAAGAGAATGTAACTGTGACAAGGTAAAGCACAACAAGACACTACTGAAATATTCCAACTCTTGCATTTCAACGAAAGAAATTCAAAATGAACTTTGAAAAATTAAGAGAATGTAACTGTGACATGGTAAACCACGACAAAACACTACTGAAACGAAAGAAATTCAAAATGAACTTTGAAAAATTAAGAGAATGTAACTGTGACATGGTAAACCACGACAAAACACTACTGAAATATTCCAACTCTTGCATTTCAAGAAAGAAATTCAAAATGAACTTTGAAAAATCAAGAGAATGTAACCGTGACAAGGTAAACCATAACAAAACACTACTGAAATATTCCATTTCTTGCATTTCAATGAAAGAAATCCAAAAATGAACTTTGAAAAATTAAGAGAATGTAACTGTGACAAGGTAAACCACGACAAAACACTACTGAAATATTCCAACTCTTGCATTTCAAGGAAAGAAATCCAAAATGAACTTTGAAAAATCAAGAGAATGTAACTGTGACAATTTAAACCACGACAAAACACTACTGAAATATTTCAACTCTTGCATTTCAACGAAAGAAATTCAAAATCAACTTTGAAAAATCAAGAGAATGTAACTGTGACAAGGCAAACCACTACGAAACACTACTCAAATATTCCAACTCTTTCATTTTACTAAAAAATTAAAAATTAACTTTTAAAAATAAATAGTATTTAACTGTGACAAGATAAACCACAAAAAGACATTACTGAAATAGTCCAATTCTTGCATTTCAATGAAAGAAATTCAAAATGAACTTTGAAAAATTAAGAGAATGTAACTGTGACAAGGTAAACCATGACAAAACACTACTGAAATAATCCAACTCTTGCATTTCAATGAAAGAAATTCAAAATGAACTTTGAAAATCAAGAGAATGTAACTGGGACAAGGTAAACCCCTATAAAACACTACTGAAATATTCCAACTCTTGCATTTGACGAAATAAATTCAAAATGAACTATGAAAAATCAAGAGAATGTAACTGTGACACGGTAAAGCACAACGAGACACTACTGAAATATTCCAACTCTTGCATTTCAACGAAAGAAATCCAAAATGAACTTTGAAAAATCAAAGATGTGTCTGTGACAAGGTAAAGCACAACAAGACACTACTGAAATATTCCAACTCTTGCATTTCAACGAAAGAAATTCAAAATGAACTTTGAAAAATTAAGAGAATGTAACTGTGACGTGGTAAACCACAACAAAACACTACTGAAACGAAAGAAATTCAAAACGAACTTTGAAAAATTAAGAGAATGTAACTGTGACATGGTAAACCACGACAAAACACTACTGAAATATTCCAACTCTTGCATTTCACGAAAGAAATTCAAAATGAACTTTGAAAAATCAAGAGAATGTAATCGTGACAAGGTAAACCATAACAAAACACTACTGAAATATTCCTTCTCTTGCATTTCAATGAAAGAAATCCAAAAATGAACTTTGAAAAATCAAGAGAATGTACCTGTGACATGGTAAACCACAACAAGACACTACTGAAATATTCCATCACTTGCATTTCAACGAAAGAAATTCAAAATCAACTTTGAAAAATTAAGAGAATGTAACTTTGACAAGGTAAGCCACGACGAAACACTACTTAAATATTCCAGCTCTTGCATTTAACGAAAGAAATTCAAAATGAACTTTGAAAAATCAAGAGAATGTAGCTGTGACAAGTTAAAGCACAACAACACACTACTGAAATACTCCAAATCTAGCATTTCACGAAAGAAATTCAAAATGAGCATTGAAAAATCAAGAGAATGTAACTGTGACAAGGTAAAGCACAACAAAACACTACTGAAATATTACAACTCTTACACTTCAATGAAAGAAATTCAAAATGAACTTTGAAAAATTAAGAGATTGTAACTGTGACAAGTAAACCATGACAAAACACTACTGAAATAATCCAACTCTTGCATTTCAATGAAAGAAATTCAAAATGAACTTTGAAAAATCAAGAGAATGTAAATGGGACAAGGTAAACCACGATAAAACACTACTGAAATATTCATACTCTTGCATTTGACGAAAGAAATTCAAAATGAACTTTGAAAAATCAAGAGAATGTAACTGTGACACGGTAAAGCACAACGAGACACTACTGAAATATTCCAACTCTTGCATTTCATCGAAAGAAATCCAAAATGAACTTCGAAAAATCAAGAGAATGTGACTGTGACAAGGTAAAGCACAACAAGACACTACTGAAATATTCCAACTCTTGCATTTCAAGGAAAGAAATTCAAAATGAAATTTGAAAAATTAAGAGAATGTAACTGTGACATGGTAAACCACGACAAAACACTACTGAAACGAAAGAAATTCAAAATGAACTTTGAAAAATTAAGAGAATGTAACTCTGAAATGGTAAACCACGACAAAACACTACTGAAATATTCCAACTCTTGCATTTCACGAAAGAAATTCAAAATGAACTTTGAAAAATCAAGAGAATGTAACCGTGACAAGGTAAACCATAAGAAAACACTACTGAAATATTTCTACTCTTGCAATTAAATGAAATAAATCAAAAAATGAACTTTGAAAAATCAAGAGAATGTAACTGTGACAAGGCAAACCACGACAAAAGACTACTGAAATATTCCAACTCTTGCATTTCAATGAAAGAAATCCAAAATGAACTTTGAAAAATCAAGAAAATGTAACAGTGACAAGGTAAACCACGACAAAACACTACTGAAATATTCCAACTGTACCAGGAGCAAAAGGCGATATATTTAAAATACAAGATTCTATCCTTCTAAAGATGATTCGGGCAGAAATTAAACGTCCCCTAATTGAGTTCAAATACCGCTTCCAAGAGTCTAAATTCTTAATCAGCAAAAAGATAAATTGCATTTCTAGCTTCAGTCAAACAACGACGCTAGTCGTTCGAATTTCGCTAAGATAATTAGTAGCAAAAAAAAAGCTACGTACGATATTTCTAAGGAAGTTTAAATGGCAAAAAAACTGTGTGAACGCCTGAATCATCTGAAATATCTTAAAGAGATTATTGGACGAGGATTCACGTCCTTGGGGCACGTGAGCCAATGGCGAGCAGTCCTTACAGCGCAGGACGAAAGAACAGCGTTTAGTAGTGGGGTAGATGTGTTTTTTAATTTTAATCTTAAGTCAGATCTGAAAGGATTAGTACATCAGACCTAGGGAGATTCAGACGAAATTATTATATTTTGGTAACCGTTTATGTCATTAAAGTGACCCGTTGCTGTGCAACTAAGCATGTAAGTTCAATAAATCTATTGTCTTTTTTATCTGTGTTTATTTCATTTATATGTCTGTATCTAGTCTAATAATAGGTAATTAGTTCGTAAGTCTCCAAGGTAAATGCTCCCAAAGGAATCTGATCTCCAGATAGTTCAATAAAGAAGAGGCCACATTTATATATCTTCATATTCGATCCTCTCCCATTAATTGAGAGCGGCGCTAGCCTAGTTGACACAATCCCCAGCGCTATAAGCGGCGCTATCGGAAAAATCCCTATCGCCGCAGCTTAGAAAAATGTTTCTAACCCCTGTTAGCCTATAAGGATCCGTATCTCTTAAATCAGATCTGATCGTTCCGTGGAAACAAAGCTCTGAGCCGACAGAATTTATAGTTCAATAATTCTTAATTACTATTAAAACATTACATAACAAATGGCGCGGCCTGTAGGATTTGAATTTTAAACCATGGCTGCTTTAGAGCCATGTAGATGTAAAACAAGCCAGTGTTCATGCTTGTTTACAAAGAATGTAAGCCCACAGATGACCTACACAGATGACATTCACGTGAATAATGGTGTTAGAAAAAATTCAAATTCTGAAGTAGCTCCGCAAAATGAGTGAAAAAGAAAATTTGAATTTTAAACCATGGCTGCTTTAGAGCCATGTAGATGTAAAGCAAGCCAGTGTTCATGCTTGTTTACAAAGAATGTAAGCCCACAGATGACCTACACAGATGACCTTCACGTGAATAATGGTGTTAGAAAAAATTCGTTATTTGCACTTATTAATTTTATGGGCTATTTGTAATGATGGCAAATATCAGACTTAACTTATTGCTTTTTTATAAACAGATACCATTCAACAAAATTAAGAAAGGTCGTCAAAAGTCTGTCTATTGTTCTTAAAAACTGCTTATTTGAAAATGTCAATTTTCTTTTTATGTTGTTCTATTTATTTAAGAGCGAGAGAGGATGAGCATTTGTAGGTTTTATTTTTGTAGCTAGACATAAGACATACCTTAGTAATTCAGTTTAATTAAATCTACGTTCAATGTTTTGTTACAACAAGCATTCTTGATTGCTATACTTTGCGCACCTTAGACTAAATTAGTCTATGTTACTAAGGATTTGATTAAGTTTTAGATGTCTTATTTTTGTTAGTGTTATTTCTGTGCCCTTTCATAGGATAATAGAAAGGTTGTAACATAAAATAACAAAAGTTAGAAAGCTCGTGGTCGACTGAGAACGAAAAATGGAGTTGGACCAGTTCTTGTGGTACGCCGGGAGGTAACCAATGGTCATTTTTTTTTTTTTTTAATTTTTTTGTACACGACCGTAGGAAGGGATATTTCTCAATCCTTCAAGTGTAAGAAATTAGTATTTTTATGCCAATCAGGGCCAGTCAAACAATACTTAAAGGTTGAATAGAAACTTCTGTGAGCTGGTTAAGTTTTCGTTTTTTGGATCAGAATGCTTTGAAAGAGAAACAGAGAGTTTACTTTCTTATAGCTCCGAGGCAAAGAAAAAAGAAAAAAAGAGAAAAGTGTTTTAATTTCATTATATTATATCTATGACGTATGCTGTCCTACAGCTCTGTGTTAAACATTACTTCCAAAGAGAAACAAAGGCATTAATGTCTTTAGCTCCTTGGCGAAAAATTTAATTTCACTAGTTTATATCTATGACATATACAATAACAGAGAGATCACTGTTCTATAGTTCTGTGACAAAAATGTTCTTTAATTTCATTGGTTTATCTATGACATATATTGTGCTCTAATTTTAGTGACATATTTTCGCAAGTCAGTCACGTTATATCTTACCTATACTGACTCAGGTCTCCCCAGATTTTCTATGAAAAGTCGACCCATGTCCTAACCAAGATCGATATTATCAAAAAAAAAAATTATCAATACAGTAGCGTCTAATTATCTGAAATATTTTGTCATAGTGCAGATTATAATTATTTTATTTTATATGATATAAATATATCATATTTATTTATTTAGTTCTGAAGGATGTGCTCAAACAGTAGCCTTCTAGAAAGATATTGATGTCGGTTCTTCATTATGCTTATATTCTTTGCCAAGCATTAACTGGAGTCTACGGAGGCAAGCTTGGAAATCCTGCGTCTAATGACCTTGTTCAAAGGGCGAATATGAGGCACCAATGTTGACTCGTAATTACGGAAAATCCAAGAAAAGAACACGGGGAAACAAAGAAGAACACCTCTGCATTTCAACTGAGGTTAAACCCGGAGCCCCATGAGAACGTCTAAGCCAAGAAATAGGGAAGACATCAGAAAACGAGTGGGTAGAGAGGTCTCCACTCGTCCTTGTTATGTCTTGTTCCCTCATTGTAATATCGTTTGCGTAAAACCGTGTGGTTATGACGCTGCACATGCGTTTCTTAAACAGCACGGACGTGCGTGAACAATTCAGGCATGAAATAAGTTGTAAAATTAGACCTCAAAAAATTAACCATGTAGCATAAACTCTGTTTAAATGATTTTTTTTAATCTAATTAACTAAGTGTTGAAAGAAGTTAAAATAAAGTGTATGTAGTAGTATATATTAGAAAGTATAATAAGAGACCATACTTAAAGTTAAAGAATTAATATTTTATAAGAAACTTCTATGTATTGAACTTCCCAATGGGAACAATTATAACCCAATTAATGCATGAATTATTGTATGTGTATTTACTTCAAAGAACTGGTGATTCTGCTACGTTATTTTTATTACAAGAAAATAAATGGACACTTTTGTCATTAAGCATTACACAGATCTACCCAGTACATATACAATCCAGAAACATCTTTTTTCATCATATCTCAACCAACGAATAGAACTCGTCAAAACTTCGGGCAACTTTCATCACAGCTTCGCCTACGAAAACAACAGGTACCCTTGATAGTTGTTTCTTCGACTATGAACCATATTACGTATCAGGTAACACTATATTTGAACCTCAGTATCAAGTACTTTAACGAACTATATAATCACATAAATGCTGAAAACCCCATCGATCAAAACAATATAAACGATATTTAATGATATTTGAAGTTAAATAATACTTAAAGACATTTGAAGATATTTGAAACTGAAGTTAGAGACAATTTGAAGTTTAATTCTGAGAACCCCATCGATCAGAACAAGATAAACGATATTTAACGATATTTGAAGTTAAATGCTACTTAAAGACATTTGAAGATATTTGAAGCTGAAGTTAAAGACAATTTGAAGTTTAATTCTGAGAACCCCGTCGATCAGAACAAGATAAACGATATTTAACGATATTTTAAGTTAAATGATATTTAAAGACATTTGAAGATATTTGAAGCTGAAGTTAGAGACAATTTGAAGTTTAATTATGAGAACCCCATTGATCAATACAAGATAAATGATATTTAACGACATTTGAAGTTAAACGATATTTGAAGATGTTTGAAGTTCAACTTAAATACAATATATTAAGAGAGTCACTATAGTATGACGACAACCCGTTTCAAAGGGCACAAATGAACAATTTTACGCGAGAATACATCCTCTATGTGCCTCAAAAATCCTAAAAATGATATGCTGAGAAGAAAAACACCAACACCTGTAGTGGGAAGAATCATTTCTCTGTTAACTATTAGAACGATATTTAATGGTCATTTCCAAGTTGACTATTAAGGAGAACTTAACGAGTAAAGACAACTAGACTTGAACTGTTCAACGAAGAAACCATAACGTAAATGCTTCAAAATTCTTACCAAGACAAAAAGAGTGAAGGAAAATAATTTACGAAAGAAGGGTGTAGTAAACTAAGGACACGAAAGATGATGAATAGATGTGAAGCTACAAGTGTTACTTCTCAATAACTTTGACAATTCAAAAATCCCAATAGTGAAAGTGTTTTAATCTTATCAGTGAATATGAAGAACCCAATATTGTATGTTATAAATCCTTCATGTGTGTACCCCAAGTAGAATTAGGTGTAATATTATCATGTTATTCATTTAACGTTGTGTATATATTTTTTATTACGTAACAAATAAATAAAAAAAAAAAAAAAACTAAAGTAAATGTGAAATAGCCCCAACTTTTTTGGAAATGTAAAAGTAATCAGTCCTAGATATAAAAAAAAAAAAATCCTTAGTATAGTAGCTAAAATAGAACCATAAATAATTTTAGTCCTGTAGATGAATTTTAGATGGGGATGTAGAATAAAATAAGAAATTTAATTGAAAAATTTTTAGCACTCATAATGGGCCTTCATTAATGACGAGGGGTAATTACTTATTAGTAAGGGTGATGTGTACCATGGGCAAAATGTAACACATTTAAAATACAGTATTCCTTCCTTCTCAAGATCAGTCGGGCCAACATTACTAGTCCCCTAAGTGAGCTCAAATACCGTTTCCAAGAGTCTAAATTCTTAACCAGCAAAAAGATAAATTGCATTTCAAGCTTCAGTCAAACAACGACGCTAGTCGTTCTAATTTCGCTAAGATAATTAGTAGCAAAAAAATGCTACGTACGATATTTCTAAGGAATTTTAAATGGCAAAAAAACTGTGTGAACGCCTGAATCATCTGAAATATCTTAAAGAGATTATTGGACGAGGATTCGCGTCCTTGGGGCACGTGAGCCAATGGCGAGCAGTCCTTACAGCGCAGGACGAAAGAACTGCGTTTAGTAGTGGGGTAGATGTGTTTTTTAATTTTAATCTTAAGTCAGATCTGAAAGGATTAGTACATCAGACCTAGAGAGATTCAGACGAAATTATTATATTTTGGTCACCGTTATTGTCATTAAAGTAACCCGTTGCTGTGCAACTAAGCATGTAAGTTCAATAAATCTATTGTCTTTTTTATCTGTGTTTATTTCATTTTACTGTCTGCATCTAGTCTAATAAGGGTAATTAGTTCGTAAGTCTCCAAGGTAAATGCTCCCAAAGGAATCTGACCTCCAGATAGCTCAAGAAAGAAGAGGCCACATTTATATATCTTCATATTCGATCCTCTCCCATTAATTGAGAGCGGCGCTAGCCTAGTTGACACAATCCCCAGTGCTATAAGCGGCGCTATCGGAGAAATTCCCATCGCCGCAGCTTAGAAAAATGTTTCTAACACCTGTTAGCCTATAAGGATTCGTATCTCTTAAATCAGATCTGATCGTTCCGTGGAAACAAAGCTCTGAAGCGACAGAATTTATAGTTCAATAATTCTTAATTACTATAAACAATACATAACACAAGGAAAGAAATTCAAAATGAACTTTGAAAAATCAAGAGAATGTAACTGTGAGATGGTAAACCACGACAAAACACTACTGAAATATTCCAACTCTTGCATTTCACGAAAGAAATTCAAAATTAACTTTGAAAAAACAATAGAATGTAACTGTGAGAAGGTAAACCACTACAAAACAATACTGAAATATTCCAACTCTTTCAATTCAACGAAAGAAATTCAAAATGAACTTTGAAAAATTAAGAGAATGTAACTGTGACAAGGTAAACCATGACAAAACACTACTGAAATAATCCAACTCTTGCATTTCATTGAAAGAAATTCAAAATGAACATTGAAAATTCAAGAGAATGTAAAAATCCAAAATGAACTTTGAAAAATAAAAAAAAGTTAAAAAAAAAATTTCGGGGGGGGGGGGTTGGAGGGAGGGTGGAGGGATGGGGGTTGGAGGGATGGTGGAGGGATAGGGTTAAGGGATAGGGGTAGGACTTGGGGCCCAAGTATCAGAAGAAATTGTTTGTCTAGTATGCATCTCAAATCATCGTGGTATGCATATTCTCATGATGATGCCATAAAAATGCCCCGATACATGTCACTTTTAACACCTATCAAAAATCCAATTGATAAATCGTTCCAGTTCAATTGATATTAACTTGTTCCAGTTCAATGGAATGAACCTGTTACGATATTGTGAGGCTTAACATCAGTTGGGCAATGTCCCAGAAACAATTCATTGGATGTATTTCTAAAATCATACTATGTTCAAAGGCTTGTTGGTTCAGTCGATTAACGTTTCGTTCTTTTACCTTAGGAAATTACGGGTCTCACGTTCGATTCCTACTTCAAACACAAATTTCATATAAATCAATGGGAAGTTACTTAAAATGTAAAAAATCGTATCATTGGAAAAAAATATCATCATTAGAGTACAATAAAATGACATCAATAAAAAAAACTATTAAAATTAAAAAAAAATAATAATAAATAATGATAATAATTAATTAATGCAATTATGTAATTTAATGTAATTATGTAAATTAATGTAAATATGTAAATTAATTAATAATAAATTAATTTATGTAAATTAGTTCAAGGTTAAATATAAGTCAACCAAGCCTAACAAATTAAATTACAAAAGGAATTTCACAATTTCAAACAAAGGAATCATCACGCACTTTGAACACAGATCAAGACGAATTTTCACGGTGGTTGAATTCCGGTCATTACACTGTCTGCTTGTATGGCGGGTGTACTGTGCGCTACATATCATTATAGATATATGGTGGGACTGTCCGCTACTTATCATTATAGCTATATGGGGGGACTGTCCGCTACTTACCATTAATACCAATACTACTATTAAATACGAAGCCTAACCCAATCTAGGTACCTTTTAGTCCCCCTAAGCCCCCGAAAAAATAAAGTTTAAATATATTTCCCGGATTGAGAAATGCTTTGTACTGCCTATCTTTATACAGCGTCTCGTATAAGTACCGGATTTTATCCTATATGATCTTCAATACAACTGCCGCGCGCTTACCGCTTTTTGCAAAAGTACCGAAAATATTGACATGTCCATCCAGAGTCTTTGACCTGCCCCCCTCAAAATTCTTTCTGATATGCTGATCGTATTTTTCTTTGTTTTACCCATCGAAGTCGAACAATAAATAAATTAATAGCTCCAATAATGTTCCCTTAAAAAAGGCTAAAATTTGGCTATAATAGCGTTCGCTATTTTTTGGCTAGTAATTGTGCCGGTTTCGGCTATGTGTTCCGCTGAAAACCTTGCAACTATGTTTCGAACCAATGGGGACAAAAAAGGCTCTCACGAAGTAGTAAAAGACATTGTCAAACAGCAAAGAACGGTAATTTTTGACCACAAAAGAAAGTGGCCCTACTAGGATTGAAGTTCAATCCTGTGGCAATTTTAATACACACAATCAGTTTCAAAAAGTTACCTATGAAACCTCTCAGTTTCTGAAGACAAATAAACGAACGGAATCACTCTTGTCTCTGAATATGCATATAGTCCATACAAAACACACGGTTATTATCCTAATCTATGAAATAGGGTTTACCTAGTAAAAAGTGGCATGTCTCTCATGTATCGTTTCTTATTCCTCAACCCCATTAAGTCGAAGGAATTATCGAAGAAACGCGAGAGAGGGTCAGTTCGACCGAGCATTAAAAACGATAGCTCCCAACTTAAGGATGAAGGCCATTCACACAAAGGCGGACATAGAGCAAAACCTGGGGGGGGGGGAGAAGTGAAAAGGATGCCAATATCAATGACATTTTTTTAAGGTAAAAACAGAGAAAAAAATAATGGAAGAAAATTATTATATTTATTTGAAAAATGGTAAAAAAAGAAAAAAGTTAATATAATTTTTAAAAATTAAAACAAATTTTTAATGTAAAATCATTAAAATATTCTGCCCCCCCCCCCCGTTGTGTTCGTCCGTACGTTAACATTGTAATTCACTGGCATTTGTTTTCTCGGGATATTTCGCAAACCCATACAGCATTGAATCAAGGTTCCGCACCAACTATTTTAATTATTTAGTCCAAAACAGAAACACCCTTGAAAAGACACGATTTGTGCGTCTCAATGAGCGAGACATGTTAAAATCAATATTGTTTGCATATTTTAGCTTGCATAAAATAAAGCCCTGAAACACAAGCTATTCCACCCAGCACAAATTTATAAGTTGAGATATTTTGAGATATTTTTCTGTCGTTCAGGGATAATTTAGGAAGTATAATTAGAGGACCCTGGCTTCTAGTGCCCTAATTCTGTATCCTTATGGAAAACCATTTTCAGTCAGCCTTTTGTGAAATAGAGTTGTAAACCTCTGCTGTCACCACTCTGTAAACCTCTATTTAGTTCTTTCTATATGCCCCTTTTATATTGGCAGATGTAGTGGTTTACGTAAATTCCAAAGATAGACGATAAACGTTGGTAAATGGTCTTTATTGCATAACGTGAGAAAACACACAGAGAAAATAAGGTTGCAAATGAATAACTAGCTACGACGAAGGTGAGCGATGGACTGAGTTTAGAAAAGAACCAAGAATCTAAATTTCATGGAACAGAAGTTCCAGGCCTGGGAACTATCCTTGTCCCATGACTAGCTTTAGTCCCAAGAGACCCCCCTGGACCGCTATCGTTGACACATAAATGCCCAAATAACTAGGAAATGAGATACCCGGAAAAGCTTCTCGAATTGATGTTAAATACTTTACAGATTCTCCCCCCTGTTTAAAGTTAAATTTCCCAAATTTTGCTTATCCTCTTCTCATTAAATCCCCAAACTTTAATTGAATTCAAAACATTCCCTTCCCAAATCATTCACTTCTCGCCTACTAACATTCTACAGCTTGAACTAGTAAACAATGACATAATACAAACACTACACAATACTTGCATAAGTAAAAACTTAAATAGTATAAACGAAGCACACTAACAACAGTAGTCGGAAACTGGATATTTTAACACTTCATTCTTCTTTGTATACTTTCAAAATAGACTTGTTCCCCATACCCCTGAATTTGATGAGGACAAGGAAAGTTGGGATTATGTATAAACTTTGGATTAGGGTAAAAGGAATGACCGAGAAAGGCTAATTAATCCTGAAAATACCAGCGACAAATAAATGAAACTGCATAAACTTATAAATAATGGAATAGATATGTCAACCAATGCAGTTTGATTGGCTTACCATGCTGCAATGACGTCAAGATATTATTACCAATAAAATCCTCGGGGTTTTATTGCTACGGAACGCCTCTGTTTTGACCTATTTGGTTTTGCTCTACTAACTTTTGGTTCAACAAATGGCAGTACTACTGTTGATATCTCTACATAACTATTAGCGTTACGCATTAAAACCACCGTGAGGCATCAACCTCATCCCACTAGACCTCAAAACCAGCCCCCTTTCCACCTTTTTTTTCTCATCCCACGGGACCTCAAAACCAGCTCCCTTTTCATGGGTATCCAAACCGCCCTGCGAGGCATCAGTACCATATTGCAGTGCAAAAAAAAAAAACATCCCGTGAGGCATCAGTACCATCCCACGGGACCTCAAAACCAGCTCCCTTTCCCGGGGTAGCCAAACCGTCCTGCGAGGCATCAGTACCATCTCGCTGTGCAACAAAAAAATCATCCCGTGAGGCATCAGTAAAATCTCACGGCACCTCAAAACCAGCTCCCTTTTCCTGGGTAGCCAAACCGCCTTGCGAGGAATCAGTACCATCTCGCAGTGCAACAAAAAAAAACCATCCCGTGAGGCATCAGTACCATCCCACGGGACCTCAAAACTAGCTCCCTTTTTCTGGGTAGCCAAACCGCCCTGCGAGGAATCAGTACCATCTTGCAGTTCCTTCTCATTATCATTGAGTCCAAATTTCACCCTCGTCAGCGCAGAAAAAAAAATCATCGGAAAAAGAAGACGTGTCTCCTTTCCCCACTATCTGTTCTGTCTGTTAATATTGCTTTGCAACCTTATACACATTACCTAAACAAAAAAAAAATTCTGCCTGTTCTATAACAAATACCGTTTGTAGGACGGTCTAATCCCTTTCTTGAATAAATTAAGAACAAATTTTCCAAAGACTACACCATCATCCCTGTCTTCTAAGGACACCCTACATGACCTTCCTAATTTTTGCATCCTTCTATAGAATAGATATGCCCTTTCATCCTTAAATTGAGCCATGCCTACAAACTCTGCAACCATTTTGCCTACTATTTTTTACTACTATCATTTTGCCTACTATTGCCTACTATTTCCCCTCCACTATTTTACAAAATCAAAAGCTACCTTTTTGTTATATCCAGATTCCGCCGGATCAAATATAGAAATAATAACTGACATATTGAAATCAAAATTTGAAAAAGCAATTACTCTAAAAATTTAAATATTGGCTTTAAACTCCATTTTTTTTTATTATTACAGACGCCAGATTTTGGGCCATAAACTTCACTACTAACAACAAGGGTCTAATAAAATTTACTGGGTTGTTTAACCGTGGTAAATCACTTACGAAAGATAGTCTGTTCCAAATCCAATTGCAGTTGGTCTCAATTAAATCACTAGCGTCAAATGTAGTCACAATTGAGAATTAATTTTCGATTATCGAATTAAAAATGTTAAATTTTGGTTGGAAACTGTCAAATGTAGATCACACGTCGACTGTATAAAATCAGGTGAAAAAAAACCACCAAGCGTAGAATGGCTAAGCGGAGGTAGAAATCAACCGGAGACTCTCAGTTGTAGAAATTTGAATTAGTAGGCAGAAGCTATCGCGAGGAAATCCATACTAGGCATTGTATAACAGCTTATTTCAAAATGTTCATTTAAACGAAAGTGTTTTTCAAGAAGGCGCTTTGAATAGAAGAAAGTTCAATAGCTCGTAACGTTTCGATGTCTTATTAATCAGTCTTTTGCAGTATTTGCGGCTCAATATCACAACCAATTTTGGTAGCAGGTGAAATAGCTCTTCAATATGTTGCCAGTATTTAGCGTAAGATGTCGTAAGTACTTATAACGGTCACTCAAATGTCACTTGGAGGTTTTCCACTAGTGATATATGCTCCACTAGTTTTAACCGCTTGCCATCTGTAAACCTCTGCTGTCACCACTCTGTAAACCTCTGCTGTTACCACTCTGTAAACCTCTATTTAGTTCTTTCTATATGCCCTTTTTATATTGGCAGATGTAGTGGTTTACTTAAATTCGAAAGATAGACGATAAACGTTGGTACATGGTCTTTATTAAATAACATGAGTATACACATAGAGAAAATAAGGTAGCACAAGAACAACTAACTACGACGAAGGCGAGAGATGGACTGCCTTTAGAAGTGAACCAAGAGTATAACTTTCCTGGATCGGAAGTTCCAGGCCTGGGAACGATCCCTTTCCCACGACTAGCTTTAGTCCCAAGAGCCCCCGTGGACCGCTGTCGTTGACACATAAATGCCCAAATAACTAAGAAATGAGATACCCGGAAAAGCTTCTCGAATTAATGTTAAATACTTTACAGAGTTATAAGTACCATCTAGAACAATTTTTTCCGCGTCGATTGGTATACTCGACTATTTTTTTAGTCCATAGAGCAGTTCGTGGTAACGAACTGTAAATAAGGAGCAATGTGGCTCAATAGTAACCGAAACTCTAAGAAAGAGTTTCCTCAAAGAGTTTTCTTTTCCCAAAGAGTTTTCTTTCCCCAAAGTCACCCGATCTAAATTTTGAGATAAACATTTTTTCAGCATAGTCAGAAAGTCTAATAGCTATGTCTTTGAGGATTACTTACCCCCCCCCCCCCCAGTCCCAGGGGGAAGGGCTGCAAGTTATGAACTTTGCCCATTGCATTGTATAGTATTAGTTATTGGGTAGTATACAGACGCATATAGACATTTTCAGGGGAGAATGTTCTGGTGGAGGAAGAAGGTTACATGGGAGGATATTTCCATGGAGAAATTTTTCATGGGAGAAGGGAATTTTCCATAGAGGGTGAGCCGGATTTCCTAGCATTATTAAAAAAACGCCCAGAAATTAAATAAAAAAACAAGTTTTTTTCAGCTGAAATTAAGGAGCAACATCAAAACTTAAAACGAACAGAAATTATTACGTATATGATGGGAGTTGTCCCCTCCTTAATACCTCGCTCTTTACGCTAAATTTTCTTTGGAACTATTAAAAGAGCTTAATATTCTAATTAAGCGGCCTTCAGTACTCCAGTAGGTTTTACTGGTCTGTAATTTACTATTTGGTGCAGCAATGTTTGCCATGTTGCCTACAAATAGTAGGCCTATATTCATCGGTGATGCTGCAATTGCAACATTCAAAAAACTGGATTCGGGAGTGCCAAACAACTAGAACAAAAATCAAACTTAGGTTACTATAAGGTTATTAATAGTTAAAAAAAAGGTTAAATTAATATGCAAATTTCGTTTTAATTATTCATGTACGGTTAGCAATCTTCAAAACCTGCATTAATTCTTAAACGTGCAGAAATTAAATAAAAAAACAAGTTTGTTTTAACTGAAAGTAAGAAGCAACATTAAAACTTAAAGGCAACAGAAATTATTCCGTATATAAAAGGGGTTGTCCCTTCCTCAACGCCCCTTTCTTTACGCTAAATTGTTTTAAAAAGTAGAGTTGTGGGAAAGAGTCAAACTTTAGCGTAAAGAGTGGGGCGTTGAGGAGGGGACAGCCCCTTTTATATACGGAATAATTTCTGTTCGTTTTAAGTTTTAATGTTGCTCCTTACTTTCAGTTAAAAAAACTTGTTTTTTTTTATTTAATTAGTGCCAGAGCTAGAGATTTTGTATTTACGCACTTAGTCCAATTTTAGCCACTTCTAATTAGGCATAAACGTGTTAAGTCCACGTAAACCGAATCCCGCTCCCCAGACTTAGCAGACAATAAATATACCAGAATACCAGAACCTGAAGGGACCAGGTTTAGAATATGAACAAGAATTTGAACCTGTCTTCGAGAGTGATGAAGAAATGCTGGCAGAAAACATTCAGGAATCTGGAACCGTTGAAACGTCTGAAGGAAGAGGACTTGAAAAAGAACCAAGCTGTAGTGCTCACCCTGACGAAAGAATCGAGAAACCAAAGAGAAGAGGTAGGAAACTGAAAGGAATCACTTTTGTTGAGAGAAAAAAACTTGAGTATTCAGGAAAGGAGTATTCAAGCTATAGATACAAGAATCAGGACGCCAGAAATTCTGAGAGTCTAAAAGACTGTAGCTGTAGACTACAGTGTAAGTGAAGAATAAATGACAATAAGCGGAAAGATTTGTTCATATTGTTCTGGGACAGTCTGGACAAAATGCTGCAACAGCAGTACCTCATATCATCGATGCAAAAGCTGGTTTCAAAGCATTCAAGAAAGAGAAGAAAGAACTCCAGAAAAGCCCAATAATTTTGTATGACCAAGGTAGAAAACAAAAGGTTTGCAAGAATTGATTTACGACAAATTTTTGCTTGACAAGAAAAGAGTTGGGAACTATACAGTCTAAAAGCTCAGAAAAAGGCAAAATATATTTTGCTCTTTCAAAAGAAGCAATTAATGAAACGTCTTCAGAAAGTGTGGAAGAAATACCAGCAATGGATTCTTGTTGGATATGCGGAAAATTAGTTATTCAGGAAAAATATGCCAACAATGACGAGCCTGAAGAAGCAGTCACAAAAAAGACCACCCATTCTGTCTTCATTAAGGTTTACCATTAAAAAATGGTAGAGATAACATAAAAAAAAATTAGTAAAGGAAAACAAGAGGTCTGGTGTATTGATCTACAGCAGTGCTTACCTACACCATATCTTAAAGTGAAACTCGTTTTTTTTATAAGTAGCCTAAGAAGTAGCCCTGAAAGTTTGAGTTTAATACCCTAATTCTTTATTGATATATTGCTGAGATATCTTATTGACAACAAGAATACAAACACTGCGTTTTGATTTAATTTTAAAGCAACATTTAGTTTTTAAGCATAATGGACAAATTACATAACTGTTGGGGGTTGACCAACCCAATAACCCTAGATATATACTTACTAGGCCGTTCAGCTATGCTGAACAAAATGGCTGTCTTAAAAATTTGATTGGAATTTTCTGGAAAATTATGAGCTAAAGAGGACGGCTGATTGCCCTCCGATCACTTTTGACTCTTAAGAGGGAGCCAGAACTTTTAATTCTCAATCTAATTAGCTCCTTTAAAATATCACTTATATTACTAGCTATAGTATATCATCGCTGCCTATGTCCTTATATCCATGTTATCTTTCATAAGAAAACATGGTTCTGTAACTACCTCTGGCATGAAGTAATTGGGGACAAAAGTGCCAGTGAGTTGGCCTAATGCTTGTTCCTCAGCTCCTCTAATCTTGAGAAGTCTTTAGGAACTGTGACGCTTTATTCTGACACCTGTGGCTCACAAAACAAAAATATGTTTGTGTTGAGTGTGTTTTCTTACTCCACATCTCACTTGGTTGACAGCAACCTTTCACATATCGATCAGGAATACCTATAGCCAGGTTATACCCACTTTGATCGTGGCAGTGACAATGCCTGAATCAAACAGTTAAGGAAAACGTCTAATATCCTTGTCAAAATTCCAGGAGATTGGGCCAACGTCGCGCGGTTTGCAAGAGGTAAAATACCAATGGTTGCAGTTGAAACGAAGAAGGAACAGCACTGCTTGACTGGGACCAATTTTTAAAACAGATGTATACCAAACGAGGCGTTCATACACAAAACGTAAGTTTTTTGTAGCTAGAAATCGCCTACGTTGGATTCGGTATGAGAAACATTTTGGAATTGTGAAGCTTAAAACAAACTTAGAAGATGAAGAGTCGTTTCGATTAGTTAACATGCAGAAAAGAGTAAAAAAACAATAAAAAAAGCGCTGAGACCAAAATATCTAAACAGTCAGCAAATCAAAATACGACGATCTTATGTCGCTGTTGCCACTATACAAAGAGCAATATAATTCGTTTTATAAGAACCCCATGTACGATATTTCATCAGTATTATTATGCTTTCTCGTTTGTTTTTATAGTTTTTGGCTTATATGTAAATATGTCCTTTTATTCCGGAAAAACGACGAGACAAAAAGAAACACAACTTAGACTCAGACTCCGAGTCAAACTCAAAACGAGCAGAATTTAACTTGAGTAGGGTTCAAAACCCTTATGGTTTCTAAAAGCAGGAATATAATTTGAACTTTAGTGGATTTTTTTTAATGCTTTCACTTTTATAACTTTAATAAATGAAAAATTAATCAAGATTTTAAGGAATAAATATCAGATTATGTATATTAAACTGAAAATGCAGATTCATTTGAATTTTTCAGTAAAGTGCAAATATATTCTGGCTTTAGAAAGCATAAGAGTTTTGAACCCTACTCGTGTTAATTTCTGCTCGTTTTGATTTTGACTTGGCTATTTATTGTAATTTCTGGTCGTTTCGGGTTTGATGCTGATTTGTGGTAGTTTTATGCTTGGTAGATTATTTTATTCTATTCTCTACATTTTTGGTTTAATGGAGTTCTTTACTTTTTTTTGAAAAACTTATTTTATGGAAAATTTTTTTTAATTAATTTCTGTTCGTTTTATACGTAGTCTTTTTCAGGGAAAAAGAAAGCAATAGTTTGAATTTTTCCGTTTTGTCAAGAATTTATAGTTTGGCTTGCTATTTGTATGCTGGAAAAACTTGTGCAGCAATGTAAAACAACATAAACCCTTTTAAAAATCATGACGCAAATAGCAGTGTTTAGTTCAGTCATATACATCCTCTAGTTACCTGATAGATAAAACTTAATATCATCTTATGTCGCTGTTGCCACTACTTGATGCAGTATCATCCTTTTTATAAGAACCTCATATACGATATTTCGTCAGTAAACTTCGTGACTGAAAAATTAGAGCCCCTTGAAGAGCAATAAGCCTAATACTTCTTGTTCTTATGTTTTCTCGATTGTTTTATAGTTTTTGGCTTGTATGTATATATGTCCTTTTATTAAATAATTTCTGAGACCACACTATTACGGAAAAAAGACGAGACAAAAATAAACACAAAAGAAGTGTGATTTTTATTAGTTATTAATGTAAAAAAAACTCTTTCCACAAAATAAGTCTTTCAAAAAAAAGTAAAGAAGTCTCTTAAACCAAAAATGAAAAATGTAGAATTAAACAATCTACCACCAAATATTCTACTAATAAACTACCACAAATCAACATCAATGAATAAATGAAACCCAAAACGAACAGAAATTACAATAATTAACTGAGTCAAACTCAAAACAAAGAGAACTAACTTGAGTATGGTTCAAAACCCTTTTGCTTTCTAAATGTCAGAATGTAATTTGCACTTTAATGAAAAAAATTATGTTAAATTTTTTCACTTTATAACTTTAAGAAATCAAAATTAATTAAGATTTTAACGAATAAATATCAACCTGTGTATATTAAACTGACAGTGTACATACATTTGAATTTTTTTTAGTAAAGTTAAACGTAAATAGTTTGGCTTGCTATTTGTATGCTGGAAAAACTTTTTCAGCAATTTAAAACAACATAAACCCTTTTGAAAATGATGAAGCAAACAGTAGTGTTTAATTTAGTCATATATATCCTCTAGTTGACCTGATAAATAAAACTTAATACCATTCCAAAAATTTTTATCTATACTCTTCCAAACTCTTCCAAACAAATTTTATCAAACTCTTTTGATTTAGTAAAATTTTTGGAGCAGAAGAAGAAAAAGAAGTAGCCCTGAAAGTTTTAGTTTAATACCCTAATTCGTTATTGGTATATTGCTGAGATGTCTTATTGGCAACCAGCAAACAAACAGTGTGTTTTAATCTAACTTTAAAGCAACATTTAGTTTTTAAGTATAATGGGCAAATGAAATAATTACGGTAGATTGACCTACCAAATAACCCTAGATATACACTTAATAAGCTGTTCAGCTATACTGAACAAAATGGCCGTCTTAAAATTTTGATTGGAAGTTTCTGGAAAATTATGAGCTAAAGAGGACGGCTGATTGCCCTCCGATCACTTTTGACTCTTAAGAGGGAACCAGAACTTTTAATTTTCAATCTAATTAGCTCCTTTAAAATATCACTTATATTACTAGCTATGATAGAGCATCGCTGCCTGTGTCCTAATATGTCATATAGTGCTTACATGCCCTTTTAATACCTAAATGGATATAGTTTTTTCGTTGAATTGAAATTCCCCCTAAACGTGTCCTTAAAGTTTTAACTTAATATCATAAGTGTCGTTAGTTACAGTAACCGTAAAAGCAGCATTATATCCATACACAGTGTCTTCTGGCTAGTTTAAAATCCACAAGCAATGAAAGTATGAAGGTGAAATTTCCACAGAATATTTCTGTTGTACGGATGACAACCTACCATCCGTATGCAGGTTGTCAAAAATGCATATCAGCAATATCTTATGAACAGTTTCGTGTGTGAAATTAAAACATACAACGCTTGTTGTGGGGGTGTTTAACTAACCAAAAGACAAAATCTGCATCACAATACGACTGCTTCTACTCCTACAACTACTACAACTGCTACTATTATCATTACTGTAACTACTATTACTGCTACTAAAAGCTAATACTACTACTATTAACGCTACTCCTACTGCTACTACTATAACTACTGGTGCTACTGCTACTACTAATAAACCTAAGGGTATTAAGGCGAAAATTTTGAGCAATATCGTAAATGTATTGAAATAAATAAAAACACACTATGCCCATATAGTTTGTCAAGAGGACGTATCAGCAATGCTTCAGGACCGGTTGATGGTATTAAGTTAAAAATTTCATAGTGTGTTGAAGAGGATGTTGGAAAAAGGTTGACCTCTTGACCTCTATCACTATTGACTCTTAAAAGAGAACTAGAACTTCCAATTTAAACCAAATTAGCCACCTCTAAATTTTATACAACCATCCTTTC
This sequence comes from Artemia sp. Qi Xiang Cuo, assembly GCF_049724085.1. Taxonomy (NCBI): domain Eukaryota; kingdom Metazoa; phylum Arthropoda; class Branchiopoda; order Anostraca; family Artemiidae; genus Artemia; species Artemia sp. Qi Xiang Cuo. Next base: position 23,808,811 of record NC_142799.1, read on the forward strand.
CATAAGAACCTTAAATGCACCAGGGTAACAACTTAACAACCAGGTAACAACCAGGGTGGACAATACGACGTTAGTGTGTGTGTGGGAGGGAGGGGGGTAGCTGCCCTCTGATCACTTTTACTCTTAAAAAGAGCAATAGAGCCAATTAACCCCCCACCCCCAAAGTTTACATGACTTTGCTTTCTATAAAAAAAAACCTTATATCCCCCCACAGCATAACTTACAACCCTTACCCTGAGGGGGATTTGTTATCCTCAAAGACATAATTTCTCGACCTTTCAAATACGTTGAACAAAATGGCTATCTCAAAATTTTGATTGGAGGTATTTGGAGAAATGACGGGCTTGGGTACGGGGGGGGGGGTCATTTGCCCTCTGATCGCTTTCGACTAATAAGAACTCCTCTCAATTTCCAATCAAATGAACCCTTTTTGAAGTTTTTACAACGCTTTCAATGAAAAACCTTATAACCCCCAGGGCATAACTTACAATCCTTATCCTTAGGGCTGTAGGGGAGATGTCATACTCAAATACAGAATTTCAGGACCTCTCAACTACAATGAACAAAATTGCTATCTCCAAATTTTTCAGTGGATGTCTTTGGGGGAATGATGAGCGGGGGGGGGCTGGTCACTCTCAAATCACTTTTGACTCTTAAAAAGGGTACCATAACTTTCAATTTCAAATCAAATGAGCACCATCTGAAGTTTATGTGACCACCCATTCTATAAAAATCTTATACGAACTGAGGCCTTGACTTAAAACCTATCCCAAGGGGACTAGGGTGTAAAGTTTGACTTCTTTTCTTTGGAGTCTTATGGTAGCGTTGGCCTACAATCTAGGCTCGACCGGTGGAGGATGTTTACAGCCTTTAAATTTCATAAAGTTGACGTGTATAGTATAAAATGTTTATTTATACATATAATACAGTAAATGTACATCTGACGAGGACAAATACAGAATTCGAACTGGTTAAAATAATATAACTTGTTAGCTTATATTCAGCACAATATGCAGATACACATCAGGACATTTGACAAAATTGCCCTATTTTAGTCTGTCAACTTAGAGGAGTTATAGCAAATACTTAGAATTAATATAGTCATCAAGGAAATAGACTTTATCTATGAAATGGACTTTTTGACAGATCTTTAGAATCCATTTTTGCATCTAACCTGGAAAAGCCCACTTTCACTTAAAGCTTACGGATTTTCCCCCGGGTTTTCAAAATCTGTTTTCCCACAAAATAACTATTTTCTATCTTCAAACAAAGATACACCTAATAATAACGTGAAATAAAATACTGTCACTACAACTGAACAACAAGACACAAGGAAATATTTTCCCAATTGGCACTTTTATTTTTCATTTCACTTTATATTGTCACACTAAGTTCTCATAAAATGCGCATAGCTACACCTAATAGGAAAATATGCGTATCGTCAGATTATCTATTAAAAGAAATTAAGTTTGAACAGAACACTTAAACAAAAATGATAATCTTCAATTTAAGAGAACACTGATATTTTTCTTTACTTTATTTTTCTGTTTTTCTTTTACCAAAGCTTTAATTCTTTTCTTTCTACAAATTATTCGGTCATTTTACTATTCAAAAGATATCAAAAGGAAGTAAATACATCATTTGAGAAAAGTTGCCACACAGCTTTTGCTTGTCATTTTTATCTTTCTGTTTTTCCTTTTTCAAAGAAAGCATTTCTCCTGTCCAGTTAATCAGCATAAAATCTATCTATATCTTCATTTTAACCCCAACATCAATTCCCAACACCGTTTATGCTGCAATAACATACCAGTCCCTTACTAATCTCTATAATCATCTTACTCTACTTATCTCTATAATTGTTTTAATACTCTTTATAATAACCTGGAGGCTTATTAATTGTTTTTCTATTGTTTCTCCTAAAACCGCTTGACTCTCCACTCGGAGAGTCAGAGTTTTCTACTTCTAAACTAACTAGACTAGACTCTATTTGAACCTCTTGTTGTACGCTAAAAATGGAGCTATACTCCATTATTTTTGAAGTTACTGCTGGAGTCTCCACTGGAAGCTGATATACAGATGAACTTGAATCGATTCTCCTAACCCTACGATTCTATAACTCCAATTCTACAATTTTTTATTCCTCCGATGTTAATTTACTTGTTATTACGGGTTGCTCAAGAAAATTTTCAACTTCCAAAAGTTTCTGTACCGGACGTTGTCGTAAGCTATAACCGTTTCTGCTTTGCTCTGCTTCAGTAGATTTTAATTTACTAATGACAATATTAGGTTTTTGGATAATATCAATTTTCTCCTGAAAAATAGGATTCAAACTTAAGAAAGGTTCTGAATCCCTTAGAGGGTTTTATCAGACGACCATTTACTGTTCTTCTTACAGACGTCCCTGAAAGTTCTTGTACCAAGAGTAGAGAATCTTTTAATTTTTTTTTTTAATTATATAGGGTCCACGAAGTTTTGAGATTCTTAGCTTTATTTTGGACATAAACTAAGTCTCCTTCTCTTAAAATTGGTAATACAGCATTTGTATTATACTGTAGTCTTTGAGACTTTGTCTGTTTTCTATTTGTTCATCACGAATCCTGTAAATCATGAATCAGTTTGTAACTAAATTAACCATATAATCCTAATAACTGTCAAAATAATCAATTGAAGGCAATGACAGTTGAATATCCAAAAATGAAAGAGGCTGCCTACCAAAAACTATGTGATGCGGTGAATATTTGGTTATGGAAGAAATAGTAGAATTCAATACATTCTGAACGAAAGGCAAATAAGTATCCCAAGAATTGGGATGATACTGACAATAAGCTTTCAATAGGGATTTTGTTACCATCATACGATTCTCACATAACCCATTCGATTGAGAATTATAACTTGACAAAAAATGATGTTTGATTTACAATTTTGAACACATCTGTGAAATGACATTTGCGGAAAGACTGGTGGGAATCAGTGATCAAAACTTCAAAAAGACCAAAGTATGCTATCACTGACTCGCAAAGGAAGTTACACATAGCTTCTGCTGTTATCCTTGGCACAGCTTTCAGGATACAAAATTTGAAAAATGGTCAACTCTAATTAAAACATTAAAATTTTCAGTTTTAAGTAGGTCCATCTAATACGCCCCCCTTGGGACCAGCAGAGTCTACCGAAAACACACGAAACAGGTATTTTGGCTCTTCATTATTTCCTGACGTAGATTCAATATTCTGATGCATTTTATTTCTACGCAAGCACAAATTACAGTTTTTGCACTACTCTCAATTCTTGTACTCGTTCTGTCAAATATAAAGATACGGCTCACTCGGTCTAATTTCTTCTCCATAGACATGTGACCACCAATGAGTAATGTTTTATTGCCGAATCTACTAGGACACTTGGCAAGACTAATTTAGCTGTTCTAGGGATCCCTTTGTCCTTTCCTACGCCTCCTAGCGGATAACAATAAAGAACACTTTCCTTTGGAAACAGGCTGTCAAAAAAACTTAACAGCGAAGACACAAAATTATTATACATTATTTTCCCTGGCACGGAACTCTTTTCCACCCTGCCGTCTGTTGTTTTCCCTGGAATGAAACTTTTTTCTGCCCTTTCATCTATTATTTTCCCTGGCACGGAACTCTTTTCCGCCCTGCCATCTCTTAATGTCCATGTCACGAAACCTGCAGGGTTTTTGAGGTTCAGTGCTCCACCGCCTACCTCTCTCTTCGCCCATGGGAGCTCAGCACTTCCTTTGCACGAATCCTCTGAACCCGTTAGCAGCTCCTGGTCCAATGGTCAACCGCAGCCGCCCCTTAACCAGCTTTATCTCTCTCGACACAACGCCTCTCTACATCAGTGTCTAATGAATTATAAGTCGTCTGGTCCCTCGGTCAACCGTAGTACGCCCTTTCACCAGCCTCCTGTTTCTCGACACATCACTTCACTACGCCAGCCCCTTATAATAAATTTCTCATAATTCTTGATACCACATCTCTGTAGCTCAGTGCCTTATAATAAATTCTCAATTTCTCATCATATTTTTTTTCTAAAATTTCTGCCTAACCTCCTTATCTGACCCCTAAATCCTGCACTAAAAAAAAATCTGCCTTTCCCCCTGGTTAAATTTTAAGTCAGGCTAGTTCTGACGGGGTCCTTCATTCTGTCCTGTCCAAAGAAATTCAGCATCTACGGTTGCTGATAAAAGTCCTGCTTTTCTTCACCAATTGCGTTTTCAATAACTTACAAACATTGCGCACTCTTATACTTTATATAATCATAATCGTCCTCGTGTTAATAAATATCTCTTAATATTTAGTCTTGGGCCTTAAATTAAATAATACAGGCCTATTCTGTCAGAAAAAAACCTACTAAACCACCATAGCCCGATCGATACGGTTTTGTGACAATTGTAAAACAAATTCATTAAGTCAAAGCTGTAAAAAACAAGGCGAAATCATAACTAAACAGTCATAACAGATTTCCTACTCGCGTGCGAACTTAAAACACATGACTTACTTTCGTAAAATGTCCTTTGACGTTCACTTTTTTTTCAAAAACTGGAATCTGGAGCGGGAACCTGGAGCCTGGAACTGAAGCGGGAGCCTGGAACCTGGAACTGATGCTGGAACTTGGAACTGGAACTGGAGCTGGAACCTGGAATCTTTGACGATGCAAACAGCAACAATTCTCAACTTCCGACGCCAAACGATGAACAGGTTTTTAGTACATATCAATAACACAATTGTGCGCGAGCCGAAACGGCTTTCAGCGGATAGTCTCTACGCCACTATTACAGCTGACAAAGATGAATTTTACCAAAATTGGAAGGTAAAGAAATTTACGACGACAATATAGGTGATGGGCCTCAAAAGAAAATTTAACTTGATATGTAACAACCGCCAATTGAAACGTAGAGTATGGTAAGAACTGTGATCTTCCTTGGCGAAAATCGCTGCTCCACCTTGTAAAATATGACTTCTTCTCTATGGATATGGTAGTGTTGGCCTACAATATGGGTTCGACCAGTGGATGACGTCTAGTGGATGTACATTTGACGAGGACAGATTCAAAATTCGAACTGGTTCAGGTAATTTAACCTCCTGAGACCTGGTGTCCACGTCTGTGGACATCCCCGTAAATATTTTTTGTGCAAAGGCCTTGCAATTTAGCAAAGGTTTCGTTGTATTAACGTGCTTTTTGGACCTGAAATTCCATCTGTCATTTTTTCAGAAGGTTTCTGAGACTTTTAGTGGTGTTTTTACAAACTAGAAAAGGCTAAAATAAGGAGATGAAAACAAACAAAAGCAAGATCAAAGAAAAAATAAAGTGGTGAGAATGAGTTGTGGGAAAAATCAGGTGTACTCTCTTGATTGTAGACAGTGCTTAGATAGTTTTCAAAGCAGTTAGTTTGATAAGTGCCATCTTTTGGAACTTGGAAAACCTCCATGTCCACGTCTGTGGACAGGCGGTTCCAATCGAGTAAAAAGCTAAGGTTGATTTTTCATAGTTCAAGTCTCGATTCTAATGGGGATAGCAGAGACCAGTGATTGTTTTATTTACTAAATTGGCAACAACCTATTAGTTTTAAACTTACTGAAACTCTTCCTTCATTGTAGTTTCCTTTGATGAAGCCCTCGGAATGCTCGATGAGAGCGACTTGGACCTCTGATTTAGATGATGATCAGGAATGGATCGAAAACCACTCTTTGTCGTCTTTAGACTCTAATGATGAATCAGCTGTTGCACCCATTCCGTCATCAAGCAGTTATGCTGTTCTTCTAGATGTTGAAAGTGAAGAATCTGATGATGACGTACCCTTAGCAACCCGTGCCGAAGGCTTGAAGTCTGACAAAGTAGCAGCATCCTTGTCCTGGAGAAAGTCTCGACGGTTCGATCATCATCTTGGCCCGGACGTGGGCCCCGCTCGTTTCCAGGACCACGAAGACTGGAGTACAGAACAATTCTTTTTGCAATATTACCCGGAGAGCTTCTTCGAACGTAAAGCTTTTTGCATGAACTACAACTATCAGTTGGCTCACCACAAAAGCTTGAATGAAACTCCAGACGACCTGAAAATTTTTGTTTGCATTGTCATCCTGATGGGGAACCTCAAGTTTCCTCAGATCCGCATGTACTGGTTTGGGAATTTTAGGGTGGAAGCCATATCGCAAAACATGAGTCGAGACAGATTCTTCACAATCCAGTCGAACCTGAAGTTCATTGTTGATTCAGAAATCTCAGACGAAGAAAAAACCAAAAATAGACTTTCGAAGGTGCAGCCAATCCTTGACAGCTTTAGGATAATATGTCTCTAGTTGCCGTGTGACAGGAACTGTTCAACTGACGAACAGATGATACCCTTTCAGGGTATGTCGAGTCTCAGGCAATATATCCCTAACAAGCCAAGTCCGGTAGTATTAAAGGATTTTGTCCTTGACAGCTCCTCAGGGCTGATACTTGACTTCCTTATGTTGATATGACAGATTTGTGTCGTACAATCAATAGAAAAACCTCATATCGTAGGAATGGTACATTCTATTTTAATTATTCAATGGAACACGATAGGATTTACATTGCCTCACCTGTTGACACTGAAATAATTAATCTCAATGTTTATCTGAGAGATATTCTTTGCTTTAAACAGAATATAATCAATGGGGAAAACACTGGCACTGTATACGGGATGGATCAAGTTATTTTTGCTGATTATCCACCTGGTTTCACCTTGAACTCTTGCATATTTCTCTATGCATCTTTTGTGGAAATATCGAGAGATGGTAATTCAAATGTCCCCCTCCTACGTGTTCTTGAACGAAAAACAACCCATGAAATTGTTCATCACTATAATATAAAGAATCTTCAGTATGTTCCTGTAAACACTTCATATTTGGAACTCTGTCAGTTAACACTAAGAAGTTAATTGGATCCTCTAGCAATAACAAAAGGTTTAGCAGTGATTACATGTCATTTTCGACCTATTGTCGGTGACACCCCCATCACCTAAAATGAACAATAGAAGAATTCTATTTGTCTGTCCCGATATCGATTGCTATGTTGGTGCTCTGAGTCCACGTCAAATAGGCAATGGATTGGACTACTACAAGGGGCGTACTACAATGTCTGGATATGGTCTTGGTAGCTGGTTTGCTAGGCTATTTTGTTCTGCACTACCCCTTGCCAGAAAATAACTTGTACCTGCTGCATCAAATTTTGCTGCCTCAACACTACAGGACTGGGGGTCGGGTAAGAATTTCAACGAAAGTGTCAAGGAAAATATTAGATCTTCAGCAAGAGCCGTTGGTGAGCAATTAAAATATCAGCAAAATGGGGAGGGATTGAGAAGGATGCGTGCGCGTCATTCACTCATCAGTCTCTACCCAGGTGGGAAGCGAAGGACATCAACAAGGACTTCGAGAAATAAAACAAGGAAGACCAATAAGAAGAAGAAGAAGAAAATTAATGTTAGATCAAAGGAGAAGTTCTACTTTTAAGATGGCTCAAATCCCTCACATGGAATGACATCCATTATTCACTTCCTCATTGAATCTGTTCAATGCTTAGAATATTGGTGTCAGTGTAAAGTATGAGTTCCATGAACAGTTTTACACTCAAAAGCCTCTCCCGGAAACAATACACTTTAAAATATTTTCCAATGAAGACTATTTCATTGATTTGTCATCAAAATTTATTGATTTAAATGTTGCGGTGAAGAAAAAGTCAGATAATACAACTCGAACTGCCGCCGATGGTCTCTCCTATAAAAACTGTATTCTACACCACCTATTCAAACAAATTAATATAAAGCCACGACGATGCCAATCTCTTAGCAATAAACTAAAATCACGATTAGGATTCTTTCCAATCATACCAGGGTATGTATTCTCCCATTGATTACATTTATCATAGTGGCAATTGGAGCAAAGGTGTCCTCTAGGATGAGGACACATAGGTGTCCTCAACTCTAACTATAAAAACCTTATATGTCCCCAGGGCAAAATTTACAACCTTTGCCCTTGGGGCTCTCGGGGGTTTGTCATCCTTAAATACATAATTTCTAGAACTTTCAACTACGTTGAACAAAATGGCTATTTCTAATCTTTGATTGAATGTTTTTGGGGAAATGGTGGTTGTAAGAGGGGGGTTGATTACTCTTCACTCACTTTCGACTATTAAAAAGGGCAATTTCAATTTCCAATCAAATGAGCCCTTTTTGAAATTTCTACAACAACTTTCTTTATAAACCTCATATGCCCCCGGGGCAAAACTTAAAACCCTTGCACTGAGGGCTCTTAGGGGGTTATCATCCTAAAAGAACTAATTTTCAGAACTTTCAACTACGTTGAAGAAAATAGACATCTCAAAATTTTGATTGGATGTGTTTGAAGGAAAGAAGTAGAGTAGTAGGTACCATTTTGCCTAGATTATGTTCCTTCCCATGCTATTTGCCTAGATTATGTTCCTTCCCATGCTATTCTAAGGGTTTATGTTCCCTTCCATGCTATTCTAGGAGCTTATGTTCCTTCCTATGCTATTCTGGGGGTTTATGTTCCTTCCTATGCTATTCTGAGGGTTAATGTTCCTTCCTATGCTATTCTGAGGGTTTATGTTCCCTCCCATGCTATTATAAAGGCTTATGTTCCCTCCCATGTTATTCTAAGGGTATATATTCCCTCCCATGCTATTCTAAGGGTTTATGTTCCTTCCCATGCTATTCTAGGAGCTTATGGTCCTTCCTATGCTATTCCAGGAGCTTTTGTTCCTTCCTATGCTACACCTTTTCAAAGAGAGTCAGTCCTCCCTCACACAGTTTCACTTGCAAATTGTCAAAAAATTAAGTTTTGAGGATATTACGCTCCTTGGCACCTTTGGAGAAAAAGGGTTAAAGTGATTAGCAATTACGAGCGGGGATTCCCCGCTGTTTTTTTTTTAATCGAAAACTAGAGATTGTCAAATTAAGTATTTAGGAATTGTTTTGATTGACATTTTTGCAAAAAGGGATAAGGAATTCGCAAATTGGACACTATGAACGATATTAATTAATGTTTTGAATAATAGGAGTGTGATTGATTCTAATTAGTGATTGGATAATTTTTTAACATGAAATCTCAGAATAAAATATTTTTTGGGGGAGATGGGTTGATTGTGTACTGTATAATACTCAAGTGATGTTTAGACAGTGTTGTCAACTGTTTCCTGATTCCATGTGGTCTCTCTTTACTTAGTGCTCATTAAAAACGAAATTTTTGTGGTAAATAAGTAGTTCTTGTATCTTTTAAAATAGCTTTACGGGGTTTGAGAGACTCTTTTGCCTGATTCCATGTGGTTTTTCTTTACCAAGTGCCCATTACAAACGAAATTTTTGTCTTAAATAAGTAGTTCTTGTATCTTTTAAAAGAGCTTTACGGGGTTTGAGAGACTCTGTTGCCTGATTCCATGTGGTTTTTCTTTACAAAGTGCCCATTAATAACTAAATTTTTGTGTTAAATAAGTAGTTCCTGTACCTTTTAAAAGAGCTTTACGGGGTTTGAGAGACTCGGTTGCCTGATTCCGTGTGGTTTTTCTTTACATGGTGCCCATTAAAAACGAAATTTTTGTTTTAAATAAGTAGTTCTTGTATATTTTAAAAGAACTTTACGGGGTTTGAGAGACTCTGTTGCCTGATTCCATGTGGTTTTTCTTTACCTGGTGCCAAAAATAACGAAATTTTTGTGTTAAATAAGTAGTTCTTGTATCTTTTAAAAGAGACTCTATTGCCTGATTCCATGTGGTTTTTCTTTACTTCGTGCCCATTAAAAACGAAATTTTGTCTTAAATAAGTAGTTCTTGTATCTTTTAAAAGAGCTTTACGGGGTTTGAGAGACTCGGTTGCCTGATTCCGTGTGGTTTTTCTTTACTTGGTACCCATTAAAAACGAAATTTTTGTCTTAAATAAGTAGTTCTTGTATCTTTTAAAAGAGCTTTACGGGGTTTGAGAGACTCTGTTGCCTGATTCCGTGTGGTTTTTCTTTACCTGGTGCCCATTAATAACGAAATTTTTGTGTTAAATAATTAGTTCTTGTATATTTTAAAAGAGCTTTACGGGGTTTGAGAGACTCTGTTGCCTGATACCGTGTGGTTTTTTCTTTACTTGGTGCCCATTAAAAACGAAATTTTTTTGTTAAATAAGTTGTTCTTGTATCTTTTAAAACAGCTTTACGGGGTTTGAGAGACTCTGTTGCCTGATTCCGTGTGGTTTTTTCTTTACTTGGTGCCCATCAAAAACGAAATTTTGTGTTGAATAAGTAGTTCTTGTGTCTTTTAAAAGAGCTTTACGGGTTTTGAGAGTCTCGGTTGTCTGATTCCGTGTGGCTATTCTTTACTTCGTGCCCAATAAAAACTAAAGTTTTGCGTTAAATAAGTAGTTTTTGTATCTTTTAAAAGAGCTTTACTGGGTTTGAGAGACTTGGTTGCCTGATTCCGTGTTGTTTTTATTTATTTGGTCCCCTTAAAAACGAAATTTTTGTGTTAAAAAAATAGTTTTTTTATCTTTTAAAAGAGCATTAAGGGGTTTGAGAGACTCAGTTGCCTGATTCCGTGTGGTTTTTTCTTTACTTATTGCTCATTAAAAAAGAAGTTTTTGTGTTAAATAAGTAGTTCTTGAATCTGTTAAAAGAGCTTTAAGGGGTTTGAGAGACTCGGTTGCCTGATTCCGTGTGGTTTTTCTTTACTTGGTGCCCATTAAAACCGAAATTTTTGTGTTAAATAAGTAGTTCTTGTATCTGTTAAAAGAACTTTACGGGGTTTGAGAGACTCGGTTGCATTGTATTTTCCATAATTTTCTTACAAGAAACTAGTGTTTACGGCCAAAAACCCTTATTAGCTCAGATTTTATAGAAATAGTTTTATTTTTCAATCAGCATGGCGTGCGCTATTTTTTTTTATCATGAACCCTTTAGAGACCAATTTGATCAACTTGGAGAAATTTCAAATATAATTGTTACTGATATTGATATTAGTGCGTAAACTACAAACTGACAAAAAATATCCAGAACTTTTTTTCTTATAGCCTTGACTTTGAAGACATTTCTTCATCTTAATTGGCTTTAGAAATATCATGCAAAATAAAACTAGCCAAACAGTCGTTGCTTTCTCAAATTTTGAGCAAATAAAAGGATTATAACACCTGATTGGCTCGTTTGTATGCAATTTCAAGCCAGTTAAAAGAACGAAACGTCTTTGAGTCACATTTTTTTAAATTAAATTCGATGTTTATCTATGATTCAATCCCAACGTCCCCCTACTCTGAGTGTTGAAAATGATTTCACGACATTATTTTAGTTTTTTTTTCTTGCCCCAAACTATTTTTTTTATCATGAACCCTTTTGAGATCAATTTGATCAACTTGGAGAAAGTTCAAATATAATCGTTACTGATATTGATATTAGTGCGTAAACTACAAACTGACAAAAAATATCCAGAACTTTTTGATTCAAACTTTTATCTTGAGAATCGATGTTGTTAGAAGAATTTCAAAAGGATCGTTTATGAGTGCTGGTGTATCTGATGAAATAATTTAGGTCGTATGGTCAATTTAGTAAGGACACTCGATATCCTAAAAGTGTCTGATTCAAACTTTTACCTTGAGCATCGATGTTGTTAGCAGAATTTCAAAAGGATCACTTATGAGTGCTGGCGTATCTGATGAAGTAATTTAGGTCGTATGATAAATTTAATTTATTTTTTTAATGCAATAGTTTTTAGTAAGGACACTCGATATCCTAAAAGTGTTTGATTCAAACTTTTACCTTGAGCATCGATGTTCACACACACACACACACACACACAGAGACAGACGACACACAGAGCGACGACACAATAAAAGAGAAGACACGTGAACAGAAACGACATACAAACACACACGCACACACACACAGACACACACACAGAAACGACACACACACACACAGAGAAGACACACATCCAGAGACGACAAGCACACACACAGACCACACACACACAAAGATGACACACACACACACAGACGACACACACACACAGAGACGACACACACACATAGAGATGACACACACACACACAGAGACGATACACACACACAGAGACGACACACACACAAAGAGATTACACACACACACACAGAGACGATACACACAAAGAGACGACACACGCAAAGATACGACACACACAGAGAAACGACACACACATAGAGACGCCACACTCAAAGAGACGACACACACACAGATACTACACACACAGAGAGACGACACACACACAAAGATGACACACACACACAAAGACGACAAGCACACACACAGACGACACACACACAGAGACGACACACACACACACAGATGACACATACACACAGAGACGACACACACACACAGAGATGACACACACACACACACATATGAGACACACATAGGGACGACACACGCAAAGAGACGACACACACACAGAAACGACAAACACACATAGATACGACACACACAAAGATAAGACACACACACAGATACGAAACACACATAGAGACGACACACGCACAGAGACGACACACACACAAAGACAACAGCACAGAGACAACACACACACACACACACACACACAGAGACGACACACACACAGAGACAACAAACTCAAAGTGACGACTTACACATAGAGACGACAAACACATGGAGACGACAAACACATAGAGACTACACACATAGAGAGACGACAAACACACAGATACAACACACACAAAGAGACGACACACACACGGATACGAAACACACAAAGAGACGAAACACGCACAGAGACGACACACACACAGAGTCGACACACACACAGAGTCGACTCACACACAGAGAGGACAAACACACAGAGACGACAGACACAAAGAGACGACTCACACACAGAGAGCACAAACACACAGAAACGACACACACAGAAACGACACACACACACACACACACACACACACACACACACAAACACACACACACACACACACACAGAGAGAGAGAGAGAGAGACGAAACACACACACACAGAGACGAGACATACACAGAGGTGACACACACACACACACACACACACACACACACACACACAGAGACGACACACACAAAGTGACGACTTACACATAGAGACGACACACGCACAGAGACGACAAACACACAGAGAAAAAAAAATTAGACGGGGTTACGTGCGCGCACGTAACCCCGTCTAATTTTTTTTTTCATAATTTCCTGAATTAAATTTCTGTATTGTGTATCCTGTCTGTGCGTGTTTCGTTTCAATGTGTGTGTCATCTCTGTGGGTGTGTTGTCTCTGCGTATGTGTCGTCACTGTGTGTGTGTTTTGTCTCTGTGTGTGTGTTGTCTCTGTGTTTGTGTTGTCTCTATGTGTGTGTCGTATCTGTGTGTGTGTGTGTCGTTTCTGTGTGTTTTTGCTCTCTGTGTGTGAGTCGTCTCTTTGTGTCTTTCACCTCTGTGTGTTTGTGGCTGTCGTCTCTGTGTGTTTGTCCTCTCTGTGTGTGAGTCGGCTCTATGTGTGTGTGTGTGTGTGTTGTCCCTCTCTGTGTATCGTATCTGTGTGTTTGTCGTCTCTGTGCGTGTGTCGTCTCTATGTGTAAGCCGTCACTTTGTGTGTGTCGTCTCTGTGTGTGTGTGTGTGTGTCACCTCTGTGTATGTCTCGTCTCTGTGTGTGTGTGTGTGTGTGTGTGTGTGTGTGTGTGTGTGTGTGTGTGTGTGTGTGTGTGTGTGTGTGTGTGTGTGTGTGTGTGTGTGTGTGTGTGTGTGTGTGTGTGTGTGTGTGTGTGTGTGTGTGTGTGTGTGTGTGTGTGTGTGTGTGTGTGTGTGTGTGTGTGTGTGTGTGTGTGTGTGTGTGTGTGTGTGTGTGTGTGTGTGTGTGTGTGTGTGTGTGTGTGTGTGTGTGTGTGTGTGTGTGTGTGTGTGTGTGTGTGTGTGTGTGTGTGTGTGTGTGTGTGTGTGTGTGTGTGTGTGTGTGTGTGTGTGTGTGTGTGTGTGTGTGTGTGTGTGTGTGTGTGTGTGTGTGTGTGTGTGTGTGTGTGTGTGTGTGTGTGTGTGTGTGTGTGTGTGTGTGTGTGTGTGTGTGTGTGTGTGTGTGTGTGTGTGTGTGTGTGTGTGTGTGTGTGTGTGTGTGTGTGTGTGTGTGTGTGTGTGTGTGTGTGTGTGTGTGTGTGTGTGTGTGTGTGTGTGTGTGTGTGTGTGTGTGTGTGTGTGTGTGTGTGTGTGTGTGTGTGTGTGTGTGTGTGTGTGTGTGTGTGTGTGTGTGTGTGTGTGTGTGTGTGTGTGTGTGTGTGTGTGTGTGTGTGTGTGTGTGTGTGTGTGTGTGTGTGTGTGTGTGTGTGTGTGTGTGTGTGTGTGTGTGTGTGTGTGTGTGTGTGTGTGTGTGTGTGTGTGTGTGTGTGTGTGTGTGTGTGTGTGTGTGTGTGTGTGTGTGTGTGTGTGTGTGTGTGTGTGTGTGTGTGTGTGTGTGTGTGTGTGTGTGTGTGTGTGTGTGTATGTGTGTGTGTGTGTGAACATCGATGCTCAAGGTAAAAGTTTGAATCAAACACTTTTAGGATATCGAGTGTCCTTACTAAAAACAACTGCATTAAAAAAATTAATTAAAGTTATCATACGACCTAAATTACTTCATCAGATACGCCAGCACTCATAAGCGATCCTTTTGAAATTCTGCTAACAACATCGATGCTCAAGGTTAAAGTTTGAATCAGACACCTTTAGGAAATCGAGTGTCCTTACTAAACTGATCATATGACCTAAATTATTTCATCAGATACGCCAGCACTCATAAACGATCCTTTTGAAATTCTTCTAACAACATCGATTCTCAAGGTAAAAGTTTGAATCAAAAAGTTCTGGATATTTTTTGTCAGTTTGTAGTTTACGCACTAATATCAATATCAGTAACGATTCTATTTGAACTTTCTCCAAGTTGATCAAATTGATCTCTAAAGGGTTCATGATAAAAAAAAATTGTTTGGGGCAAGAAAAAAAAAACTAAAATAATGTCGTGAAATCATATTCAACAACCAGAGCAGGGGGACGTTGGGATTGAATCATATAGAAACATCGAATTTACTTTAAAAAAAAAAGACTCAAAAACGTTTCGTTCTTTTCACTGGCTTGAAATTGCATACAAACGAGCCAATCAGGTGTTACAATCCTTTTGTTTGCTCAAAATTCGAGAAAGCAACGACGGTTTGGCTAGTTTTATTTTGCATGATATTTCTAAAGCCAATTAAGATGAAGAAATGTCTTCAAACTCAAGGCTATAAGAAAAAAAAGTTCTGGATATTTTTTGTCAGTTTGTAGTTTACGCACTAATATCAATATCAGTAACGATTCTATTTGAACTTTCTCCAAGTTGATCAAATTGGTCTCTAAAGGGTTCATGATAAAAAAAATAGCGCACGCCATGCTGAATGTCCTTCAAAAGCCCATCTGGTCGAAAACATGTTTGTTATCGTTAATGATTTCCAAAGATGTAAGAAAAATATGGAAAATACAATTCTCTGGTTCAAATCTGAATCTTTAGTCTATTTTCGGATTGAAAAATAAAACTATTTCTATAAAATCTGAGCTAATAAGGGTTTTTGGCCGTAAACTCTAGTTTCTTGTAAGAAAATTATGGGAAATACAATGCAACCGAGTCTCTCAAACCCCGTAAAGCTCTTTTAACAGATACAAGAACTACTTATTTAACCAAAAATTTCGTTTTTAATGGGCACCAAGTAAATAAAAACCACACGGAATCAGGCAACCGAGTCTCTCAAACCCCTTAAAGCTCTTTTAACAGATACGAGAACTACTTATTTAACACAAAAATTTCGTTTTTAATGGGCACCAAGTGAAGAAAAACCACAAAGAATCAGGCAACCAAGTCTCTCAAACTCCGTAAAGCTCTTTTAAAAGATACAAGAAATACTTATTTAACACAAAAATTTATTTTTCAATGGGCACCAAATAATGAAAAGCCACACGGAATCAGGCAACAGAGTCTCTCCAACCCCGTAAAGCTCTTTTAAAAGATACAAGAACTACTTATTTAACACAAAAATTTCGTTTTTAATGGGTACCAAGTAAAGAAAAACCACACAGAATCAGGCAACCGAGTCTCTCAAACCCCGTAAAGCTCTTTTAAAAGATGCAAGAACTACTTATTTAACACAAAAATTTTGTTTTTAATGGGGCACCAAGTCAAGAAAAACCACCCGGAATCAGGCAACCGAGTCTCTCAAACCCTGTAAAGCTCTTTTAAAAGATACAAGAACTACTTATTTAAGAAAAAAAATTATTTTTAATGGGCACCAAGTAAAGAAAAACCACACGGAATCAGGCAACCGAGTCTCTCAAACCCCGTAAAGCTCTTTTAATAGATACAAGAACTACTTATTTAACACAAAAACTTCATTTTTAATGGGCACCAAGTAAAGAAAAAACACACGGAATCAGGCAACCAAGTCTCTCAAACCCCGTAAAGCTCTTTTAAAATATACAAGAACTACTTATTTATCACAAAAATTTCATTTTTAATGAGCACCAATTAAAGAAAAACAACACTGAATCAGGCAACAGAGTCTATCAAACCCCGTAAAGCTCTTTTAAAAGATACAAGAACTACTTATTTAACACAAAAATTTCTTTTTTAATGGGCACCAATTAAAGAAAAACCACACGGAATCAGGAAACAGAGTCTCTCAAACCCCGTAAAGCTCTTTTAAAAGATACAAGAACTACTTATTTAACACAAAAATTTCGTTTTTAATGGGCACCAAGTAAATAAAAACCACATGGAATCAGGAAACGGAGTCTCTCAAACCCCGTAAAGCTCTTTTAAAAGATACAAGAACTACTTATTTAACACAAAAATTTCGCTTTTAATAGGCACCAAGTAAAGAAAAACCACATGGAATCAGGCATCAGAGTCTCTCAAACCCCGTAAAACTCTTTTAAAAGATACAAGAACTACTTATTTAATACAAAATTTCGTTTTTAATGGGCACCAAGTAAAGAAAAAACACACGGAATCAGGCAACCGAGTCTCTCAAATCCCGTAAAGCTCTTTTAAAAGATACAAGAACTACTTTATTTAACACAAAAATTTCGTTTTTAATGGGCACAAAGTAAAGAAAAACCACACGGAATCAGGCAACCGAGTCTCTCAACCCCCTTAAAGTTATTTTAAAATATAAAATAACTACTTATTGAAAACAAAAATTTTGTTATTAATGGAGATCAGTTAAAGAAGAACCACATTGAAACAGCCAACAGAGTCTCTCAAACCCCATAAAACTCTATTAAAAGATATAAGAAATGCTTATTTAAAACAAAAATTTTATTTTTAATGGGCACCAAGTGAAGAAAAACCCCACGGAATCAGACAACAGAATCTCTCAAACTCCGTAAAGCTCTTTTAGAAGATACAAGAACTACTTATTTAACACAAAAATTTCGTTATTAATGGGCACCAGCTAAAGAAAAACCACATGGAATCAGGCAACAGAGTCTCTCAAACCCCGTAAAGCTCTTTTAAAAGATACAAGAACTACAAGAACTACTACAAGAACAACAAGATACAAGAACTACTTATTTAACACTAAACTTTTGTTTTTAATGTACAGGAAGTAAAGAAAGACCATACGGAATCAGGCAACCGATTCTCTTAAACCCCGTAAAGCTCTTTTAAAAGATACAAAAACTACTTATTTAACAAAAAAATTTCGTTTTTAATGGGCACCAAGTAAAAAACCACACGGAATCAGGCAACAGAGTCTCTCAAACCCCCTAAAGCTCTTTTAAAAGATACAAGAACTACTTATTTAACACAAAAATTTCGTTTTTAATTGGCACCAAGTAAAGAAAAACAACGCGGAATCAGGCAACCGAGTCTCTCAAATCCCGTAAAGCTCTTTTAAAAGATACAATAACTACTTTATTTAACACAAAAATTTCGTTTTTAATGGGCACCAAGTAAATAAAAACCACACGGAATCAGGCAACCGAGACTCTCAAACCCCGTAAATTAATTTTAAAATATAAAAGAACTACATATCGAACAGAAAAATTTTTTTATTAATGTGGATCAGGTAAAGAAAAACCACATAGACACAGGCAACAGAACCTCTCAAACCCCATACAATTCTTTAAACAGATACAATAAATGATTATGTAACACAAAAACTTCTTTTTTAATGAGTACTAGGTAAAGAAAAACCACTCGGAAACAGGCAACCGAGTCTCTCAAACTACATAAATCTCTATTAAAAGATGCAAGAACTACTTATTTAAAACAAAAATTTCGATTTTAATAGGCACCAAGTAAAGAAAAACCACATGGAATCAGGCATCAGAGTCTCTCAAACCCCGTAAAGCTGTTTTAAAAGATACAAGAACTACTTATTTAATACAAAAATTTCGTTTTTAATGGGCACCAAGTAAAGAAAAACCACACGGAATAAGGCAACCGAGTCTCTCAAATCCCGTAAAGCTCTTTTAAAAGATAAAACAACTAGTTTATTTAAGACAAAAATTTCGTTTTTAATGGGCACCAAGTAAAGAAAAACCACACGGAATCAGGTAACCGAGTCTTTCAAACCCCGTAAAGCTCTTTTAAAAGTTACAAGAACTACTTATTTAACACAAAAATTTTGTTATTAATGGGCACCATGTAAAGAAGAACCACATGGAATCAGGCAACAGAGTCTCTCAAACCCCGTAAAGCTCTTTTAAAAGATACAAGAACTACTTATTTAACACAAAAATTTCGTTTTTAATGGGCACCAAGTAAAGAAAAACCCCACGGAATCAGACAACAGAATCTCTCAAACTCCGTAAAGCTCTTTTAGAAGATACAAGAACTACTTATTTAACACAAAAATTTCGTTATTAATGGGCACCAGCTAAAGAAAAACCACATGGAATCAGGCAACAGAGTCTCTCAAACCCCGTAAAGCTCTTTTAAAAGATACAAGAACTACTTATTTAAGACAAAAATTTAGTTTTTAATGGGCACCTAGTAAAGAAAAACCACACGGAATCAGGCAACAGAGTCTTTTTTAAAAGATACAAGAACTACTTATTTAACACAAAAATTTCGTTATTAATGGGCACCATGTAAAGAAAAACCACATGGAATCAGGCAACAGAGTCTCTCAAACCCCGTAAAGCTCTTTTAAAAGATACAAGAACTACTTATTTAACAAAAAATTTCGTTATGAATGGGCACCAATCAAAGAAAAACCACACGGAATCAGACAACCGAGTGTCTCAAACCCTGTAGAGCTCTTTTAAAAGATACAAGAACTACTTATTTAAGACAAAAATTTCGTTTTTAATGGGCACCATGTAAAAAAAACCCACATGGAATCAGGCAACCGAGTCTCTCAAACCCCGTAAAGCTCTTTTAAAAGATACAAGAACTACTTATTTAAGACAAAAATTTCGTTTTTAATGGGCACCGAGTAAAGAAAAACCACACGGAATCAGGCAATAGAGTCTCTCAAACCCCGTAAAGCTATTTTAAAAGATACAAGAAATAATTATTTAACACAAAAATTTATTTATTAATTGCCACCGAGTTAATAAAAACCACACGGAATCAGGCAACCTGGTCTCTCAAACCCCTTAAATCTCTTTTAAATGATACAAGAACTACTTATTTAACACAAAAATTTCGTTATTAATGGGCACTAGGTAAAGAAAAACCACATGGAATCAGGGAACAGAGTCTCTCAAACCCCCTAAAGCTCTTTTAAAAGATACAAGAACTAATTATTTAACACAAATATTTCGTTTTTAATGGGTACAAAGTAAAGAAAAACAACACGGAATCAGCCAACAGAGTCTCTCAAATTCCGTAAAGCTATTTTAATAGATACAAAAACTAATAATTTAACACAAAAATTTGTTTTTAATGGGCACCACGTAAAGAAAACCACAAGGAATCAGGCCCCAAAGTCTTTCAAACTCCGTAAAGCTCTTTTAAAAGATACAAGAACTACTTTTTTAACACAAAAATTTCGTTTTTAATGGGCACCAAATAAAGAAAAGCCACACGGAATCAGGCAACAGAGTCTCTCAAACCCCATAAAGCTCTTTTAAAAGATACAAGAACTACTTATTTAACACAAAAATTTTGTTTTTAATGGGGCACCAAGTAAAGAAAAACCACACGGAATCAGGCAATTGAGTCTCTCAAACCCTGTAAAGCTCTTTTAAAAGATACAAGAACTACTTATTTAACACAAAAATTTTTTTTTAATGGGCACCAAGTAAAGAAAAACCACACGGAATCAGGCAACCGAGTCTCTCAAACCCCGTAAAGCTCTTTTAAAAGATACAAGAACTACTTATTCAAGACAAAAATTTCGTTTTTAATGGGCACCAAGTAAAGAAAAAACCACATGGAATCAGGCAACAGAGTCTCTCAAACCCCGTAAAGCTCTTTTAAAAGATACAAGAACTACTTATTTAACACAAAAATTTCGTTTTTAATGGGCACCAGGTAAAGAAAAACCCACACGGATTCAGGCAACAGAATCTCTCAAACCCCATAAAGCTATTTTAAAAGATACAAGAACTACTTATTTAACAAAAAAACTTCCTTTTTAATGGGCACCAGGTAAAGAAAAACCACAAGGAATCAGGCAACAGAGTCTCTCAAACCCCGTAAAGCTCTTTTAAAAGATACAAGAAATACTTAATTAAAACAAAAATTTAGATTTTAATAGGCACCAAGTAAAGAAAAACCACATGGAATCAGGCATCAGAGTCTCTCAAACCCCGTAAAGCTGTTTTAAAAGATACAAGAACTACTTATTTAATACAAAAATTTCGTTTTTAATGGGCACCAAGTAAAGAAAAACCACACGGAATCAGGCAACCGAGTCTCTCAAACCCCGTAAAGCTCTTTTAAAAGATACAAGAACTACTTTATTTAACACAAAAATTTCGTTTTTAATGGGCACCAAGTAAAGAAAAACCACACGGAATCAGGCAACAGAGTCTCTGAAACCCCATAAAGCTCTTTTAAAAGATGCAAGTACTACTTATTTAACACAAAAATTTCGATTTTGACGGACACAAAGTAAAGAAAAACTACACGGATTCAGGCAACAAAGTCTCTCAAACTCCGTAAAGCTCTTTTAAAAGATGCAAGACCTACATATTTAACAAAAAAAATTCGTTTTTAATGGGGACCATGTAAAGTAAAACCACATGGAATCAGGCAACAGAGTCTCTCAAACTCCGTAAAGCTCTTTTAGTAGATACAAGAACTACTTATTTAACACAAAAATTTCGTTATTAATGGGCACCAGCTAAAGAAAAACCACATGGAATCAGGCAACAGAGTCTCTCAAACCCCGTAAAGCTCTTTTAAAAGATACAAGAACTACTTATTTAAGACAAAAACTTCGTTTTTAATGGGCACCAAGTAAAGAAAAACCACACGGAATCAGGCAACAGAGTCTCTTTTAAAAGATACAAGAACTACTTATTTAACACAAAAATTTCGTTATTAATGGGCACCATGTAAAGAAAAACCACATGGAATCAGGCAACAGAGTCTCTCAAACCCCGTAAAGCTCTTTTAAAAGATACAAGAACTACTTATTTAACACAATTTCGTTTTTAATGGGCACCAAGCAAGGAAAACCCACACGGAATCAGGCAACCGAGTCTCTCAAACCCCGTAAAGCTCTTTTAAAAGATACAAGAACTACTTATTTAACACAAAAATATCGTTATTAATGGGCACCAGGTAAAAAAAACCCACATGGAATCAGGCAACCGAGTCTCTCAAACCCCGTAAAGCTCTTTTAAAAGATACAAGAACTACTTATTTAAGACAAAAATTTCGTTTTTAATGGGCACCGAGTAAAGAAAAACCACACGGAAACAGGCAATAGAGTCTCTCAAACCCCGGAAAGCTCTTTTAAATGATACAAGAACTACTTATTTAACACAAAAATTTCGTTATTAATGGGCACTAGGTAAAGAAAAACCACATAGAATCAGGGAACAGAGTCTCTCAAACCCCCTAAAGCTCTTTTAAAAGATACAAGAACTACTTATTTAACACAAAAATTTCGTTTTTAATGGGCACCATGTAAAGAAAACCCACACGGAATCAGGCACCAGAGTCTCTCAAACTCCGTAAAGCTCTTTTAAAAGATACAAAAACTACTTATTTAAGACAAAAATTTCGTTTTTAATTTACACCAAGTAAAGGAAAACCACACGGAATCAGGCAACCAAGTCTCTCAAACACCGTAAAGCTCTTTTAAAAGATACAAGAAATACTTATTTAACACAAAAATTTCTTTTTTAATGGGCACCAAGTAATGAAAAGCCACACGGAATCAGGCAACAGAGTCTCTCAAACCCCATAAAGCTCTTTTAAAAGATACAAGAACTACTTATTAAACACAAAAATTTCGTTTTTAATGGGCACAAAGTAAAGAAAAACCACACGGAATCAGGCAACAGAGTCTCTCAAACCCCGTAAAGCTCTTTTAAAAGATACAAGAACTACTTATTTAACACAAAAATTTCGTTTTTAATGGGCACCAGGTAAAGAAAAACCACAGGGAATCAGGCAACAGAGTATCTCAAACCCCGTAAAGCTCTTTTAAAAGATACAAGAACTACTTATTTAACACAAAAACTTCGTTTTTAATGGGCACCAAGTAAAGAAAAACCACCCGGAATCAGGCAACAGAGTCTCTCAAACCCCGTAAAGCTCTTTTAATAGATACAAGAACTACTAATTTAACACAAAAATTTCGATTTTAATTGGCACCAAGTAAAGAAAAACCACATGGAATCCGGCAACCGAGTCTCTCAAACCCTGTAAATTTCTTTCAAAAGATAAAAGAACTACTTGTCTAAAAAAAAAATTTCGTTTTTAATGGGCACAAAGAAAAGAAAAACAACACGGAATCGGTCAATTAAGTATCACAATTACCTTAAAGCTCTTTTAAAAGATACAATAACTACTTATTTAACACAAAAATTTCGTTTTTAATGGGCACCAAGTAAAGAAAAACCACACGGAATCAGGCAACAGAGTCTCTGAAACCCCATAAAGCTCTTTTAAACGATACAAGAACTACTTATTTAACACAAAAATTTTGTTATTAATGGGCACCAAGTAAATACAAACCAAACGGAATCAGTCAACCGAGTCTCTCAAACCCCTTAAAGCTCTTTTAAAAGATACAAGAACTACTTATTTAACACAAAAATTTCGTTATTAATGGGCACCAGGTAAAGAAAAACCACATGGAATCAGGCAACAGAATCTCTCAAACTCCGTAAAGCTCTTTTAGAAGATACAAGAACTACTTATTTAACACAAAAATTTCGTTATTAATGGGCACCAGGTAAAGAAAAACCACATGGAATCAGGCAACAGAGTCTCTCAAACCCCGTAAAGCTCTTTTAAAAGATACAAGAACTACTTATTTAAGACAAAAATTTAGTTTTTAATGGGCACCCAGTAAAGAAAAACCACACGGAATCAGGCAACAGAGTCTTTTTTAAAAGATAAAAGAACTACTTATTTAACACAAAAATTTCGTTATTAATGGGCACCATGTAAAGAAAAACCACATGGAATCAGGCAACAGAGTCTCTCAAACCCCGTAAAGCTCTTTTAAAAGATACAAGAACTACTTATTTAACACAATTTCGTTTTTAATGGGCACCAAGCAAGGAAAAACCACACGGAATCAGGCAACCGAGTCTCTCAAACCCCGTAAAGCTCTTTTAAAAGATACAAGATCTACTTATTTAACACAAAAATTTCGTTATTAATGGGCACCAGGTAAAAAAAACACACATGGAATCAGGCAACAGAGTCTCTCAAACCCCGTAAAGATCTTTTAAAAGATACAAGAACTACTTATTTAAGACAAAAATTTCGTTTTTAATGGGCACCAAGTAAAGAAAAACCACACGGAAACAGGCAATAGAGTCTCTCAAACCCCGTAAAGCTCTTTTAAAAGATACAAGATCTACTTATTTAACACAAAAATTTCGTTATTAATGGGCACCAGGTAAATAAAAAACACATGGAATCAGGCAACAGAGTCTCTCAAACCCCGTAAAGCTCTTTTAAAAGATACAAGAACTACTTATTTAACACAAAAATTTCGTTTTTAATGGGCACTAGGTAAAGAAAAACCACATAGAATCAGGGAACAGAGTCTCTCAAACCCCCTAAAGCTCTTTTAAAAGATACAAGAACTACTTATTTAAGACAAAAATTTCGTTTTTAATGGGCACCAAGTAAAGAAAAACCACACGGAATCAGCCAACAGAGTCTCTCAAACCCCGTAAAGCTCTTTTAAAAGATACAAGAACTACTTATTTAACACAAAAATTTCGTTATTAATGGGCACCAAGTAAATAAAAACCACATGGAATCAGGCAACAGAGTCTCTCAAACCCCGTAAAGCTCTTTTAAAAGATACAAGAACTACTTATTTAACACAAAAATTTCGTTTTTAATAAGCACTAGGTAAAGAAAAACCACACGGAATCAGGCAACAGTTGACAACACTGTCTAAACATCACTTGTGTATTATACAGTACACAATCATCCCATCTCCCCCAAAAAATATTTTATTCTGAGATTTCTTGTTAAAAAATTATCCAATCACTAATTAGAATCAATCACACTCCTATTATTCAAAACATTAATTAATATCGTTCATAATGTCCAATTTGCGAATTCCTTATCCCTTTTTGCAAAAATGTCAATCAAAACACTTCCTAAATGCGCAATTTGACAATCTCTACTTTTCGATTAAAAAAAAACAGCGGGGAATCCCCGCTCGTAATTGCTTATCACTTTAACCCTTTTTCTCCAAAGGTGCCAAGGAACGTAATCTCCTCAAAACTTAATTTTTTTGAAAATTTGCACGTGAAACTGTGTGAGGGAGGACTGACTCTCTTTGAAAAGGTGTAGCATAGGAAGGAACACAAGCTCCTGGAATAGTATAGGAAGGAACATAAGCTCCTAGAATAGCATGGGAGGGAACATAAACCCTTAGAATAGCATGGGAGGGAATATAAACCCTTAGAATAACATGGGAGGGAACATAAACCTTTAGAATAGCATGGGAGGGAACATAAACCCTTAGAATAGCATAGGAAGGAACATAAACCCTCAGAATAGCATAGGAAGGAACATAAACCCCCAGAATAGCATAGGAAGGAACATAAGCTCCTAGAATAACATGGGAGGGAACATAAACCATTAGAATAGCATGGGAAGGAATATAATCTAGGCAAATAGAATGGGAAGGAACATAATCTAGGCAAAATGATACCTACTACTCTACTGAAAGATGTGCGTGAGAGGGGGGTTAGTTGCCTTCAAATCACTTTTGACTATTAAAAAGGGGACTACCCCGTTAAACTTGGAATTAACACTTGGAATTTTTTCAATGAAGTCCGATGGTATGCAATAGGACTTGTACTGGGACATGTATGGATCATATTAAATACGTTGATTATTTGGTTTGTGTTCATGGTGATAGGTCTAGTACAACACTGCCGTCGGGTGTGATTTCCCAATAGGTTTTAAATTGACTCAATGATATTAGCGTGATACTCCCAGTCAAAGCATCGGCAAATGTGCACTCTAAACGTACATTCCCTGTTCGTACTATGCTCATATCCTGGGTCCCCGACAAGTCCAAGACAATTACACCATGATTTTTTGAAAACATTGAATCGGTTATTCCATTTTTAAATAGTTAGGAGTCATGATCTAGGGATTGCATGGTCAACTCATACAGAGTTCTATAGGATTTTTTGTCAAATGATATAGTGTACAGTGGAATACCATTCACTTTACACACAAGGCTAGATAGACCGAAAAAATTAGAATCATAGGGGGATTCAGTCCAGGATCCAACAGCACTGCCACTCTTCACAAAGGCAAAAGCCAGTTTTGATGGGATTTCTCCATTGATAAATGATGAATCGGTATAGCTGCGAGACCCGGTGGCAATGTAACGTTGATTGGTGATTGTATGGGGGACAAGAAGTTTAGTGTTGTTGCCATTGGCTCTTAGCTTTTCCACTGCCAATGCAACAGAGCTCATAACCCGTTATTTTCGGACGTGGAGAATTGCCGATGTGATAATGACATTTGCATCGGGTGCTGCAGGAAGTGTTTTTTTCAAAATGAAATTCGATGGGGCTAGTTGCGACTTTGTGTCAATCTTGACATTGGGGGGTAACCATTGGGATATATTGAATATCTCATGATTTGATTTTCCAACTAAATGATACTCCTGGGCCACTGCAGTAGTCAACTCAACGTCAGTAACAACACCTGATCGATATTCATAACCCAATGATTTTCCTCTCAACTTCTTATAAGCCTTTGGTGTCATCATCATAAATTTTATGAAGCTTGCATAGTTTGATAACTGATTGGTAGTCCTCACAAATGTTCCATTAATAAATACATTAATTTCTTTGAACAGATTACGTGGAATAAAATTCTCAAAAGAGAGACCGTTGACAGCATTTACAGTTTTGTTATATGACTTTTTCGTCACCATAACATTTAAATCAATAAATGTTGATGATAAATTAATAAAACAATCCTCATTGGAAAATATTTGAAAGTGTATATTTTCCGAGAGGGGTTTCTGGGGGTGAAATTGTTCATAGTAGCTATACTTGACACTGACATCAACATTTTCAGCATTGAACAGATTCAATGAGGAACTGATTGATAGATACGATTCCTTGTAGGGGAAATAAGTCATCTTAAGAGAAGAAATCCTTCTTTGATCTAACAATCTTTTTCTTTTTCTTCTTCTTATTGGTCTTCGTTGTTTTATTTCTCAAAGTCCTTGTTGATGTCCTTCACTTCCCACCTGGGTAGACACTGATGAGTGAATGACGCGCACGCATCCTTTTTAATCCCTTCCCATTTTTCTGAGATTTTAACTGCTCACCAACGGCTCTTGCTAAAGATCTAATATTTTCCTTAACACTCTCGTTGAAATTCTTACCCGACCCCCAGTCCTGTAGTGTTGAGGCAGCAAAATTTGATACAGCAGGTACAAGATATTTTCTGGCAAGGGGAAGTGCAGAACGAAATAACCTAGCAAACAAGCTACCAAGACCATAGCCAGACATTGTAGTACGCCCCTTGTAGTAGTCCAATCCATTGCCTATTGACGTGGACTCAGAGCACCAACATAGCAATCGATATCGAGACAGACAAATATAATTCTTCTTATGCTTTATAATGCTTTATATTACAGTGATGAACAATGGGTTGTTTTTCGTTCAAGAACACGTAGGAGGGGGACACTTGAATTGCCATCTCTTGACATTTCGACAAAAGATGCATAGAGTAATATGCAAGACTCTAAGGTAAAACCAGGTAGATAATCAGTAAAAGTATCTTGATCCATCCCGTAAATAGTACAAGCATGTTCCCCATTGATCAGATTATGTTTAAAGCCAAGAACCTCTCTCAGATTATCATTGAGAATAATTATTTCAGTGTCAACAGGTGAGGTAATTTAAATCCTATCGTTTTACATTGAATAATTAAAATGGAATGTACCATTCCTACGATATGATATTTTTCCATTGATTGTGCGACACAAATCTGTCATATCATCATTTTCAATATATTTCAATTTGACATGTGGATATTCACTAGATTTAAGTGCTTCAGCCCATTCATACACGACAAAGAGTGAACAATCGAATGGTATAACTTTTATGTCATGCAAGCGATCCTTTCTCAGGATATCATAGGTATTTTGAGAATACAGTTGACAAGAGCCACTTCAGAGATACCGTCGAATTTGATGGCTGGGCAGAGTGTTGTCAAAAAATCATTTGTTTTATTCAAATCATTGTAGAGAGGATCGGAAATGTTGGAAATAAATGTTACATATAAATCACTGGGCATTGTCAATATCTTCAACACTGATCTAAGAAACAAAATCAGAGTTATATCCTAGCCACCGAACAAGTAACTGTTTCTTGCCCCTGTGAGTACGAGTCTTTAATATCTTTTCAATTTTTAACTTTTTGTAGTTCTTATTCATAAAAGCCGCCGAGAATTTCTTCATCTTTGGTATCGCGCAAACGATAAGCTATGGGTTTAGTGTCTAGGATTTTTGCCACGTTAAAAAGTTTTGTGGACCACAAGTAATTACCCTTTTCAAAAACATTAGTTGTTCTATTAATTCGAACAGCATCACCAACATTAAATTTTTTCTTCTTGACAATCGTTTCATTGGAATATTGTTTAAAAAAGGTATCAATTGTATCATGATCAGAATGATGAACTTCCATTGGGGTTGAATTGGACAATGATCGATGAGGTCGTTGATTATAAATCAACATGAATTTATCTAAATAATGAATAAAAGCTGATGTATTTTTCAATGTACGATATCTTGAAATTAAAAGTCGAATAATTCTTATCAATCGTTCGGCCAATGCAGCCTTTATAGGACTATGACTATGATAGAGCAGTGTATTATATTTCGCTAGTACTTTTGCAACATGGGGATTAACAAATTCACTACTGCGATCCGTTTGAATTTTTCTATACGAATCATGTTCGAGAATACTTTCAACGGCCTGAGCAACTTCAACACCTCTCTTTGACCGCAATGGAATGGCATAAGCATAGCAACTAAAAACACTGATTGCAAGTAGAATGTACTTGTACGGTGTATTGCGACGTCTTTGAATCTCATCTAGCGTTAAGAGATCTGCTTGCATTATATGCAATGGGAAAAAGGCTTTTGTTTTTCGATAATGATTAGCACGAAGCCTACGATTTCTATGCAGAGTGTAACTTGATTCATTTTGTAGATAGTCTTGTACACTTTTAGCGTGAACACCAGTGACTTTGGAAAGAGTGGTGGGGGAACTTAAACTTCCCGCTTCACCAATATTTTCATAAACACGTTTCAGAACTTCAACCATTTTGAATGTAAACGTGTAGTGTAACATCTGCTACCCTTTTGTATACTGGTGCTTGGTGGTGGTGGTGATGGTGTCGTTGACTTGATACGTCTTCGCTTTTGTCTAGCTATCAATGGTTTGCTGCTCCTCCTCCTCACCATTGTCAAGTTTCCACTAGGCGTGCTAGTATTTTCCAAAATTGATTTAAAATCTTCTTCGTCTTCATCTTCATATTTCAATGGTGTTGACGAGGGTGTATGTTCATTTAATTTTTTTAGAATTCGCCTATTGCTAATAAGGCTTTTGGGGAAGTTTAATGTATTTAGAAAGTTATATAGATGAGCGTCAAATGATAATAGTCCTTTACGATTTGTAACCATGTCATATACTAAATCAAGTAGATTATAGCTCTTGCCCTGAATTATAATCCCTTTCCCACTGCTATCAACTTAAATAGGATCTTGACCACTTTCCATTAGATTTGTTATGAGTCGTGTAATTTTTTCACGATATGAGTGAGGCATTATATCTACTATTTTAGACAAAAATTAATACATTTCCTTCTTCTTTAATTGTATTCCAGCAGCAGCAGAAACATAATCCTGAGGAGATGATTTTTTCTTGGGATTAATACCCCTGACCTTCATAAAATATGCTTGCCCACTCGGCGAAGTGCAACTTGAGGTAAAAGCAGTTTATTATCATCCTTAATATTCTCGTTGTCAATGAATTTACTCAGATTGTCCTCAATGTGTTCCACGGGAGAGAGAGCGAGTTCTATTGGAGTCAATTTATAGGGTTTGGCCATCTAGAGAAAACTGTTTACAAGTCCTGCAATTATCGGTAGTAAAAGTGTAAAAAAGCTACCACCCGCCTGAAGAAGACGTTTCCTTTTTGAAATTCTTTCCTTTCCTTTTTAGAGGCCAATGTACGTACAATGGAATGATGTTGCTTTGCCTGTTGCTTAACTACTTCTGGAAGTTGAACATTTCCCTTGGTCAAATTTAAAGAAAGTTCATATATTAGATTAATGAAATCATTGTCAATACCATGTTTGAGTATAGCTTTCCTAAGTGGGGGTTTTGAAGTGCTTAGAACTGAAAATAAATGTCTATTTTCATCTAGTTTCTTCAGTGTCATGATAGCAACTAATAGGTCTTTTTGCTGTTCACGGGGAGATATACTGTAATTTCACTGTCAAAGATATCTGTGACTACACGCAAATCCTCGGGTGTATTTTGATTAAGATCCAATAGGATGTAGCCGTAGGGTTTATTAGTTGCCTGATTGTACGCTGAGAGGAGAAATTTCGGTTCCCCGGAATATATTTGTTTATTGAGGGTTATTAGCGAGCTAGAATCACGAACAACTCTGTAGATGATATAGTAGGTGAAGTTCATTGCAAGTGTTCGCATACATTTGCTCTGATGAAAGAGGCTGTGTAGAAGCAGAGTAATGGAAATCTGTTCATGATGAGAGCGAACGGTGAAGAATTGCAACATTTCCTGGGACCATTGTTCAATAGATTCAGCCAGATCGTCAATAATCAGCCAAGAGTTTGGTTCAATAATGTTGAAAACATCAAGTCCCTGTATAAATTGTATTTGCACCAATCCCGCCGTGCCAATTGCTTTTATTTTATCGTATGACTCCTGCCAGATACTGTAACAATAGTAGATTTTGTTCGGCTTTTCCACAAACATTTTATCGCAATTTTTTATTATTTTAGTTAAGAGTGTCGTTTTGCCTGACATTGATAGACCGCAGAGAAACGATCTGAATGGTGTTTTAAATTGATACATGTTCCCTTCAACAGTTTACCTACAACTACCTGTAGACTATAGTTGTCTAATGACTAAATAATTTTCCCTACTAGTCCGTTCAAAAATAATGAGAAGAAGAAGAAAAATAAAGAATCATATTTCTTGTATTATTAACATAAAAAAACAGCACTTCACAAATAATACATTACAGAAAGATACACTTAAGATTTTTTTTGTTTAAATTTATTTATAAAAAAAACATTTATTTTAAAAATGCACTAGAAAAAACACTTTAATAAATATACTTTATTTATAAAAAAAATACAACATTTAATGAAAAAATACACTTAGAATAATATCACTTTTTTTTACATTATTTTTTTTTTAATTTGAATGCAACATGTATATTTACAAAAACAAAATCTACTCTAAGTAAAAAAAAAGAAAAGGTACCTTTGGTAGTGGCTGTGCCCCCCGATGGTGGCCGTCCGCCCCCCCCCCCCCAGGCCGCGAGCCCCTCCCCCAAGGTTTCGGAAAATTTTTTGGACTTTACTCAAACCGATACTTTCCCTATGGCTAACACATTCGGCTCGGTCGAAAATTAAATAGTGCCCCAGGGGGAAGGTAGCCACACCGTCTTGACAAACATAGACCTTGTCGGAAATGCTACTAATGGCAATTTTTTCTATACTTAAAGTGAAGTTCCTGTAGTTCAGTGAACGAATTGCCAACAATTTTTCTCGTGGAATTGTATTTTCAACAATACAACTCCTATAGACATCCAAGTCGAAATTTTTATCCACATAGCGCGTGGGTACTCTTTTGCAACGTTTTTTGATTTCCACATCGTGTGTCTGTATAAAGTACACCTTCGGACTTACAAACATACCACGGGAAATCATGTTGCTTCCGGCTTCTGATTTAAAAAATAAATGCTGATTTGGCACCCGACGTTTCACTAGCTCTGGGTAAAGCCCACTCCAATTGGTGTAGTTCATCTGCGAGCTGATGATTTCACCGTGCGCCAAATCATCAAGTAGGTTTGGAGTTTTTACTTTTAGCAGTAGAGAATCTGTGTCCCCGTAGCAGACCTCTACTTGCCCCTTCTCCGGCCACTTTACCCTAGCCACATTGTAGTAGAATTCGAACATTAGCTTTTTAGAGATCTCCAAGATCGCACTGCCTGCAG
The DNA here is from genome assembly GCF_049724085.1 of Artemia sp. Qi Xiang Cuo. Taxonomy (NCBI): domain Eukaryota; kingdom Metazoa; phylum Arthropoda; class Branchiopoda; order Anostraca; family Artemiidae; genus Artemia; species Artemia sp. Qi Xiang Cuo. The sequence continues at coordinate 23,840,739 of NC_142799.1, forward strand.
CAATATTTTTAATCAGTACAATGCTTCTTTTTTCCTATTCAATAGTACCATCTCCGGGGCAATGATTGTAAAGGAAGTGTAATTTGGATCGGCAATAATTCGAACACATCGTTCGGGATCGGTCACGACGTCACAACGATTCCTATTGCGAACACTTTCACACATTTTACCAAAAGCCGAATTTAAAATGAGCTTATAGATTTCTTTTTCGGCTTTTGTCTGTGCTTCAGAACGTTTCTTGACAAAAGTGTCAACAAACGTTTTCAGATAGGGTTTTTGACTAAACTGGAGGGCTTTATGTACCTTTGTGACGTTGAAACCGTTGTTGCACATCCATTTTAAAGCCACCAGATGTACAACAATATTTTTCTTCGGCAGAAGCTCGGCAATAAGTTTTTTATTTTGAAGGTGACCAATGCAATCCGTCCACCTCGACCAAATGTCTGTTGCGAGGGTTCAAAGCATCCCTAGACACAGGTCCTATTGATGCAAGGAAAAACAATATTCTTTACCGAATCGTGAAGCTCAACTGGTATCTCCCCATCAATTTCAAAAAACCATCCAACTGGCCCATTCTCCTCAACACTGTCAACGTTGGGGAAATTGGAGGCTTGAGGGTCATTGAGCCATTTATAGTTATCGCAGGGTAGCGCATAATGGGACAGGACTGAGGGGTAGAGGGAATTCATATCAAGAAAAACTGCATCTGATTTTGTCCCCATCTTCTCTCCAGTTGGATCAGTTTCCAAGATATGATCCCCGTGAAAAAAGTATCCACCCCTCGTTGACCTCTCGATGAACAGGTGCTGATCGATGTCAGTGATCAGCCCGATTTTTTCCCTTCGAATTCTTAGGATGAGGTCCATTACCAGATGAGGAGATGAAAAATAATATCTTAAATCAAGATTAAATTCCTCATATAATTTGTCCATATTTTTACACATAATGTCTAACAAAGTTAACACATCACTCGACAAATACATCTTGCAGTAGTCAAACCCATTTTCACACCGTCCCTCTGCCCACACTTTTTTAGCAAAACTGTATTCACCAGGGGTGCACCTACGATCGTGTAGGCTGTTGTAAAACAATTCAATGTAGGGAATAGTTTCTTCTATAAATCTCGATATGTAGCATTACTTATCATAATAATATGTGCCTTTGAACCTCAACAAGTAATATAAATCATTGAGAAATTGTTGCTTTAGAAGGGGGAAAGCGGTGCAAGAGTCATCGTTTTTCTGCACTTGAATTAAATCGCTCAATGATTTAGGGAAAAAACGATAGGAATCTAAAAAGCGAATTTTTTTCGTGTACTCAATGTCGTCTTCAACATATCTTCACATAAATTCCAAAACAAGCAACTTTTCCGACGATTTAGGAATGATTTTGTAGGAAAAGCTGTCTATCACCCATGCATCATCCACTGTTCCATTTCTTTGAAGATGTGCCATTGCTGGTAGCACATACTTCAGATCTTAGTTAGAATTATGTATAAAAACCGGAAGAAAGAGTTGCTGTTTAATTTTTAAATTACATGAATTGTAAGCCCACCCCCAAAAGATACTTTTCCCCGTTGAATTGGGGTCAATAAGATGATTGTGATCCTGGACCGCGTCTTTTGGGGAAAGAGCACCCCTACAAATCCAACAAATTGTCCCCTTTTCAAGCGCCCGTTGCTCCTTATCTGATAATGACATTGGTTAGTTGGTGTGACGCAATCGTGTAATTCCATCGTTCGCTCTTTTTATTAAACAGACCAATAACTTCTCCATGCTACCTTCCTCATCCATAGTAAAAAAAACTTCCAATTGAATTTTATTTCTGGAATCGCGTCGGGCATGCGCATAGGAACACGCAACGAGTTTGTGTTCCTTGACTTTGTTTGGCCTTGATGGGTCCGATACCTCCAACAGTCTTGATTCACAATCTAAAGATACTTTGTCAACCTGTAGCAGGGAATTTTGGAAGTTTTTAAATTGTAAAGTATCTTTGCCTTCTGCTGGCATTTCTATTCTTTGATTGCCATGAATTTTGCAATATCTCATGTGATCTGCGAATTTTCTTTCAGATCTAAATAAGGAAAGGCACATGAGGCAATAGTGACTTTCCCCTTTCTTCGTGCTTTGAGATAAGAGTCGACTTATTGCCGTAACGGGGAAAAAATGACCGTAGGAATTTACATCTTTGGGAGGCTCATAGACAATCCAAACCCAATTTTTAAAATTATCTAACAACGGTGTCCTAACTGAATATAAAACTCCTTTTTTCTTAGGTTTCTTTCCCTCATTTACAAATTCCGTGTCATACTGAAGAACAACCACCCACAACCCGAGATTTTCGTTTTCTTTTTCATATATAGTTATTTCTTTTAAGGACACCGGATATTTTCCCTCTAAACAATCAAAATTTACTTTAAGAAAATTGTCTCCACCATTACGTGCAAGTCTGTCGAGATTTTTCCTTGTTGAATCACTTTTTAATGTTTTATGGGCTGCTGCTAAAAATGCATATTTAAAGCATTGCAGCCCTGTTTCAAAATTGAAACCCTGAACCCCTTTGGTAGCCGACAAATCTGGGTGGCTTTTGTTACCCCCCGCCTCTCTTAAAATAAAGTTTTTTTAAATCTATTGAGATTCAGATCCATATTTTCAATGTACGTAATAGTGGACCCGCTTCCCCTGTCGCTAAACGTGTCCAAATTTAATATTAACTTGTTAAACCAATTGAAAAAGTAACTCTCAAATTCATTTAGACCAAGGTAAAAAGTTTGGTTGCCAGTTGAAAAATGAAAATAAAAAATGTCCCCAGATGTCTCCTTTTGTAAATAAACTTTTTGATTGACTGATGCCTTAATCCCCCCTTGACCCCCCAATTCTGAATCTGAATCTCAATAAGTGCTCAAATTCGGTCGATGTATGTATGAAGAACATTTACAGGGTCTGTTAAAATGACACTCCCGTCAACCAGGTTTTCCTCGGGAGGATTAGAATAAATCGTATGTGTTTTCAAGTAACCTAGAGCAGACTCTAACAAATAAAACTATGTAGTTCTGGGGACGCTACATTATTTCCATATCCTACACCTATTTGCACAGGATCCAATTAACTAATATTAAAGTCATCGTCAAAAATCTCCCCAGAAACATTAGGTCCAGCAATTTCCAAAAGAGTATTCATTTCTTCCATTGTAAGGTGAAAATCCAGGGGAATAGTAAACGACGTACCTTCACTAACATCATCCGGCGACAGTGGACAATTACCCATGATATTTTGAAGTCCTGGGCCAGGGAAGGCAGTTGTTTTTATAGCTTTGCCCTGAAAGTAAAATGAATGGATTGAGTTTTTTTCTTTGAGGAAAGTTGTATCACAATTATAGCCCACTATTTTATTTTTTTTCTTAGTCGGATTTGTATTCATGTTATTTATCAAACAAATGTTGTTTTTTTTCTTAATTTGATTCGTATTTATTGAACAAATGCATAATAAATTACAAGTTTTTGCTTATATCATTATTTATAAAACAAGTGCATAATAAATTACAAATTTTGTTAATAATACACACGCTCACGCACACACACGCACACGCACAAGCGCACACACACACACACACACGCGCACACGCGCACACACACGCACAAACACACGTACATGCTCACACACACACGCAAACGCACACACTCACACGTTCACAAACACACTCGCACACACACACACACACACGTACAAGCTCACACACAAACGTACATTCTCACACACACATCGAAACGTTTGACTAATAGCAATAAAATATCGTAAAAAAATCAACTCAATAATGGTCTTAATACCTCATTAAAAAAAACTGACTCTTTTTCCTACAAATCTAGACATCCATAAAAAATAGCGTTCAGACTAGAAGCAGATTCCTTTTCCTACAAATCTACCCCGTTTACAAATCTACTATTTGTAATAGCAATAAAGTAAAGTACATTATAAATTTATTTGTCAAGGAACTGTGATTAGTTCAGAAAGAAGCAATAGCCTTATGTCTCCTGAAGCATTTTAGGCCAGATGTTTACCGGGGTATTAAATAAGTATCATCTTTACACCCCCCCCCTCAAAACTTAATTTCCACTCCTAGCATTATTTTAACTAAAATCTTGCCTCCACTCCAAGAAAGTTCAGAAAGAAGTAATACCCTATTTATCCTTAAGTATTTCAAGTCAGATGTTTACCGGGGTATTAAATAAGTGGCATTTTTACACCTCCCTCAAAACTTAAATTCCCCTTCCTAGCCTTATTTTAACTAAATACTTTCCCCCACACTTCATATAAAGTAGCCAAAATAGAACTTAGTTAATTTTTTTTTCATTACACTGAAAAAAAAATTAACACCTAAAAAGCCCCGATAATTAGTTGCTAGTTTGGTGTGGCATAGACAATGCGATGTTTTGACTAATAGCACAAGCGTGGTTTCTTTGACAAGCAAAAAAACTACATTATATTTAGGTATCTCTGAGGGGAGGGAGCAGAGAAATTTAAAACAATGGTTGGGGTGGGGGATTAATATTATAGCGAAAATAATATTTTAATATCTCTGACACAAACTTTTCAGTGTTGAAAAAATGGCGAAAAGAAATGGCTAAAAAAAAGTTGGAAAGAAATAGGTAGATATTTCTGTAACCAGGTAGAAAGTAGAGGTAAAAACGCTTAAATTTCCAAATTCTGACTGCATTTGTGTGCCTGAAGGCCCTGGCAAAGCATGAAGGGGGCAACCTTATGATCTTGAGTAGACGGGGCTGAGGCATTATGAGAAGCCGCCCACTCTCTTTTCAATTTTCTTCCAGGTTGAATAGAGGTTTGCGCAGGTAGCGCAGAGCTGGCATTGGCGTGAGAGGCTCCGGGCATTAAAATTTGAGTGGTCAATGGGTGGCCCAGAGCATGTGCAAAGGAACTGGCATATCTTATGATGGAAGGCCTTGCAGCTTGCATCGGTATGGCATTGTTCCTTCTTGCTCTCTTTTCAGGGGGAGAGTATGTGTCGGAATCCTCCTTAAAAAAGAGGAAAAATTTAGTATATGATAATAATATTATAGAAGAAAGATTTTTATAAGAGCCTCTTAATCATCTAAAAAATCCATGAATTTGAAAATAAGAACATTTAAAATGGCCCATCCCTTCATTTCCATGAAGGTAAAACATTGAAGATTTAAATGAAACATTATTTGTTTTTATCGAAGACATTAGAAAATAGAACACTCCTCTCATTAGGTGTAATTTTTCCATAATTTTCTTTAAAAAAAAACTAGAGTTTACAGTCAAAAACCCTTATTAGTTCAGATTTTATGGAAATAGTTTATTTTCCGATCCAAAACTGAACCTTTTTTCTAACCAAAGTTTCACATTTGAGCCAGAGAAATGTATTTTCCATAATTTTCTTACAAAACATTAGAGTTTACAGTCAAAAACCTTATTAGTTCAGATTTTACGGAAATAGTTTATTTTTTGATCCAAAACATAAATCACCCCTTTTAAAAACCATCCAGAATTACGCAAAGCATGTAGCCTTAATCATAATACTATTATCATATACAAAATCCAATGATTTCGAAAATAACTGCATTTAAAATGCTCCATCCCTTCCTTTCCATGAAGGTAAAACTTTGAAGATTTAACTGAAACATTATTTGCTTTCATCAAAGACATTTGAAAATAGAACACTCCTCTCATTAGGTGTAATTTTTTCCATAATTTTATTAAAAAAAACTAGAGTTTACAGTCAAAAACCCTTATTAGTTCAGATTTTACGGAAATAGTTTATTTTTCTATCCAAAACTGAACTTTTTTCTAACCAAAGTTTCACATTTGAGCCAGAGAAATGTATTTCCTATAATTTTCTTACAAAAAACTAGTGTTTACGGTCAAAAATCCTTTACTAGTTCAGATTTTACGGAAATAGTTTATTTTTCGATTCAAAGCTGAACTTTTTTCTGACCAAAGTTTCACATTTGAGCCAGAGAAATGTATTTTCCATAATTTTCTTACAAAAAAATAGAGTTTAGAGTCAAAAACCTTGTTAGTTCAGAATTTTACGGACATAGTTTATTTTTCAATCCAAAACATAATTCACCCCTTTTTCAAACCGTCTAGAATTACGCAAAGCATGTAGCCTTAATCATTTCCATTCCTTTGTTTTCATAATTTGGATAATGCGCGTGCGAAGGCTGTTTACAAAATCATCCCTCTTGTAAGAGGATTAAAATCTTAATCACACACGGTTTTATCTAGACCGCAAAGAGAGCACATTCTATTTTGATAATTCTAAATGGATGATGGGAAAACGACATTTTTGAGCGAAAGAATTATTTCTAATGAATGAATTAAAGTCGTAAACAAAGGAGGGAGGGAAGATGGGATTTATGTAATGGAAAAAAGAGTGTATTTTACGCTTCCTATCGGGTATAAACATCATATTGTGGATTTTGTATTGGGGGGGGGGGTGTTATACTCTGAATTTGAATTTACTGGAGGGGTGACTATGTAAAATGATTTTATTTGGAAATAAACTACGAAAATTTACTAAACTGAACTCACATTATAAATCGCTGCAGCCAAAGCTTCTAATTCAATAATATCAGATGCTTTATCCATGATGTCTTAGAACTTTATGAAAGTTTAATCATAACGCATGTCTGCTATATACAAAATCTCAAGGGCGAATGAAAATCACTCCTTTTATTTGAATCCAATTACTAATCACTCTCTCTGATTGACCCTAAAAAATGGGTGTTGCCTCAAAAACCAGTCTGGCTGCGTTATATAATCTCAACCATAGTTCCAAAACGTGTTTGTTCACTTTATAGGTAAAGGATTGGTTGCTTTTTGCAATGTGCACGTCAAACTGCACTGCCTCAAGCGTAGGTTTTCTTGTAGGTTTTCAATCTTATACACTATCACGATGAACGAAGTTGCTAAAGGCGGGTTTTTTTTATCACTTTGTTTGGAAAGATACCAAGGAAGTATAGGTGTGAGAGGATACTCACTCTCTTTGAAAAGGTTTACAGCATCCATGGAATAGCACAGGAAGGAACATAAACCAAGCAAAGTATAAGGCCATGTGAGGGGGTACTCACTCTCTTTGAAAAGGTGTAGAGCATCCATGGAAATGTTTTCCTATACGTCCCATGGAATTCCATATATGCATTCTACTCCTCTCCCGCCCACCATTTCCCCAAACACATCCAATCAGAATTTTGAGATAGCCATGTTGTTTAACGTAGTTGGAAGCTCTGGAAATTCGGCCTTAGAGGATGACAACCACCTTAACAGACCTTAGGGTAAGGTTTGTAATTTATGCCCTGGGGGCATATAAGGTGTTTACAGAAAGCGTTGTCGTTTCCAAAAGTGCTCATTCGACTGGAAATCCAAAGGCCCAGTGCCCTTTTTAAAAACACCTTATATGCCCAAAACTCAAAACGAGCAGAAATTAACATAAGTTGGGTGCAAAACCCCTATGCCTTCCCAAGGCAAGAACAAAATTTTCACTTTACTGAAAAAATACAAATTAATGTGCATTTTCAGTTTAATACACATATACTGAAATTTAGCAATCAAAATGTTTATATTATTTGATTTATTAAAGTTATAAAAGTAAAAACATTTAAATTTTTTCAGTCAAGTACAAATTTTGTTCTGGCCTTGGGAAGGCGTAGGGGTTTTGCGCCAAACTCTATGTTAATTTCTGCTCGTTTTCAGTTTGACTCGGTTAATTATTGTAATTTCTGTTCGTTTTGGGTTTCATTTATTTATTGATGCTGATTTGTGGTAGTTTCACGCTTGGTAGACTTTTCTTTGAAAAACTTATTTTGTGGAAAAGGTTTTTTAAATTAATCAGTAGATGGAATACTGCTATCAGGGTATTTTACTGTGCGGTTAAACATATAATAAATGTAAATTTATTCTTTTTCTCATTCCACTGATTCAAAGAATCATTTTAGAGAGCGGTCTTTAATCATCGGATGATTGTTTAAACCTAAATACAATAAGAATATGTGTCAGAAACAGTATCTGATTTCCATAAAAGCTGATCCCCCTCATCAAACCAGAAAGTACCTTAAGAAGTACTTTTTCTGGAGTTATTATGATTCTTAACACATTGTTATATAAAGATGAATCCTGAAATTAAATAGTGGAGGTTAGGAAGGTGATAATCCTCTTCCTATGAAAAAATACAAGATTTTAAATCTTTTTAGAGATGGACGGTCGCGGCTGCCAGATTTTTTTTTTTTTTTTTTTTGTACTTTTTATTTACCCAAGTATTGTCGCATATAACCAGTATTCTAATAGAATGCAGCAAGAAAGCTAATTTTAGCAGTATATGAAAGTTTAAGCACTCTTTTCCAATAAGGAAAGAAATTGTCCCATGGCAGTGACAATTTCTGGTGTTTTGTGCTACGAACCAATAGTTTTGGTCTGATCAGTACCAAAACGCCATTAAGTGGATTTTTTTAGAAAACCAACCGGCTTTCAATTAAATTATTCAATCAACTGAAAGTATTTCTAGATATTTTCCCAATATTGTGGGTCAAGCTTTCATATCTGCACTGCATTTGTGGTGTATTCGTCCCCCAACATAATAAGTGATTTTTTTTTTAATGAGAGCAAACAGGTGATATTGAAAATTTAAACGAAAGGAAATTGTATAGAAACGAAAAGTAATAGAGCAAAGTAATAGAAACAAAACCATACGAAAATGAAGCAAAAGAAAGGGCTGTAAAAAAAATGTCCTGTATCGCGCTTGTCTTTGAACTGTTTTCTATGTTAAGAGCCCAAACCACTGGTGTGAAGTGCATGTTTGTTGTATTTTTATGTGGACTACTAATTCAGTTTCTGCCTTCTCAACCCTGTCTTTAAATTTGTCGCAATAAAAATACAGAACGGTTTTACTGTGGCTTATTTTCGTAAATTATAACTTTATGAGTAAATTTTAGTGAATTGATCCTAAATTTACAATTTTGTATTAAGTTGAGAGTATCCAATTGCAGAAAATTTACTTTTGAAAACATCCTTGAAAAAACGCATTGTCCAACGGATCTATTGCACATGAATTTCTGCCAATTATAAAGCCAAGACCTAACTAAACCTAAACATTCCATATCAGTGTCCAAAGAAATAATATTTTAAACTAGAGGAGGTCAAACCATGGCTCATGGGATGATTACAAGTGGCAAGTGGCAATAATCAATATGGCTTCCCTACTGACTACTAATTCAGTTTCTGCCTTCTCAATCCTGTCTTTAAATTTGCCGCAATAAAATACTGCATATTTTTCCTGTTATTCATATTTAACAGATATATTTCCTCATTCGCATTTATTCGTTATTCGTATTTATTATTCGTTGTTCAATTTTGGTACTTCCCCCCCCCCCCCTCAAAACCACACGCACTATAAAATTCTGAAGACCACTATTAAAAATACAAAAATACTTAGGCTTATATCATTCCCAAAAATTGCTTCACTTTACTCCATCCCCAATTTTTTTCATAATTTTATAGTGGCTCCTTCTGAGGGGGAAAACCACTAAATCTGTTACCTTATTCCTGAATCGTATTCGATTTTTTAGTTTATATTATCTTTTGTTATTAACTGCATTTCTCCAGTGATCCAATAGAGAGCCTTGCTTTGACCTGAAGAAAAAGAACCCCAAGTCCGGCGACAAGCAGTCTGGTCGAATCTTCAGTCTGCTCGTTCTAGAGCTGTCAACATTTCCTTCACCTCTCAACTGGGGTTTGTAACCGAAATAGAACGAGGCTTTGGTTGCAAAATAGAACTAGTGACGGAGCCTCAAGAAACATTATTATGATTAAGTGTCCTGTGTCTTAATTGTCGCTACCAATTTTCTATTGATTTGTAGAAATCGAAATAGTGAGTAAAAATAACTGTGTTTCAATAATTTGTGGAAATATAGGATTGACCGCAACATTTATGAATGCGGTCTCAAATCTAAACAAAGATTTAATATAGTGTTTAAATTCTTAGAACAAATAAAAATTACAATACTACACTAAAACACAATAGTTGTTAAGAATTCAGTAGGTTTAATTTTCTTTGTTTAGTTTTTGAATATCTTGCTCAACCCCATCAATTATTTTATCGAACAACCTTTCGATTGCTCTTAAAAAAAATTCTTTTGGCAAAATTGCTATTTGCAATTTTTGGAAAAGATGGCAGAAATTCGCTTTAAGTGCATAAAATTAATGGGATAATTGTTTTACATTACTTGCAATTTTTTGAGTTATTTTAAATTTTTCTTGCGTCAGCTTTCAAACAACTCGTGGTAACGAACTGTATGTAAGGAGCGACGCGGCTCAGTAGTAACCTAAACTCTAAAAAACGGAATCTTGATATCAATAGATGTTTTATTATGCGGATTCAAAATATAAGATTCATTAAGTTTAGTTTTACCCAACAAAGGCTATGAGCCTAATAAAATTTGCCGTTTTTCTAAAAAAGGGAGAAACACCCCACAAGTCAAAGAATCTTCATGAAAATCACACCATCAGATTCAGCGTAGCAGAGAACTCTAATGTAGAGGTTTCAAGCTATCATCTTCAAAAATGTGGAATTTTGCGTTCTTTGCCAAAAGAAAGATCGAGGATGCGTGTTTATTTATTTTTTTTTTCACCAGGGGGGATCGTTTCGACTCAATGATCCTAGAATATCTGAAAGGCGCTCATTCGAACGGATATTAGAAGTTATAGTGCCCTTCTTAAGTGACCAAAAAATTGGATGGCAACCAGGCCCCCTACAACGCTCATTTTTTCCCAAAGTCACCGGATCAAAATTTTGAGATATCCATTTTGTTCAGCATAGTCGAAAATCGTATAACTATGTCTTTGAGGACGACTTAATCCCCCACAGTCCCCGGGGAAGAGCTGCAAGTTATGAACTTTGGCCATTATTTACACATTTCCAGAGGGTATTTTTTCTGGTAGGAGGGCCGGGGGAGAGGGTTGCGTTGGAGAATCTTTCCATGAAGGAGTTTGCATGGGAGAAGAGACTTTTCCATGAAGGGAGCATCGGATTTTCCAGCATTATTTAAAAACGATCAAAAATTAAATAAAAAAAGTAGTTTTTTCAACTGAAAGTAAGGAGCAACATTAGCAACGCCCCCTAGTCAATACCTCGCTCTTTACGCTAAATTCTTTTTTAGTAATTTCAAAAGAGCTATTTATTCTAATTAAACGGCCTTTGTGATTCAGGGGTCATTGTTAAATAATGGGAGCAAAATTCGAACTTTAGCGTAAAGAGCGAGGTATAATGAGTAGGCAAACCTCTCATATACGTAATAATTTCTGTTCGTTTTAAGTTTATTGTTGCTCCTTACTTTTAGTTGAAAAAACTTGTTTTTTAATTAATCACTATTAAAGAAAGAATGAAACCCAAAATGAAGATAAATTAAAGTAAATAATCATATCAAACATAAAAACAACAGATACTGATGTAGAGGAATAAAATAAATCTTAAACAAATAAAAATAGTTGAATATTGAAGGCAAACTTAAAGCGAACAAAAATTACTAAAAAACAGTAATTTGGCTATTGTCCCCTTCCCCCTCCCCTAACTATAATAGTTCTGAAGCCTATTCTGTTTATAGGAAACCCTATGCGCTTTGAACAATGTGCTTTTGTTTTTTCAAAACATCGACGACAAATAAAAAATAAATTACTATAATAATCAAGATCATTGGAAAGAAGTAATGGAAATAAACTAGGCGAAAATTTCGGCAGAAATTTTGCAAAATCTGCAGAAATTTAGTAAAATTCTTGATTTCTGCAGAGAATTCGGCTTAAATCAGGTAGTGATTCGGTAAAATTTGTGAAGATCGCCCCCAATAAAATGAGCCTCGGGACGCCCCTGACTTTCTGTACAATTCGCCTGTTTTTGTATTTGTTCTTTCAAGCCTATGTCTCCTACCTCCAAGTAAATCCCTGCGCATCTGCTTGACCCTGAAACTGTTACTGTTATAGTTTCAATATATTTTAAATATTTAATATACAATTTATTTTTAAATATTGATAAATCAGTTATTCTAGTTTTTGGAAAAGAATAAAGGGAAAAGAATAATTATTTATTTTTTTTAAAGAGAAATAGACGAAAGAAGTAAGAATTTTATTTCTTTGGGAAGCAAGTTTACGAGTTCAGGGAGGTGGATTGATAAGGTGCAAATAGTGAGTTGGAAGGGTCAGAAGGCCTCATGGGCGTAAGCGAAGAGCCCCCTTAGGCGTCTAGGACAGGCAGATATTTAGCTACAGAAGAGAATTTTGGAGACGAAAGTAGGCCCAGTATTGAGCAATGGTGGGGAAGTTTAGGGTTTTGAAAAAGGGTTAAAAATATAGAGAATATTTTTAGGACATTACAGGACTTTTAGGTCTAAGCGGGAAATTTAACATTTTGGTGTTAAAGGGGGATCTAGAATCGTTTTCATTGAGGGTAAAAAGAAGGGATAAATGATAGGATCCTTGGAAAAGGTGATTGGTTTACCGAATAATAGATTAGTAAATGCAGCGCATCTGGAGGTGATGCAGGGTAGAAGGAAAAGTTCACGAGCTTTCCAGGTGAGATCAATTTTAAAAAGTTGAGGGTTATCAGGAGTTTTGAATGAAGGAAAGGGGATAGGACTGGAATTGGGAAATGTAGAAAAATTAGTAAAGGATGTGCTGGAAGATCAGGAGATTCAGAAATGGCAGAGTGAAGTCGTAGCCTCGGCGTCCTTCGGTGTTTACAGTCAAGGAGAGGAGGTATGAGGATATGATATTTATTTTAAAGCAGGTTTAAATAGTGAAGAAATTAAGTGGTATATATCAGGGAGGGTTAATTTTCTAGCACTTGAAGAAAGGAGAAAATATTTAGGGAGGGTAAGGGTAATGGATGGTCCTTACTCATGTCTTATGGGTGGAGAAAATGCTAGAATCTGCTTCACTTCATTTCCCTTTGTCCCTAATTACAAGATTTAATATACAATTTTTGATGGTCTTTGTGGCTTTAAAGCATTAAATACCTAAAGTATCTAATATCTATTATGTTTCTTTTTGTTTTTGTAATTAATATGTTGTACTATTATATTGCTAATAACTCACCGCAGCACCAGGCCGCCTGAGGCCAACACAGCTATGCACGATCCTCCTCCACCCCAATCTATTCAAAGCCTCCCTTTTTACACCCGCCCACGAAGTTCCCATTTCCTTTAAATCTTTCTTTCTGACGTCCTCCCACCCCAGACGGGGACGACCTGCTTTCCGTTTAGCCCTAGATGGTTGGCCGAAAAGAACAACCTTCGGTAATCTATCATCCTTCATCCGCACAACGTTGCTTAACCACCTCAACCTTTCTTTCATTATAGCCCTAGAGAGCGGTATTGAACCACATTTTTCGTATAACCTATTGTTTGAAATACGGTCAGTCAGCCGGGTACCCAGAACAATCCTTACGGGATTTCTCTGGAAAACATCTAAAGGAGCTTCATTGAATTTTCGGAGTGTTCTTTCTTAAGAACCCTTCTTGATAGGTGCCTTCACCGTAGCATCTAAGATTTAAATCGTGGTTTGCAGGAATACTTCCCTGTTTTTCAAAACTTTTTTTTAACAGTTAAAAAACACCCTATGCCTTGGCTATACTACATTTAATATCTTCACTTATCCAACCGCTTTTGCTAATATTACTACAAAGGTAAACTAAGCTGCCCACTTCATCAATCTTTTCGTTACTCAACGTAACGTTCTCTTCTTCAATTATTCTTAGCCTTAGTGATTTAGTCTTCTTAACATTAATTTTCAAACCAATTCTAGCACCCTGAACTCGCAAAACCTCTAAAACTTCATTCATTTTGCTTACACTTTCATCTAGGATGCTTAAATCACCAGCATAATCCAAGTCCAGGAGACTTTTTCCTCCCCATTTGATTCCGTGGTCTCTCATTGCCTTTCCTGTGCTCCTTAAAACAAAGTCCATCAAAATAATGCATATAAAGGGGGATAGAACACAGCCCTGCTTAACTCCTGATTTAATACAAAACCAGCTGCTAACCTCATTTCCTACCTTAACCGCAGCAGTGTTATTCTCGTACACAGCACTATTCACTTTAATGTATTTGTCTGGTATCAAGGAGGCACACTTGTGCCTCTATAAAGAGGCGACCCACCACAATGTTAAGCGATTTCAGGTCCTAGAGGTCGCTGAGAGACGGCGGTAATCGCATTTTGTAGCCCAAGCTCAAACTAAGAAACTTGAAAAATTTCATCCTCCTCCGACTTTATCTTCATGGGGTAAACTGGGCCGGAAGTTTGGACCCTCCCACCACATCCCCCCTTTAACGTTGTCCGATTGGGCTAAAATTTAGAGGTTAAGCTTTCATAGGGCCCGGGAGCTTATCCTAGAAATTTCAGCTCAATCCAATCACTCCGTCCCTGTTTTCAAAAAACCAAATATAGCCACTTAAAATTCATTTCTTTTTTTTTCTTAGCCACGCCTACAGGCCACAGTTGGCAACGGATCCGGGTGAATGAGTACTCATTTGAAGCAGAATTTGACCTGTTAGGGTCTTTTGATATTTTCAGACCGAAAAAATTACCCCCCGAATTTACATTTACGAAAAACCTCGTTTTCCTATATTAGCCGTTGTTAATTTTTCCCACCACAACCCCCCCCGTTAACGTTGTCCGATCGGGCTGAAATTTAGAGGATAAGCTTTACTGGGGTTTGGGAGCTTATCCTAGAAATTTCAGCTCAATCTGATCACTCCTTCCCTGTTTTCCAAAAACCACATATCAAGATTTTTGGGAATTTGCTTGCGTCGAAAATAGCTTCAATTTGCTAAACAACAATTACTATTGTGTTTGTATAGTCCAGCGGCTGATACTCCCGACTGTCAGGCGGAAATCCCGGGTTCGATTCACCATCAGAGCAACTCTTTTATATACTTTGAAAAGAAACTCAGTTTCTTTTTTAAATTATTTGAAAAAAATTACGTTTTCTAAAGAGTTAAAGAGGCTGAGTTACAAGGTCGACCCTTAAAACGTACAGGGATTAGGAGGCACAGTTGGGGGGCTGTTAAAGAGGCTGAGTCACAAGTTCGAACCTTAAAACGTACAGGGATTAGGAGGCACCCTGTACGACGTGATTTGAGTATTCAGGAATTAAAAGCCTTAACATAAGAATGTTCAAGAGCGGGGGTTTGGGGGCGGCAGCCCCCAACTTTAACTCCTGACACGATCAGCTAACAGTTAGTCAAGCAATAATAAGTAATAAACTGTACAAAAACGTGCAGAAATTATTTGAAAAAAACTACGTTTTCTAAAGAGTTAAAGAGGCTGAGTTACAAGGTCGAATCTTAAAACGTACAGGGATTAGGAGGCACAGTTGGGGGGCTACCACCCCCCAAACTCCCCGCTTTCGCAGCCTTTAAATATAAAAAAAATTTCTTTAAACTGAAAGTAAGGAGCGACATTAAAACTTAAAACGAACAGAAATTATTCCGTATATGAAAGAGGCTATGCCCTCCTCAACGCCTCGCTCTTTACGCTAAAGTTTTTATTGTTTAAAAAAAGAGTTTTGAGAAAGTCAAACTTTAGCGTAAAGAGCGAGGCGTTGAGGAGGGCACAGCCTCTTTCATATACGGAATAATTTCTGTTCGTTTTAAGTTTTAATGTCGCTCCTTACTTTCAGTATAAAGAATTTTTTTTTTATATTTAAAGGCTTCGAAAGTGGGGGGTTTGGGGGGTGGTAGCCCCCCAACTGTGCCTCCTAATCCCTGTACGTTTTAAGGTTCGACCTTGTAACTCAGCCTCTTTAACTCTTTAGAAAACGTAGTTTTTTTCAAATAATACCATACAAGGATGAAACCTTTACTAAAGCTCTTCTATCAACAGAATCGAACGCCTGCTCGTAATCTATAAAACTGAGGACCAAAGGTGTTTGAAAACTCAGGCACTTCTTAATTATTATTTGAAAAAAACTACGTTTTCTAAAGAGTTAAAGAGGCTGAGTTACAAGGTCGAACCTTAAAACGTACAGGGATTAGGAGGCACAGTTGGGGGGCTACCACCCCCAAACCCCCGCTTTCGCAGCCTTTAAATATAACAAAAAAATTCTTTAAACTGAAAGTAAGGAGCGACATTAAAACTTAAAACGAACAGAAATTATTCCGTATATGAAAGAGGCTGTGCCCTCCTCAACACCTCGCTCTTTACGCTAAAGTTTGACTTTCTGACAACTCTTTTTTTAAACAATAAAAACTTTAGCGTAAAGAGCGAGGCGTTGAGGAGGGCACAGCCTCTTTCATGTACGGAATAATTTCTGTTCGTTTTAAGTTTTAATGTCGCTCCTTAATTTCAGTTTAAAGAATTTTTTTTTTATATTTAAAGGCTGCGAAAGCGGGGGGTTTGGGGGTGGTATCCCCCCAACTGTGCCTCCTAATCCCTGTACGTTTTAAGGTTCGACCTTGTAACTCAGCCTCTTTAACTCTTTAGAAAACGTAGTTTTTTTCAAATAATTTCTGCACGTTTTTGTACAGTTTATTACTTATTATTGCTTGACTAACTGTTAGCTGATCGTGTCAGGAGTTAAAGTTGGGGGCTGCCGCCCCCAAACCCCTCGCTCTTGAACATTCTTGTGTTAAGGCTCTTAATTCCTGAATACTCAAATCACGTCGTACAGGGTGCCTCCTAATCCCTGTACGTTTTAAGGTTCGAACTTGTGACTCAGCCTCTTTAACAGCCCCCCAACTGTGCCTCCTAATCCCTGTACGTTTTAAGGGTCGACCTTGTAACTCAGCCTCTTTAACTCTTTAGAAAACGTAATTTTTTTCAAATAATTTAAAAAAGAAACTGAGTTTCTTTTCAAAGTATATAAAAAAGTTGCTCTGATGGTGAATCGAACCCGGGTGGTCCGCCTGAAAGTCTGGGGTATCAGCCGCTGGACTATACAAACACAATAGTAATTGTTGTTTAGCAAATTGTAGCTATTTTCGACGCAAGCAAATTCCCAAAAATCTTGATATGTGGTTTTTGGAAAACAGGGAAGTAGTGATCAGATTGAGCTGAAATTTCGAGGATAAGCTCCCATGTCCAAGGAAATCTTATCATAAAACTTTCAGCCCTATCAGACACAGTTAAAGGGGGGGTGCTGGTGGGAAAAATTAACCGGGGCTAATATAGGAAAAAGAGGTTTTTCGTAAATATAAATTAGCGGGATAATTTTTTCGGTCTGAAAATATCAAAAGACACTAACAGGTCGAATTCTGCTTCGAATGAGTCCTCATTCACCCGGATCAGGGGCCAACTGTGGCCCGTAGGCGTGGATAAGAAAAAAAAACGAAATGAATTTTAAGTGGCTACATTTGGTTTTTTGAAAACAGGGAAGGAGTTATCGGATTGAGCTGAAATTTCAAGGATAAGCTCCCGAGCCCTAGGAAAGCTTAACATCTAAATTTCAGCCCAATTGGACAACTTTAAAGTGGAGCTTTGGTAGAAGGGTCGAAACTTCCATCCCAGTTTACCCCACGAACATTAAGTTGGAGGAGAATGAAATTATGTAAGTTTCTTAGTTTGAGCTTGGGCTACAAAATACGATTGCCGTCGTCTCTCTGTGACCTATAGGACCTGAAATCGCTTAACATTGTGGTGGGTCGCCTCTTTATAGAGGCACAAGTGTGCCTCCTTGATTAGCCTAAGAGTGAAAATTTGGTCGACACATCCTCTACTGTTTCTAAAACCGCACTGCTCTTCTCTTAAAACTTTGTCTACGGCATCTCTCAGTCTAAAAAGTATCATATTATATTATATATTATACTATTATTATATTATACTATTGTATTATATATTATGTATTAGACTTTCATTTCGCAATAAACATCTATTTATATCTATCAAACAGTTCGGTGTAACGAACTGTAAGTAAGGTGCGAGTCTGCTCAATAGTAACCGAAACTCTACGAGTTTTCATATCAATAAATACACCAAAATCTTATTATCATCTTATTAGGGGGATTCCATAAATATGAGATTCATCAAGTTTAGTGTTACCCATCAAAAGTTACGAGCCAGACAAAACAGGCCCAGTTTATTTCTCCAGGGCTGATTGTATCGAAATAATGGTCGTAGAAGGTCGAGAGAGGGTGCATTCGAACGGAAATTAAAAATTATAACGCCCTTGTTAAGTGACCAAAAGATTGAAGGGCAGCTGGGCCCCTTCCCACGCCCATTTCCCCAAAAATTATCTGATCAAAATTTTGAGATAGCCATTTTGTTCACTATAGTTGAAAGATAAAATGGTTATGTCCTTAGGTGTAAAATGACCCCTACAGTCCGTCGGGAGAGGCATGTAAGTTATTAAATTTGCCCATTGTTTACTTATAGTATTTGCTATTGGGAAGTATACAGAATTTTTTTCGGGGTGGGGGGTTGTGCTTGAGGTGGATTTCTATAGGGAGAATCTTTCTTGGGGAGGGAAATTTCTGATGGGGGTGAATATTACAGGGGAAATCTTACACTGGGGGGATTTGACAGAATTATTATAGGAAATTCTTTTTAATTGTCTTACATTCTCTTTGCCGAATTCTTCATGTGGAGATGTTTCGAGGGAATTATCCAAGGGCTTTTTTCCGCGTGTTTTGATTTCCGGTTAATGCTTTCTATGGAAGGGGGCATTTCTGGAGTGATCGAGAAACCGATTAGAGATTAAAGTCTTATTCAAAAGAAAGAATGCTGAGGAGAATTTTTCAGGTTGAATCGTACGCAAGCAGTTTTACAGGGAGGGGATTCTAAGCAAGGATGGAACTGTCTGGAGGGAACTCGACGGAGGGGGGGTGCACTTTAAGTTGGATGAAATTTCCACAAACGAGTTTTCCGTGAGGGGTATATTTCATAAAGGGTGAGCCAGGTTTTCTGGTATTATTTGAAAAACGAACAGAAATTATTCCATATATAAAGGGTTGTCCCCTCCTTAATACCTTCCTCTGTATACTAATGTTAGACTGTTTGTCCCACTTTTGTAAGACCGTCTACTGAAACACGGGGGCAGTTTATTTAGAATAGGAAGCTTTTTTGAAAGTATAGCTTTAGCGTAAAGAGCAAGGTATAGAGGAGGGGCAACCCTTCATATACGGAATAAATCTGCCAAAATTATTATGCAAATTTTGTTCTAATTGTTCATATACGGTGAGCCAAATTCGAACCTGTAATGGTTGAAAAACATTCATAAATTAATTTTAAAAAAAACACGTTTTTTTAGCTGAAAGTAAGTAGCGATATTAAAACTTATAACGAACAGACATTATTCCATATTTGAAAGGGGCTGTCCCCTCCTCAACGCCTCGCTCTTTACGCAAAAGAAAACTTTAGCGTAAAGAGCCAGGCAATTTGAGGAGGGGACAGCCCCTTTCATATACGGAATAATGTCTGTTCCTTTTAAGTTTTAATGTCGCTGCTAACTTTAAGTTAAAAACTTGTTGTTTTTTTTATTTATCTATGGTCAAATTGGGAACTTTGAAGTCAGTTTACTAGTGAAACAAATGTAGCTTATGTTTGATCTTTCTTTCAAGAATTTGGTGGTCTAAATATTCCGTCCGGTTGATTCCTGTTTCCGACGATTAGGGATGTTTGACATGTGTTAAAGGGGTCAGTAGTTTTGCTACGAAAGGTTTCAGATTTCCAGTCTTACAGAGAGGGTGTATAAATCTTTTCCGCAATCTGACACACTAGGATAATTTGGATGAACTAAAACGTGAACAGGTTTCCCAAAATACAATTAACTAGTAAATCAGTTTACTGTAAGGAAATGGTGACTGAGATATACTGCAGACGTTTAGTTCATAATTATTATGCAATAGCTTCAAATATCGAAAGCCATGGGACCACAGGACCCCTCAAAAGCTATTTATATCTGTTTAAAAAATAATGTAATCTTTAAAATTACCGTCGGTAAATACAGCTTATTTTGTATATACTGTTAGTATGATTGGAAGCAAAATGTACAGTATATGGCCTGTGTGAATGACACCCAAGGAATAATTATTTTCAAGGTAAATCTAGCCAAGAAGCGGTCACAGTTTTGCGCATCTGCGTAGAAATCTGTCGGTTTCGTGCAGCAGTGAGTAGCTATTTTTTTCTATTTGAAGAAAGTATGTCCTTCAGAGCCATATTTGACCAATGTCATCACTGTAGCTTCTAAAATTCTAATCTTGGTTTGCGGACTTATCTTCCTATTTTTCCAAACTTTTTTTAACTGTCAAAAAATACCCAAAGCCTTGGCTATTCTACTTTTAACATCTTCGCTGCTCCAACCGTTCTTAATAATAATACTACCACGATAAGTGAAGCTGTCTACCCAATCAATCTTTTTGCTACCCAACGTCCCCTTTCCATCTCCACTTATTCCTAGCCTTAGTGACTTAGTCTTCTTAACATTAATTTTTGAACGTATTCTAGCACCCTGAACTCGCTAAAACCTCTAAAAGTTCATTCATTTTGCTCACACTTTCATCTAGGATGCTTAAATCATCAGCATAATCTAAGTCCAGGAAGGTTTTTTTCCTCCCCATTTGAATCCGTGGTCTCCCATTGCCTTTCCCGTGCTCTTTAAGACAAAATCCATCAAAATGATCCATATAAAAGGGGATAGAACACAACCCTGCTTAGCTCATGATTTAATACTGAACTAGCTAGAGCCCTTTTTAAGATTCAGATTGGTTGGAGGGTGGAACCCCCCCCCCCCACACACACCTCTGATTTTCCCGAAACACATCTGATAGAAAATTTGAAATGGCCATCTGTTGTCGCAGAAACTTCGAAAAGCGCTCATTTGATCAAAAATTTAAAGGACTACTACCCTTTTTAATAGTCGAAAGTAATTGGAGGGCAACCAACCCCTCCTCCCACGCCCACCATTTCCTTAAACCAAAGATATTATATGTTTTCGGGTAGTGATTGTTACTCATATAGATCGGCGTATCATAGACAGCGCAATAGCACTGCCTAAGTAAAGAGCAATGTGGGCACAATTTATTATTATTTTGATTTTTATTTTTTTGGTTTTAGACTAGTGCACTTCGTATCGAAGGAGTTGTCGTATGAAAATTCAAAAAGGGATCATCCAATTTGAAATTGAGAGGGGTAGTACTCTTTTTAACAGTCAAAAGTGATTGGAAGGCAACTAACCCCCCACCTACGCCCATGATTTCCCAAAACATATCTAATCAAAATTATGAGATAGCCATTTTGTTCAACGTAATTGAAAGGTCCGAAAATTATGTATTTGAGCATGAAAACCCCCATATAGCTCTCAGTGCAAGGATCGTAATTTATACCCTGGGGGTATATAAAGTTTATATATAAAGGGTGATCGTATAAACTTTGGAGGGGGATCATTGGATTGATGATAGGAAGTTTTAGCTCTCTTTTTCAGATTAAGAGTGATGAGAGGGTGGATATTCCTCCCCAAACCTCTTATTCTCCCGAAATGCATCTGATAAAAATTCTGAGATGGCCATTTGTTGTCGTAGAAACTTCAAAAAATGCTCATTCAATTGGAAATTGAAAGGACTAGTATCGTTTTTATTATTCAAAAGTGATTGGAAGGCAACAAAACCCCCATATAGGGGGTTTTGTTTCCCAAAACATATTCCCAAAACATATCTAATAAAAATTTTGAGATAGCCATTTTGTTAAGCGTAGCTGAAAAGTTTGGAAATTATGTCTGACAATCCCCATAACTTCTCAAGACCAGAACATAATTTGCACTTTACTGAAAAAAATGGCTATGGAAGTCAGTTTAGTGTAGCCTACATATACTGATATATATTCCTTAAAGTTTTAATATTTTTTTATTTATTAGAGTTAAAAAGTTAAAATATTTTAAACGTATTTTGTCGTTTAATGTCGTAGGATAAAAGAATTAGAATGGCTTTTGAGTCTTCAACGGGAAAGTGAACGCAAAACAGATATTTTCGTTTAAAAAAAAAACACAAGACAAGATAAGTTTGTTGTTAAATAAGATTAATAATTAATAATTATACATTATAGCTATTATAGCTATTAAGCTACTATATTAAGAAATTTATATTTTTTGCCACACAATTAAAAATTATTGAAACAGATTCCCTAACATACAAATAGCAACCCATACTATGGATTCTTATAGAAAAACTAAAAAGATATAAAATTTTATTTATCTATGAAAAGACAATGTCAGTAGAAAACAAATAGAATTTAATTCAAAAAATATTTTTCCGTAAAACAAGTTTTTCAAAGAAAAGTAAATAGCTCCATTAAGCCAAGAATGAGCAAAAATAAAAGTCAAATCTTTCAAGCGTAAAACTACCACAATTCACTATTAATAAATAAATGAAACTCAAAACAAGCAGAAATTACAATAAATAGCCGATTCAAACTCAAAACGAGCAAAAATTAACACGAGTAGGGCAGATAAACCCCATGCCTCCTCAAGACTAGAACACAATTTGCGCTTTACTGAAAAAAAGCAACAAAAAAAAAATGACAGCATTTCAGACGTATTTTGTTTTCAGTACACTTACTATTAACAAGAAGTAAATTGGCACTGGTTTTTGAAATGGCCGTAAATTCTGAGAGGTTGGGTGGTTTCCTATGCAGAGACAAGTTTTAAATCGGAAACCAGATTTTGTGTGCATTTCAGTGTCAGAGAACGTAAAAGAAGCGAAAGACAACCATTTGGCTTCGGACGACCAACGGAAAACTTATCACTTAAACATTGGTGAGGGGAGTAACTAGTAATTTGTGGCGGGGCAGACCCAACTGGATCGTGGCTCAAGCCTAAAAGGCGCATTGCCTCCACGCCCCAGGTAGCTGAGCTCGCAGAGTCCACAACTAACCCTCCCCACCTCGTGCAGGAACTCAAAGTAGGCTGCATAAGGACTCGAACCTGCGTCCTGAAGAACAGGATTGCAAATCCAGTGTGCCCTCTATTCGACGAAAAGATTAATAGTAAATTAGAGATGCGCATTGCATCAGATTTGACAGTTATGTCTCTATTTAAAAGCATGGAAACTAATGGGACCATCGGAGATGTGCTTTTTCAGGCAGAGGGTTACGTTTGTGTAAACCTCTGTCTACTTCTTTATTTGTATTCCCTTTTTATATTGGCAGATGTAACGGTTTACGTAATTCCAAAGATAGTCGATAAACGTTGGTACATGGTCTTTATTTAATAACGTGAGGATGCACACAAAAAATAAGGTAACACAAGAACAACTAACCACGATGAAGGCAAAATATGGACTGTCTTTAAAAGTGTACCAAGAATACAACTTTCCTGGAACGGAAGTTCCAGCTATTGGTTGCTCGACCATGCCTGGGAACGTGCCCTTTCCCACGACTAGCATTAGTCCCAAGAGCCCCCCCCCCCTGGAACACTCTCGTTGACACATAAATGGCCAAATCTCTGAGAAATGAGACACCCGGAAAAGCCTTGTTGAATTTATGTTCCAAATACTTTACAGATTCTCCCCCCTGTTTTATGTTAAATTTCCCAAATTTAGCCTATCCCGTTTTTATTAAACCCTCAAACTTTAATTGAATTCAAAACATTCAAGACCCTTCCCAAATGATTCACTTCTCACCTACTAACGTCCTACAGCGTAAACTAGTAAACAATTACATAATATTAACAGTACAAAATACTTTGAATAAGTAAACACTTACATAGTATAAACGAACCACACTAACAACAGTAGTCGGAAACTGGATATTTTAACACTTCATTTTTCGCTGCATACTTTAAGACAGACTTGTTCCCCATACCCCTGAATTTGATGAGGGCAAGGAAAGTTGGGATTATGTATAAACTTTTGATTAGGGCAAAAGGAATGACCGAGAAAGGCTAATTAATCCTGAAAATACCAGCGACACATAAATGCAATTGCATAAACTTGTAAATAATGGAATAGATATGTCAACCATTGCTGTTTGATTGGCTTACCATTCTGCAATGACGTCAATATTTTATTCCCAATAAAATCCTGAGAGTTTTATTGCTATGGAACGCCTCAGTTTTGACCTCTTTGGTTTTGCTCTACTAACTTGTGATTCCACAAATGGCGGTACTACTGTTGATATCTCGACTTACTATTAGCGTTACGCATTAAAACCATACCGCGAGGCATTAAATCAACCCAAGGGTTCTGAAGACCAGCTCTCTTTTCATGAATAGTTGAACCACACTGCGAGGCATCAAATCATCTCGCAGTACATTGAAACCATCCCGCGAGGCATCAACCTCATCCACGGGACATTAAAACCAGCTCCCTTTCCCTGGGTAGCCAAACCACCCTGCGAGGCATCAATACCATTCCGCAGTGCCTCAAAACCATCCCGCGAGGCATCAACCTCATCTTGCGGGACATTAAAACCAGCTCCCTTTCCCTGGGTAGCCAAACAGCCCTGCGAGGCATCAATACCATCTCGCAGTGCAACAAAACCATCCCGCGGGGCATCAACCTCATCTCGCGGGACATTAAAACGAGCTCCCTTTTCCTGGGTAGCCAAACCTCCCTGCGAGGCGTCAATACCATCTCGCAGTGCAACAAAACCATCCCGCGAGTAATCAACCTCATCTTGCGGGACATTAAAACCAGCTCCCTTTTCCTGGGTAGCCAAACCGCCCTGTGAGACATCAATACCATCTCGCAGTGCAACAAAACCATCCCGCGAGGCATCAACCTCATCTCGCGGGACATTAAAACCAGCTCCCTATCCTGGGTAGCTATACAGGCCTTTGAACGTTTTCCTATCACCTCAAGGTATTCAATTAAAGTTTTTAATGTGGCGTCTTCTCTTTGAAGTTGTCCTATGCGTTCGTGGTCTAAACCTAAGTAATTAATATCTTTTAATTTTGTTGGTGCGGCAAAAAATTCTAACTCGTCATCCGTCACTGGAAAAGGTCTAGTAGCCTCTACAATTTCTTTCGCTGATCGAGACAGTATGTCGGCAGCGTGGGTTTTCCCTGGTATATGGTGCCAGTGATACAAGGGACCATCTAAGCCTAATGAAACTCTATACAACTTTGATGACCTATCCTTACACTTACGGAGAAATGTAATTGCTTTGCAATCGATTAGGAAATGAACTTCCTTTCCCCAGATATAGTACTCAGGGTTTTATAGATTGTACCACTCCGAAGAGTTCACGTGACATGTTATCCATTTTACTAAATTGGCGCGACAGAATTTGTTTATATTTAACTAAAAGGCTGCACAGTTTACCTTTCAGTAAAGGCTTATCATTGAGATGATTTAGCTGGAAACCGTTAATAAAAGTGTCATCACCCCATTCCTGCTTTTGTGCTGAACTTCTCTCGGTTTCTTTTTCTATATCTGCCTTAGCAGCCTCAATTAATTCGTTAGAAATTTCTTCAAACTTTCCCAAAATCATGCGGCGAGACAGTTTTATTACCTTGTTCCCGTCATTAAAGATAGCCACCAAACTAGCATTACGAGTGACCATGTGTACTGAGTATTTCAAATTGTCTACTAAATCATCTGAAGGGTAGAATAAAACTGTAAAACCGTTTGCAATGTATGGAGGCCAATTGTAGAATTCAGAGCATGCAAAATGTCCCATCTGAAAATTATCTCATGATCCACATTACGAAAAATTAAAACTCTATCTAAACACTTCCGTCGGGTCTTGTCGGAAACGCAAAGCGGAAGCATGACTTTCGCAGTAATTGGCAGTGACTCGGACCCTAGTGATTTAATACGAGCTAACGTTGGCATACAATTCCGTCGAAATTTAGGGGAGTTTTCCTTAAACAGTCTTTCACTAATTATTGATCTATGACAACCTGAACCAAAAAATGCCGAACACTGTATCAACGAGCTTGATCTTATGGAGCATTGGGAACTGAATGTTATTATTTAGCTTGGCCGGTAACCCAAGATAGCATAGAACTTCTTCTTGGTGTCCCCCCCCCTCCAGACTGTGATTGGATTGTTTGCTATTGCTAGTTAATATATCACAGGAATCTAACATTATTTTCTCTATTGGTGTAAATTGAACATTTGACTTAGTAGTAAAAATCTTTATGGGTATAATTTTATTACCAACCATTTCCCCCAGTTTTGGTCGGTCTACTCGTTTCCCGGAGTAGCACTTCCAAGAGTATTTGCTCTTTCGCATTGGGCTCGAATATGTCCATATTCATAAAAATAACACTGTACATTTTTATAACGCGTATCCCTCTTTTCATACTGCCTACCCATGTAACTTACCCGACCACGAACACTTCCACGACCTTGAAAACCTTTATCATTGAGTCCAAATTTCACCCTCGTCAGAGCAGAAATAAATTCATCGGAAAAAAAAGACGTCTCTCCTTCCCTCACTATCTATTCTATCTGTTCATATTATTTGCAACCTTGTACGCATCACCTAAACAAAAAAAATTCTGCACTATGCTCTAACAAATACCGTTTGTAGGACAGTCTGATCCTCGCCTTAAATAAATTAAGAGGAAATCTTCCAAGGACGACACCATCATCACTGGCTTCTAAGGACACCCTACATGACGTTTCTAATTTTTGCATCCTTCTATAGAATAGATATACCGTTTCATCCTTAAATTGAACCGCGCCTACAAACTCTGTAACAATTTTGCCTACTGTTTTGCCTGGGGCATATGCTGCAATTAATCCACGTTTTAAACTTGACAAATGTATAATCGGACGCTTCTTTAATTACGGACGCTAGATTTTGGGCAATAAACTTCACTTCTAACAACAAAGGTCTAATAAAATTTACTGTGTTGTTTAGCCGTGGTAAATCACTTACGAAAGGTCGTCTGTCTCACATCCAATTGCAGTTGGTCTCAATTAAACCACTAGCGTCAAATGGAGTCATAATTGAGAATTAATTTTTGATTATCGAATTCACAATGTTAAATTTTGGTTGGAAACTGTCAAATATAGATCCCACGTCGACGGTATAAAATCAGGTTCAAAAACCCACCAAACGTAGAATGGCTAAGTGAAGGTAGGAATCAACCGGAGAATCTCAGTTGTATAAATTTGAATTAGTAGGTAGAAGCTATCGCGAGTAAATCCAAATTAGGCATTGTGTAACAGCCTATTTCAAAATGTTCATTTAAAAGAAAGTTTTTCTCAAGAAGGCGCTTTGAATAGAAGAAAGTTCAATAGCTCGTAACATTTCGATGTCTTATTAATCAGTCTTTTGCAGTATTTGCAGCTCAATATCACAAGCAATTTTGGTAGCGGGCGAAATAGCTCTTCAATACGTGGCCAGTATTTAGCGGAAGATGTCGTCGTAAGTACGAGTACTTATAACTGTCACTTGGAGGTTTTCCACTAGTGATATTTGCTCCACTAGTTTTAACCGCTTGCCACCACTCTGTAAACCTCTGTCTACTTTATTTGTATTCCCTTTTTATATTGGCAGATGTAACGGTTTACGTAATTCCAAAGATAGTCAATAAACGTTGGTACATATTCTTTATTTAATAATGTGAGAATACACACAGAGAAAATAAGGTGGCACAAGAACAACTAACTACGACGAAGGCAAAAGATGGACTGCCTTTAGAAGTGTACCAAGAGTATAACTTTCCTGGAACGGAAGTTCCAGCTATTGGTTGTTCGACCATGCCTGGGAACGATCCCTTTCCCACGACTAGTCTTAGCCCCCCCCCCCCCCTGGACTACTCTCGTTGACACATAAATGGCAAAATCTCTGAGAAATGAGACACCTGGAAAAGCCTTCTCGAATTTATGTTCCAAATACTTTACACTTGTCACGCACACAAAAATGAAATAGTGTTGCAATAATCAGTCGAAATGACACATCCCTGCAACCTAGTTCCAGGTTATGTTGTGGGAGTCCTTGTAGTACTACGTGGCACTAGGCCAAAGACCAACATTTACGGTGGCCAAGTTGATTTTGGGTAAAGGAAGATGAATGTAGAGACTAGGATAGAGAGGGCCATTAGCCTCAAATTTTCAAGGCGTGTCTTTGGAATGTACAATGTTAGAGGGACACTAATCTGAATGAACTGATGCTGGTAGAGTGGAATGTGTTAGGGTTAGCAGAAACATGTAATGATTATGAATCATTTTAGATAATTATGAATATTTTTGGGTATATAATATGCAATCTAAAATGTAAAAATACATGGAAAATTGGGTGTACTTTTTAGATTAAAATGTTCTTAATTCAATTTTTTGTCTCAAATCAATCCATAATGTATGGCGTGGCTAAAGTTGGTTTGAAGGCAGATGATTTGACTTTTGTTAGTCTAGATCACTTTTGTGTAACTTTTTTGTACCTTTTTTTTGTCTAGATCACACATAAGATTAGATACAAGGTGTATTCTTCGAACAGAAAAAAAGTTTTTATTCTGAGAAATATAGTGATTGTGATTTTCTTTATTTCAGATGATTTCAACGCATATACGGGATAACAGTTGAGCGCTCTGTCCATGAATTTGGAAAATCTGAGAAGTCTCTGACAGCTGAGGATTTGTATAAAATTTTGGGAATTGGTAAGAGGAAAAGTAAGGATCATGGGTGAGAAACGCTAGGGTTAAATTTGTTAGATTTTTCTGAGAATGAAAGGACGGTTATTTTAAATGGGAAGTTTGGCAGGGATATTAAAGCGAATCTTTCATGTTTTTCTGGGTTTCCTTTGCAACTTCTTTCCGTTTGTTAGTATGCCTTTTTAGTCAAATTATAATGATTTCCTGGTTCAAAGCTGTGTGACGTCAGATCACTTTTCTTTGGTATGGCCTTCTAGTTGTCTCAGAGTAAGGAACTAAAAACAGAGGCAGCATGAATAAAACAAACCCTGAATAGTGAAAAAATGAATAGATCTACAAAGATTACGAATCAACTAAATAATGTAGCGGAAGCAACAATTTTAAGGAAAAATGTACGCGCATAAATCGAGTAGTGTTTGAAACTATGCAAGTCGGCGAGCGTTGAAAATGTAGTCACCAGAATGTATAAAGTAATATACATTGTGTTTTGATGATAAAGGGAAACTGGCTATGAGACTAGAAAATTGTTTAGATGAGGAGTGTCTAGAGGTTCAAGCAAGATCATATGCCCTTTAATTTGTCAAGAATAGTAATTAAGGATGCCAGAGTGAACATTTGTCATGTTGTAGAGAGCTTAGAAAGCCATATAAGAAAACAGTGAAAGTAGTAAAGAGGATGGAGAGTGTGAAGACACTTAGGCAGCAGTAAAAGAAAAAGTATAACAAGACGTTTCGAGGAAAAGTGAAATATCCACTAGGAGGCAAAAATCAGCCCAAAAAATCCACAGTATAAATTTTGCCAGAGAAACTATAAAGGAAAAAGAGAAGAGGTATTGCTCGCAGAGACATGAGTAGATTAGATCATTCACCAAGTTGGCTTTCCTATCAACGTGGACGTTTATAAAATGACCGAGCCCATAATGGCACAACAAGAATAGAATACCCTAAAAAAAAAGAGACTGTCTGCTCCAGATTTGGATGGTAGTAAACTGTATTTAGAGTAGCTCCCTTTCCCTGGGTAGCCAAACCACCCTGCGAGGCATCAATACCATTCCGCAGTGCCTCAAAACCATCCCGCGAGGCATCAACCTCATCTCGCGGGACATTAAAACCAGCTCCCTTTCCCTGGGTAGCCAAACCGCCCTGCGAGGCATCAATACCATCTCGCAGTGTATCAAAACCATCCTGCGAGGCATCAACCTTATCTCCCGGGACATTAAAACCAGCTCCCTATCCTGGGTAGCTATACAGGCCTTTGACCTTTTCCCTATCACCTCAAGGTATTCAATTAAAGTTTTTAATATGGCGTTTTCTCTTTGACGTTGTCCTTTGTGTTCGTGGTCTAAACCTTAGTAATTAATATCTTTCAATTTTGTTGGTGCGGCAAAAAATTCTAACTCGTCATCCGTCACTGGAAAAGGTCTAGTAGCCTCTACAATTTCTTTCGCTGATCGAGACAGTATGTCGGCAGCGTGTGTTTTCCCTGGTATATGGTGCCAGTGATACAAGGGACCATCTAAGCCTAATGAAACTCTATACAACTTTGATGACCTATCCTTACACTTACGGAGAAATGTAATTGCTTTGCAATCGATTAGGAAATGAACTTCCTTTCCCCAGATATAGTACTCAGGGTTTTATAGATTGTGCCACTCCGAAGAGTTCACGTGACATGTTATCCATTTTACTAAATTGGCGCGACAGAATTTGTTTATATTTGACTAAAAGGCTGCACAGTTTACCTTTCAGTAAAGGCTTATCATTGAGATGATTTAGCTGGAAACCGTTAATAAAAGTGTCATCACCCCATTCCTGCTTTTGTGACTAACTTCTCTCGGTTTCTTTTTCTATATCTGCCTTAGCAGCCTCAATCAATTCATTAGAAATTTCCTCAAATTTTCCAAAAATCGTGCGGCGAGACAGTTTTATTACCGTGTCCCCGTCATTAAAGATAGCCACCAAACTAGCATTACGAGTGACCACGTGTACTGAGCATTTCAAATTGTCTACTAAATCATCTGAAGGGTAGAATAAAACTGTAAAACCGTTTGCAATGTATGGAGGCCAATTGTAGAATTCAGAGCATGCAAAATGTCCCATCTGAAAATTATCTCATGATCCACATTACGAAAAATAAAAACTCTATCTAAACGCTTCCGTCGGGTCTTGTCGGAAACGCAAAGCGGAAGCATGACTTTCGCAGTAATTGGCAGTGACTCGGACCCTAGTGCTTTAATACGAGCTAACGTTGGCATACAATTCCATCTAAATTTAGGGGAGTTTTCCTTAAACAGTCTTTCACTAATTATTAATCTATGACAACCTGAATCTAAAAATGCCGAAGACTCTATGTTACCTAGCTCGATCTTGTAGTGCATTGGGGACTGAATTGTTATTATTTATCTTGACCGGAAACCTGAGATAGAATAGAAGTTCTCCTAGGTGTCCCCCTCCCCCCAGACTGTGATTGGATTATTTGCTATTGCTAGTTAAAATATCACTGGAATCTAACATTATTTGCTCTATCAGTGTAATCTTAACATTTGACTTAGTAGTAGAAATCTTTATTGTTATAATTTTATTACCAACCATTTCCCCCAGTTTTGGTCGGCCTACTCGTTTCCCGGACTCGCACTTCTAAGAGCACTCGCTTTTTCGCATTGGGCTCTAACATTTCCCTATTCATAAAAATATCACTGTACATTTTCATACCCCGCATCCCTCTTTTCATACTGCCTACCCATGTAACTTACCCGACCACGAACACTTCCACGACCTTGAAAACCTTCATCATTGAGTCCAAATTTCACCCTCGTCAGAGCAGAAAGAAATTCATCGGTAAAAGAAGACGTCTCTCCTTCCCCCACTATCTGTTCTATCTGTTCATATTATTTGCAACCTTGTAAGCATCACCTAAACAAAAAAAAATTCTGCACTATGCTCTAACAAATACCGTTTGTAGGACAGTCTGATCCCCTCCTTGAATAAATTAAGAGCAAATCTTCCAAGGACTACACCATCATCACTGGCTTCTAAGGACACCCTACATGACCTTTCTAATTTTTGCATCCTTCTATAGAATAGATATACCGTTTCATCCTTAAATTGAACCACGCCTACAAACTCTGCAACCATTTTGCATATTGTTTTGCCTGGGGCATATGCTGCAATTAATCCACGTTCTAAACTTGACAAATTTATACTCTAGGGATCCAGATCCTCAAAAGAGGGGCGAAACAAACCTTGGGCCAAAAGTGACGCGGTGTGTAAAGCTCTTTAATCAGGCCAATTCAACAACAACTGAAATTTTTGTAACTGCGAAACAAACTCATTTATTTTTTTTTCTTTCTGCCTTTGTGAGTGGCGTTATTACTGAAAGAGGGTGAATTAGCGATCCTATTACTTGGGACTGTTGTTGCTGTTCTATTGGAGGATTAATTGAGGTGGTGCTCAAGAAAGTTGGAGGGTTTGTTGGGACCCATGTCTTGATCTTTTGAGGGTAATCCTAAGGTTTGTTTTGTTCAAAAGCGGGATCATTTGAATCAAATAAAAGAGGTGGAAATATCCCATTTATCCTCCACTGTTTAACAAAATTAAAAACAACTGTTATATTCGGTTTCCGCACGATCAAGTATATGAATAATAATTGCCATACTGGGATCAAAATTTCAAAAAGCAATTACTCTAATATATTAAATAAATATTGGTTTTAAACACTCTTATTTAATTACGGATGTTAGATTTTGGGCAATAAATTCACTTTCAACAGTAAGGGTCTAATAAAATTTACTGGGTGTATAGCCGTGTAAATCACTTACGAAAGGTCGTCTGTCTCACATCCAATTGCAGTTGGTCTCAATTTTAATCACTAGCGTCAAATGGAGTCACAATTGAGAATTAATTTTTGATTATCGAATTCACAATGTTAAATTTTGGTTGGAAACTGTCAAATATAGATCCCACGTCGACGGTATAAAATCAGGTTAAAAAACCCACCAAACGTAGAATGGCTAAGTGAAGGTAGGAATCAACCGGAGAATCTCAGTTGTATAAATTTGAATTAGTAGGTAGAAGCTATCGCGAGTAAATCCAAATTAGGCATTGTGTAACAGCCTATTTCAAAATGTTCATTTAAAAGAAAGTTTTTCTCAAGAAGGCGCTTTGAATAGAAGAAAGTTCAATAGCTCGTAACATTTCGATGTCTTATTAATCAGTCTTTTGCAGTATTTGCAGCTCAATATCACAAGCAATTTTGGTAGCGGGCGAAATAGCTCTTCAATACGTGGCCAGTATTTAGCGGAAGATGTCGTCGTAAGTACGAGTACTTATAACTGTCACTCAAATGTCACTTGGAGGTTTTCCACTAGTGATATTTGCTCCACTAGTTTTAACCGCTTGCCGCCACTCTGTAAACCTCTGTCTACTTCTTTATTTGTATTCCCTTTTTATATTGGCATATGTAACGGTTTACGTAATTCCAAAGATAGACGATAAACGTTGGTACATATTCTTTATTTAATAATGGGAGAATACACACAGAGAAAATAAGGTGGCACAAGAACAACTAACTACGACGAAGGCGAAAGATGGACTGCCTTTAGAAGTGTACCAAGAGTATAACTTTCCTGGAACGGAAGTTCCAGCTATTGGTTGTTCGACCATGCCTGGGAACGATCCCTTTCCCACGACTAGTCTTAGCCCCCCCCCCTGGACCACTCTCGTTGACACATAAATGGCAAAATCTCTGAGAAATGAGACACCTGGAAAAGCCTTCTCGAATTTATGTTCCAAATACTTTACACTTGTCACGCACACAAAAATGAAATAGTGTTGCAATAATCAGTCGAAATGACACATCCCTGCAACCTAGTTCCAGGTTATGTTGTGGGAGTCCTTGTAGTACTACGTGGCACTAGGCCCAAGACCAACATTTACGGTGGCCAAGTTGATTTTGGGTAAAGGAAGATGAATGTAGGGACTAGGATAGAGAGGGCCATTAGCCTCAAATTTTCAAGGCGTGTCTTTGGAATGTACAATGTTAGAGGGACACTAATCTGAATGAACTGATGCTGGTAGAGTGGAATGTGTTAGGGTTAGCAGAAACATGTAATGATTATGAATCATTTTAGATAATTATGAATATTTTTGGGTATATAGTATGCAATCTAAAATGTAAAAATACATGGAAAATTGGGTGTACTTTTTAGATTAAAATGTTTTTAATTCAATTTTTTGTCTCAAATCAATCCATAATGTATGGCGTGGCTAAAGTTGGTTTGAAGGCAGATGATTTGACTTTTGTTAGTCTAGATCACTTTTGTGTGACTTTTTAGTACCTTTTTTTTGTCTAGATCACACATAAGATTGGATACAAGGTGTATTCTTCGAACAGAAAAAAAGTTTTTATTCTGAGAAATATAGTGATTGTGATTTTCTTTATTTCAGATGATTTCAACGCATATACGGGATAACAGTTGAGCGCTCTGTCCATGAATTTGGAAAATCTGAGAAGTCTCTGACAGCTGAGGATTTGTATAAAATTTTGGGAATTGGTAAGAGGAAAAGTAAGGATCATGGGTGAGAAACGCTAGGGTTAAATTTGTTAGATTTTTCTGAGAATGAAAGGATGGTTACTTTAAATGGGAAGTTTGGCAGGGATATTAAAGCGAATCTTTCATGTTTTTCTGGGTTTCCTTTGCAACTTCTTTCCGTTTGTTAGTATGCCTTTTTAGTCAAATTATAATGATTTCCTGGTTCAAAGCTGTGTGACGTCAGATCCCTTTTCTTTGGTATGGCCTTCTAGTTGTCTCAGAGTAAGGAACTAAAAACAGAGGTAGCATGAATAAAACAAACCCTGAATAGTGAAAAAATGAATAGATCTACAAAGATTACGAATCAACTAAATAATGTAGCGGAAGCAACAATTTTAAGGAAAAATGTACGCGCATAAATCGAGTAGTGTTTGAAACTATGCAAGTCGGCGAGCGTTGAAAATGTAGTCACCAGAATGTATAAAGTAATATACATTGTGTTTTGATGATAAAGGGAAACTGGCTATGAGACTAGAAAATTGTTTAGATGAGGAGTGTCTAGAGGTTCAAGCAAGATCATATGCCCTTTAATTTGTCAAGAATAGTAATTAAGGATGCCAGAGTGAACATTTGTCATGTTGTAGAGAGCTTAGAAAGCCATATAAGAAAACAGTGAAAGTAGTAAAGAGGATGGAGAGTGTGAAGACACTTAGGCAGCAGTAAAAGAAAAAGTATAACAAGACGTTTCGAGGAAAAGTGAAATATCCACTAGGAGGCAAAAATCAGCCCAAAAAATCCACAGTATAAATTTTGCCAGAGAAACTATAAAGGAAAAAGAGAAGAGGTATTGCTCGCAGAGACATGAGTAGATTAGATCATTCACCAAGTTGGCTTTCCTATCAACGTGGACGTTTATAAAATGACCGAGCCCATAATGGCACAACAAGAATAGAATACCCTAAAAAAAAAGAGACTGTCTGCTCCAGATTTGGATGGTGGTAAACTGTATTTAGAGTAGTGCCCCATGCACCATTACACTTTATATCATCTTATTTCACTTCAGATTTGAATAAGATGGAATTACCAATAAACTGGAGCACGTCGATAGGAACACGTATATTTTGGAAAGGGGGTCAAAACAAGCACTAAAGCTACGGGTACATTCTCCTTGGGAATTCCATAGATACGTTGTTTGCTAGGATAATCTACTAGATTAAGAACATGGTTGAATAAGAATGAAAAATAGCGGTTGGACAGGCCAGTTTTAAGGAGGAATTTGGCAAAATCAATCAGAAGTTTGTTGAACATTGCATAATTAAAAAACAGGTAAGTGAGATTGGTGTTAGGCGGTACGGGGCATCTTGAATTTAAAAGGGGTATTAGATAGTATTAAGAGTGATCTGATAATGATGGACAGTTTTAGTTTTAGTCTACTATATTCGTTTATTTGGCTGCTGATTCGAGCGTGTGGTATACCGAAGTTGTAGTGAAACTAGCCAAGAATGTTCCATGAGGTGATTGATTAAATCCTGGGGTAAAACAAAGTCGCCTCTTTCTCCATGATTATTTTCAGTTTTTGTGAATCATTTGCCAGAGTGTTTTAAGGTAAATTGGGCATCTATGCTGGCACTTGGCGTGTGTATGCTAATGTGTGCAGATAACATAACGTTGGTGACAGAAATAAAGAAACAAGTTGCGGCCCATAATTGACAGGACAAGGGTATATTTAAAGAAGAAGCTCAAGTCTGGAAGGTGAAAAATTGGCACAGTATTGTTCATAAGAGGAGGAAGGATTACTTTTAGGTGTTAGGGTAGGTGTCTTAAATTGAGAAAGAATTTGCCCATTTGGGTTTGAATTTGATAGCGAAGGGTAAGTTCAGCAAACATATAGAGATATGTTCTGGAAAAGACAAGCGAGCCTCTTGTTTCGTAACTACGAGTGAGTGAGCTAAGATTATAAATATGAAGCAAATTCTTCTTTGTAAGATGGTTCAGGAAATGCATTACAGCTGTGAAATTTAGGGGCATGAAAATACTACTACTAAGTTAAAAAGTATTCAAGGGTGGTATTATAAAAGCGGTCTTAGAATAGTAGATTTGTTAATGATTTGATGACTGAGGGGGTCTTAAGGCTGATATAATTATGAAAAAGAAGAATGATAACTATGACTAGGATTTGGGAGTAGCTCCAGAAGATGTTTGGTTCTGTGTTGTGAACAGGGGCGGATCCAGGATTTTTTAGGGGGGGGGGGGGCAAAATAGGTTGATCTGATAAACTTGGGTCAGGAGCAAGTTTATTTAACACAAACTTGTATTAATTAAGTAAATTACACAACTTTAGACTACGTTAGGGGGGCGAGCACCCCCTCGCCCCTCCCCTGGATCCACCATTGGTTGTGAAAATACCGTACTTAGATGCTCCACATGAGAATAAGAATGGTTCGTGCCCATGAAATAGAGAGAATACTAGATGTTCTACGGGTGAGTGAGCTATAGAATGAAGGTGTGAGTGTGGGCGTCAATGTCGGCGTGATGACAGAAACAGTGAAAAAGAAGCTAATCGACCAGGAGATTCAAATGTGGCACAAGGTGACAGAAAAACACCGATTGCTAGAACTTTTTGCATATATTAAAGAAGTATAAAGAGATGAAAAATATTTTAAGGCAGGAGTGTAGGCAAAGGAGTTCGGTTCCAAACACTGCTCGATGTACGCTTTCCCTTAAAATTTCTGCTTCCACTACATACATAACAAATAAAAGATACCAGTTATTTGGTATTTATGAGAGGGGAGGGGCTACCAATTGGGTAAAGAAGGAATTGTATGGGTAGGATCAGGAAATAAAATGGCTCTTAAATTGTCCTAATGAGTGAGGGCATTGGGAAAAACCAATTTGTACTTTGTAGGGGAATACAAAGATCTGATAGATTTAACTTTAAAAAAAAGGATAGAAAAAAAGGATTTTGAAGAAATTAGAAAGCCGAAAAAAAAACCTGACACTAAAGCTGAACCACAGAGGTCTTTTTTGAGGTTTATAATGAATTGTATGCCGTATTCGTATTTTCATGACCCTTGTTGGCTTCTGTGCAAATGAATTCTTTATTATTATTATTATTATTATTATTGTTAGTATTATTACTATAATCTTAATTCTTAAGCATAAAATCTGGATGAAACTTTAAAAATACTATATTAACTACTGATACAACTATGTCAGTTAAAAACAAACCAAAACTAATTTGACAAATTTGAAGATTTTCCAAAATATTTTGAATACAGTTACCATTAAATCAGAAAAACAAATTTTGGGTCTTGAGTTCTTCATAATAGTAATCTACTTCATTAGTTGACATATCCTACGAGTTTTCCTTAATCAGCACATTCAACATAAAACCTATATGCCTTGAAAGAAAAGAGTACACAAATATCAATGCTTTATATATCTATTAGGGCAATACTTCATACAATGTTCAAACATTGGCAGAATGATTGTCAAACCTTTCAATTTACAGAGTTTGACAATGCTGGTACGTTTTTCATTTCTTCTTAGAGTATTGAGCTTGCTGTGACTGTTGGAAGGTTACAGCAGGTTGTCCGCTTTGATTGACTTGAACTACACGGTCTCCATATCGGGTAGTGTTGCTCTGAGCAGCCTAATAGTAAAAAAAAATATTCATTTTCTGCTTTTTTTAATAGCTAACATTTTCAAAAAGATGTAATGTAAAATGAATAAGTTAGTAGAAGTAAAAAACGATTAAGTAAGAACAATTTTTAATAAAAATCTTTATTATTTGGATACAAACGTATTATAAAGAGTCTTTTCATAGTTCTTCAAAGTAGTCTAGAAATCATCAACCATTCAACTAAATCAAATAAATTTTAAGGTAACCAAAGTCATTGAACGAAATATTACTATACAACTTAGAATCAGAAGTTATGCAATAGAATACAAATTAATCAATGGTGCTTTTTTTTACAGATAATACTGCTTGAGATTGGCATAATAGACTATATAAATGTAAAGAAAAACTCTTTGTTTAAAAAATAATATTAAAGGTCCTTGCCTTGACTTGAATATCTCCTGAAAAGAAATATTTTCATTTCTTAAAATGTCTTTCAGAAATTTTGGTTTGCGACATAGTAAATTTTATTATGACTTGGGTCATAAAATACCAGAACAGTACCTGAAACTGTAAAGTTCTGCTGGAAACAATTACGTTTCGGTAGAAGCAAATCTGTGGGAGCAAAGGTGGGAAAAACTTAAATGCGTTTTGAGTCGTTTTGTAGGTCATAAAAATCAACTTAAAATTTAAATTGCTTTTGGCAAGGCCGTATCAAAGGGGGAGACTTGCTGGGTTTTAACCCCCTCAAAATTTTTGTCAAACTCATAAAAAATGACAAAAATTCATATAAACTACTTTTTGATGCGTTTTGTAATCCACCCCCCCCCCCCGTGAAAATCCTGGATGCATCCACTGTTTTTGGTATGCAGCCTATATCCATTAACTGTATTGTATTTTAGCTGGGAAGATGATAGCATAGATTCCAGCATTAATTATTAAAACAACTACTACATTGCAAAAGTCGAAATAAATCAATAGAAAATGTTATTTACCTGACGGTTTCCACATACAAAAATGAAAGCATCCGTCGTGTAAAAGGCGTTAATTTGGTCGGTGTCTGTTCCTTCAGGTAAGAAATATTTTCTAAAAAGTTGTCGTTGAACCAAGCCATATTCATCTTCTCGTTCCTCTTGCAAGGCTTCAATTTGAAGATACCCATCATAGGCTCTAACTGTCACCTGAAATTTTATCATAGCTTACATGAACAATTTTAGGACGTTATGAAAATAGAGTATGTGTAATTATCGGACAGTTCCCCTTACTTCAAACATACTCCTTAATATGTTTACACCAACTCAACAACTTATAAGTTTAAATTCTGTGATTTAAGTTAGTTGTCTAAAAACATATTAAGGGATTCTAAGGCTAGGTTAAGACAACCTGTGTACTTTTACAGCGGAATTTAATGTCACTTAATGAAACAAAAAAATGTCTTAGTGTGGGCAAATATTTTATTGTCTTTCATTTCAAAGAGTTGAACAATTCATTTTCCAACCCAAAAAATTATATTTATAAAATCGAACGCTTCTTGTTTTTGTATTGGGAATTCTTCTTTAGAGCGTGCCATTCAAAGAAGTCTTTTTATATGTATTTTTAGGAAGATTTACGGATTTTGTTTCTAAGACATGCCAGCCTGAATTCATGCAGTGATGTTATTTGGTACATTTTTATTCACAAAACTGACCATCATCTAGCAATATTTATCCTGGGCATCAAACCATTTAGTTAGAATTATAGAGAATAACCCTTTAGGTTGTAGACTGTTCCGTAATAATTAGCTTTATGGCTTATTCCCCCCGAAAAATTAACCCCACAGAATATCTCCCAGGAAATTCTTCCTACAGTAAATTCTCCTAGAAAATTTCCCTCCGGTGGAAAATTTCAGCAGCCACAGAAAAAGTATAACATATAAAAATATTAAAGAAATTAAGTAATTTTTATTTATAGGTATATAGTGTTTAGTTTTTATAGCAATAATTAAAGGTTGAAAGTCCATTGTAACTATTTTCTTAATAAAATTTTGGTTGATTTTGACCCAGAGCCAAAAAAGGTTACCGACCCTTTGTGTCCTATAGTTTTTATCTTCACATTTTTTTTTCATATTTCCGGGGGCTGAATTGTCATAGCAGATTAAGATAAAGGTTAACACAAGGGGTTGGGGGTGTATTTAACCCCGAAGGCAAACTTATTAGACATTTCGAGGTTTATGAACAAAATAAACATCTCAAAATTTTGATTCGATATTATAGGGCTAGAGGAGGGCCAGATAGCTGAAAAAGAACGAGGAGACGTCGATTGCTTTGCAGTAGCTTTCGACTTTTAAAACGAGCACTAAAAATTTCAGTTTTAATCAAATTACCCCCCCCCCAAGTTTCTAAGGTGTCCCTTTCTATTTGAAGTGGGTGAGAAAAACTTTTGACGCTTTTCTGGCCTTTTTTCGGGCGGCACATTCATGGGATGCAGTGTTTTCGTTTATTTTCCTTCTAAATTGGGGTTCCCTTAACCCAAGGTTTTATATAAGTTTCAAGCCAATTAGAGGATTTTGATTTCGAAGGGACCTACCCATTGAACTTAAATTTTAGCCCAAAGAATGTCAAAATGCCAGGGAACATAAGCTATGAACCAATCAATTTTTCATGCTCTCAAACTTTAAACAAGATCTGGAGAATTTTAAATACTAAAATTTAAATACTTGTAAATTGGACTTTTCGTTTTTGCATACTACTCATGAAATTTTCTGAACCTAAGAGGATATCATTTTTTTTTCCTTTTTTAGCTAGGAAGTTTTGTGTTTTCAATAAACTGTTAGTTTTTAGAATTCTGCAGGTTTTGAAAAATATCGCGAGTCAATTTATTTAAGCTAGTTTTGTAGATATAATGATTTTTGTCGTTTGTGTTTCAACTTCGCTCTTTACCTCTGTAAGAAAAACTCATTTTTTTTATTAATCAAAAGAAAAAAGGGTAAAATGCATTAGAGAAACCTTACATTAAATGAACAAATGCTTCTTAATATAAGACGAATGTCAATGCCCAATCAAGCATGCTTTCGTTCAATCAAGCATGTCAATTCAGTGTAAACATAAGCACAAATATTAGACAAATCAGCATCATCCGTTAAAACAATCAAAAATATAATAAATACTAACTAATAAGCAGGCAATAATTCAAATAAAACTTCTATTTGGCTTGAATTACGGGAGATAGCAAGTAGGTTACAAATGCCATTTAAGGATTGGCTACTTCTTTTCAATGACGTCGCGACAAACTTTTTTAGTTTACCATTAAGTTCCAGGTCGTCATCAAATAATGAATCAAGTTCCATGTTGTCATTAATTTACGTATTTGGCCTATGTGTTTGACTCTAAGCGCTGTTGACGCTTTGTTTTTGTTTTTGATAGTTTTCTCACCACCTTTGTTGGATTTTTACAATTAATTTCACACTTTTAACAGCATTATTAACGACAAGGTGTGTCCAGTTCTTCAGTTCAGAGTAGTCCAATTTGATCAAAGAATGAACAGCCGAGCTAAAAGAGTAGTTTTATGATCAGGAAAGACTCAGCATACTTTTTAACGTTTCTAAGAAGCTCCGAGCCCAAACCCTTCGTTCCCCAGGATGCCATGTTGATAGTAAATAATAAATATTACAGTATTTTTGTTACCGGCTATAATTTTTCTGTACTGAAAATCTGAGATCTCTTTGAATTTCGTAGAAATTGTTCAAAACAGAAGCTTTAAGAAAGACATAGAAAAACTGTGTTCACAGAACTATCGATTTCTAACGGCTTAGTGCTGCAAAAAGTTTGCACCAGAAGCACAAAAGAAAAAATATATATAGAATATATTTTTTTTTACTCACTATTTTACCAGGTAAAGTCTTACCTCATCGACAGAGAATTGTTGAACATCAAGGAAAACCACGAATTTATCTTTTTCCACTTTAAACTCAGAAACGCCAGTCTCTCGTCGTCCATAGGGTACAAATTTTCGTTTTTGGTAGAGCCCCTCTGCAAAACAATGTGGATATATTGACAGTGTTGACAGACAATGACGATATTGACTGTGTTTCCTATTGTACTAAGTCTCTGGCAACGCATTTTTCTTACCAATGCCCGTTTTTGTTTCATCACAATTAAGTTGAGCCATATCTTTATTTCGCATTGCCAGGTAAAGATGGTAAATTGACATTGAATTGGGTAGTAAGCAAAAGTGCGTAAGTAAGCAAGTGGTAGTAAGCAAAAGGAAATTTTGAAATATTTCCATCTAAATCTTGGTAAAAATGAAGTTCCTGGTAGCACTTGCCCCTTTTACTAGGAAATTTCCGGGTGAAAGTCACGACTATTCCCCACTTCTCTCCCTTTTGTACCAGTAAGTATATGAAACTAAAAGTTTGTGCTATATAGACAAAATCGCTGTAAGAGGAAAACTACCGTCCCTCACCACCCATATTACAAGTATAGGCCAGAACAATTCCAAGGACAGAAGAGAGAATAGAAATAATTTTTTGTGCCTCCCACCGCCCTTTAAACATTCTTTCATATTTGGTTGCTGATCCTTCCCTAACAGCTGAAGCGTAAACAAACATCTCTGTGTAATTTTATAAAGTGTGATTATATAATTAACTCAGCTAAATGACTGATTAAAATAGGAGTCTATATTAACCGTTCATTTCGTGTGGAATATGTGCATCATTAGGTTTGAATTTGCCACCATGATGCATTGCTATCTCTGACACTGGGGCGATCAAACAATAGCTTCTTGGTAATTTTAAATCGATAGGCTATCTCAGAATTCTCTATCATTAGCTTTTTTCTTTGGGGTAAATTGTTTCATGTCACAGAAAACATGACTTTACCATGACATAATATAGTTTTTGCTCCTTAAAATTTGCACTAGAAATTATAATCTCCCTTGGAATTAGCCTTCTCCTGATGCTCTACGACCAATGGGTCAATGCTATTACCGATGAAGGAAAAGCAAATAAGCGCACCTCCGTGATCTTTCTTCTTGGAAGATATACAAAATATCGTATTTCTGTAGATAGCAGCTTTAAACCTATCCAGTAGTATTCTCTAATGCGCCAATGGCAGCAAAAAGATGTTTTACCCCTTTTTAGAAAATGGTGCACATTTTTCAGACTCGTAACCCTCGGTGTGTAGCTTCAAACTCAATTAAATGTACATAATTACAACCCCCATAAGACTCGTATTTTGTATATGTTGTTAAACTAGTCTTTTTCAGTTTTGGTTACTATCAACACAAGTTCCTTACTTGTAGTTTATTATCACGAAGTATTGGAAACAAGCCTATGCGCTACTTTTCGCTTATGATCACAGTATATAAATAATACACAGTATGATTATGATCGTTCCCTATCTCATCCATTATAAAAACCTGGACCGAGATGCGAGTGCTCCGGAGCACGTAAAAAGATAAGCGACATTAGATCTTTCACGGGTAGACAAGTCAGATTTCTCTTGAACGCGAAACTAGGCTTCAACGTTTTAACACTAAATTTTAAAGAATCCAATTATAAATTAATTTATTCCAATTCATACATGAAAATCGGTAATTAGAAGTGCAATGTTATTATTAGATTTTTTAGGAATTACAAGTAGGTTTCGAAGTCTCGAGTTGGTTTCAAAGGCATCTTGAGAAAGTTTCTGCCAAAATAAGTGTTCCAGGGTAATTGGACCGCTGATGGCAGATCAAATGAGAGGAGATGTTTGTACGCGCTGATATATATATATATATATATATATATATATATATATATATATATATATATATATATATATATATATATATATATATATATATATATATATATATATATATATATATATATATATATATATATATATATATATATATATATATATATATATATATATACATATATATATATAAATAGTAAAGGCCATATTAAACTTAAGATCAGTAGAAATAGAAGCCTACAATAACTCAAACTCAAAAAGAACAGAAATTATTATTAAAAAATAAAAAATGAAAGGAGAATAATTGGTATGCCTGTAACACTGCAGATAAATTTACATCAATGTATATACAGTAGGCTGTAATAATGCAAAAGGTAAATTTAATATTGGTTTCAGAATGGAAAGAAAAACAAAGAATGAATTTACAATGATAATAAAGTTAAAAATAAGTTTTGTTTGGAAAATGCCATAACGTGATGACATTTAATTATGAA
Organism: Artemia sp. Qi Xiang Cuo; assembly: GCF_049724085.1. Taxonomy (NCBI): domain Eukaryota; kingdom Metazoa; phylum Arthropoda; class Branchiopoda; order Anostraca; family Artemiidae; genus Artemia; species Artemia sp. Qi Xiang Cuo. The sequence goes on from NC_142799.1 coordinate 23,884,653, forward strand.
ATTTGGCGCTTCGCATTGATATTTCAGTTCCAAAGTTTTATAAATTTTTTCTCAAAAGGAATTTACGTGGTGGGCATGAATGCAGACTTGCAGCTAAATTAAATATAGTCACTTACACTTTTCATATATGTTTATTGATATTGCTTTGATTTTTACTGTCTGTAGTACTGGGGAGCTCATTAAGAAGATAACCAAATACAAGTTTTTAAAAATTTTGCCCCTTTTTTCAAAAAAAGAGATGATCAAACATTTAAACAACTAAAAGTAAAATAATTTTTTGCTAGTTTATTTTCCTTGATAGGTACGTCTCTCGATTTCACGATTCTTAAATTTTACTTCGTAATATGCACGTTCGCGCAAAAAAAATCTTATAAATTGTTCAAAGGGGAAGTCGTCGCAGCCAGTTTCCCAGTTCAGGTCTTTGCACTCAAGCCAAATTCGAATAATTAGTCCCGGTTTCCAACAAGAATTTCTATAATATTTGAGGAAAATGGAGTCACAGTCTTGCAGAAACGAAACAACATCTAGCGAAGGGGCTGTAAGGTTGGTTAAATTCAGGCTTGACTGCTCGTAGGCCTTTTCTGTCATAAAAGAATAAGTTTCGTCGAAAACTTCACTATCACCTTGAGTAAGCTTTTAAGAAATTTCCTTATTTTCAAAAATTTAATCAACCCCCGCTATCCCCCCCCTTTTAAGAAATCCTAAATAGGCCAATCAGTTAAGTCCACTGAATATAAATAATAGATTAAGTCATAATTTGTATATAAATTGAGTCATACCTGTGAGATGGGACAGTTGCAAACCACTTCGCCTGCTCTGTGCTCACCAAGTTTCTTTTTTGCTTTTGCAATTACGAATAATACAATTTCACACCATTTTTCAGTGACTGAGAAATACATACCAACCCGCTAATGAAAGAGTAAATGGGAGGAGCTGTTTGTGCGCACCGAGAACGAAAATCATCAGCTTTGATCTTACTGCTATATTATCTACATACAGTGCTTATGATATGCAATCATGTCATTCTGTGCATGATTTAACAGTAAAGGCTTTTCTAGACTATGGTACAAGTTATTTTATTGTAGGGATATATTGGAGAAGTGCTTGAGACTGAGTTAGATGGATACTAGATGCTGGAGATACTAGATGAGATAGTTAAATGAGTTAGATGGCAACGAGTAGTTTTAACGTTCACTTTTGGTATTATATTTTTTTTTCTCAAAAAGGCGTTTCATTCAACGCCAATAAATATTTTGAAAGCCTTGGTCTTCCAAAATTCTCGTATATTTTTACAAATTTTTCCTATGCTTCTGCAGAGTAACCAATCTAAGTTCTCTTTTATTGTGCTTCTTTGTCATATTTCACAAAGTGGCCTTGTGAGGGGTCAATCCCTTTTCTATTGCGTTCCTTTCCCATGGTTAAAAGTGCTAACAATCTTTGATCGAAACCTATTTTGATATACCACAACTATTTGCATAACATGGTACAACACACAGCGACAACCTATTGGATTTATCTTTGTTAGAATAGTAAAGAACGGAACACAGGGAATCAGGCAGTGAAGTCAGACAAATATGGTACCATAACCCAGTGAAGCAACTTTTCAAAAGATGCTTATCTTATATTATCTTGTCAAAAGATAAGTATGTTGCATAGTCGTGTATTTGATAATTCAGTTTTTTTCGAAAATTGCATTTTATATTAATATTTCTGTTACTATGGGCTAGAGTTCGTTGTCTACTATAAAGTTCTAACCTAAACTAAGTTGGAGCTACCACTACAACTACGATGAAATCATCGCAAATTACCAACTTAAACTGTTAAGGCGATATGACCCGACACCCTTTTATGTACTGAAGGTATGACAAAATTACATACTGACGGTATTGACGTCGTAATGACTAACGTCATCATATATATTTCCCTTTTAACGTCAATTATGATTGTAACCTACGATTATGACATTATTCCTGGTCTTATATACGAAGACGCAGCTTTTTGTCAAAACGTTATTTTAATTATTGCGTGTTGTGAATTACAAAAGCAAGTAGATGTAGCAGTTTCCTTTAAAATTCGCCTTTAAACAGCTCTCTATGATGTTCAAGGACCCCCCCCCCCGCCCTTTATCAGCGGGGGGAAAAAAGAGCACATCAGTGCTTCCCATGCAAAAAGTTATTTTGCTTGTTGTTCAAGCCAAGGGACTGTAAGTTTCCTGAATAGGATTTTCATTTAAAGTAATTCTAATGGCGCACTTTTGTTTCAATCCGACACTATTTTTTTCCGATATATTCCGATACAATCCGATATATTTTTTTTTGGGGGGGGGGGGGGTTCCAGGTTATGCTTTAGGTTACTATTGGCCGTGGTTCATCCTCTAGGCTACTAGGTTGCAAGTACCGCTACAACCATGCGATTCCCAATGGTAGCCTATACTTTCTGTTTCGATCCGACACCATTTTTAGGTGGGTTTTAGATCATTTTGTTTGGTTACTACGGGCCGTGGTTCGTCCTTTACAAGGTTGCAGCTACCACTGCAACAAAGATAAAAACCGAAATACAGCTTTAACTCCAAACTAAATCAACTGATATTTTTAAATTGTCTCAATCTGGTATACCCTTTGATTAACCAATCTTTATCCCCAAAAACATTCTATTACTTAACGTAATAGCTCCCAGTTAGCCCGTTTTACATCCAACCCCCCTGGAGAAAAACTTGTCCATCAATCCTTCTAACATCATTCAATTATCCCAAAAGCGTATACGGAATGACGTAACACTAATATCACAAACAGTATAGGTCTGTTTGCTTATGATTTTGAACACAGGAGCTGTTAAATTTTTAACGATAAAGTTCAATTCTTTTTTGTTGAGATAAAACATCAACTACAACCATTGTTTTATTTTAGTTAAGATAGACATTTGTTTATTTATATTGGCTTATTTTATTTGATTTCAGTCATTACAGTACCTATTTTCATAGCCCCTAATCACCTGAATTCTAATGACTGTAATTGTTATTCCAAGTGGAATATTTTTATTAATCATAGGATTAAAGTTGTTGTGGGGCAGGACGAACAGAAAATCTGAAATGAAAAATAGTACAGAAATAAAATGGGTCCAAAACCCTTTAATTTTTGCTACTTCATTACCCATTCCTCCAATCCAAGGTTTGAGGGAAAATATCATGCCTGTTCTAGACACAGGTATAAACAAACTGATGCCAGAAGAAATAAAACAACCTGAACCTAGGGCTTTACAAAATGTTGAAGACCATGGCAAAAAAACAGGTAAAATGCTCCAATTTGATGAAAAAGTGAAATTGCTATACTTTAACGTCAACGAAGAACCTAGAACCGTAAAAAGGAATACAGAATACATAAGACAAATTAGATATAGAAGCAAACGTTCAAAATCTTCAATATATTCAGCTAATTTAAGAAAGAATGTCATGCGAGGAAAACCCTGAAATCGAGAATGGACATGTTTTCTCTATTTTTAAATGGTGTGACATGGTTATTGTATGAGATGCAACGATGTTGTTTCTGAAAATATTCTTTAAAAGCATTCAGGGCTTTAGGATGTTACCTGGGTCTACAGGATCAACTATCTAGGATTATGGTTGCAGTGGTAACTGTCACCTAGTCAACCGTAGTTTCATTTCAAAGAATTTTGTCGGACCTCGGACTTACCGCGAATATTTTCCATTTTGCACGCTGTCTTGTGTGCAAATGTGATCATGGTTCTAGCAATAGCTGCAACTTAGTAAAGAACGATCTCCGGCCTATAAAACCAAAAATTTAGAAGTGTTTTCTAAAAAACCGTCGAGTGACGAATGATCACCATTTAAAATTGATTCAGGAGTGGTAAAAATTATTTCGGCTAATGTTAATAGTAAAATTTTATTGCAATAAATAAAAGTTCAAATAGGGATAAAATCCCTTTAATTTACAGTGTTTCACAAACAGTGATAGAAATTCACGAAAAACACCAGATATTTCGGTCACATATGCAGTAACCGTCATCAGTTTTACTACTTTTACCAGTTTTACTACTGATCACGGTCACTTCATGTGAATTAAATATTTGATATTTTTGTAAATTTCTATCACTGTTTGTGAAACACTGTCGATGAACAAGATTGTATCCCTATTTGAACTTTTATTATCGTCATGAAAAGGCAGTGTGGTCTCCAAATTATATAAGTTTATTGCAATAACCAGTTCAAGGAAATTTCAAAGAATAGCTTAAATCCTTCAAACAAAGCGCTGAATCGGAATGAAAGCTGCATCATTGGAATCGTCACAGTCGAAAACCCTATTTTGCAGAATTACATTTCCCCATCTTGAACAATATAGAAAATCACTTTTTCGCATTGGAAGCAGAGTGGTTCATTCTTTACTAGGTTCTAGCTGAGAAAATGCCGAAGGCTGTTTCGGTTGTTTATGCACAAGGATAAACAACACCATTGTGTAAGGAGTGTTAGGTTAGCTAGCTAACTTTTGAGCCATCTGCACGCACTTTTGCCTGGTTTTTAAAATTTCCCAGCACTGGGATTACAAAGTTCTAACCAGGCTGTCAAATAATCAAAAATCTGTAGGAGCCTATTTTTTTAAAAATTGGTACATGACCTAGTTTGACTAGTGAAAAATTACCAAAATTCACAGCAACGCCTCCAAATTCATCATGATGGCTTATAGAAAAGTGTTCTCAAATACAATTTATTTTCATAACTGTTTCACATGGGTGCGACACTTATTGTCAGATTTAGACCTTTCCCTTTACATTTACAAACAACCTTTTACCTATTTTCATTAGTTCTTTCAGTTTGATTTGCTCTATACTCTCGTGAAACCTGAAGCATGGTTTGCACAAGTGACAAAACAATCCAACTAAATTTGTAAGGTCGCAACCAAATGAGTTTTAAGTCATTCAATCTAAAATTGGGCGTCCTCTTCATTGTAAAAATGCAGTATGATGTTAAACCCAGACAGCCACTCACCCCCTTAGGAAGCTTTTCGATTGTCATTTATTCGCTCTTCGTTCCTCATAGAGTTTTCTTTACCATTTTAGATAATTTCCCAATTTACTCTATTCTGGCTTCCATTTTGCTACTCAACTTCCATCAAAGCTGAAGTTCCAAACCAATTGCCATGTAAACATAACTGCAATTATTGCTTCTGCTCAAAATATATTACGCAGCTTTGCCTTGACATTGGTCAAGACATGTTAAGCAGCCCTGTTTGGCCAACAAAAAAACGAGAGCACAATGTCCCACAAATCCACGAATAAAGATCGGCCAGCTACGTCTTTTTCCAACTACATTGTCAAACAGTTCGTGGTAACGAACTGTAAGTAAGGAGCGAACGGCTCAATAGTAACCGAAACTCTAAAAAAGGGAATTTTGATACCAGTAGATACATCAAAAGAATCAAATCTTTTTGCTGATTTCAAATATATAAGTTTCATCAAGTTTAGTCTTACCCATCAAAAGTTATGAGCCTGATAAAATTTGCCTTATTTTCGAAAAAAGGGGGAAATACCCCCCCCCCCCACAAAAAAAAGTGACAGAATCTTAATGAAAATCACACTATCAGATTCAGCGTATCAGGAAACCCTACTTTAGAGGCTTAAAGCTCCTATCTGCAAAAATGTGGAATTTTGTCTTTTTTGCCAGAAGAAAGATTATGGATGCGTGTTTATTTTATTTTTTTTCCAAGGGTGATCGCAGCGATCCAGTGGTCCTAGAATATCGTGAGAAGGCTCATTCGAACGGAAATTAAAATTTCTAGTGCCCTTTTTAAGTGACCAAAACAATTGGGGGGACACTAGGCCCCCTCCTACGCTCATTTTTCCCGAAGTCACCTGATCAAAATTTTGAGATAGCGATTTTGTTCAACATAGTTGAGAATCTAATAAATATTATTTTGAAGATGACTTCATTCCCCACAATTCCCGGGGGAAGGGCTGCAAGTTATGAACTTTGCCGATGGTTTACATATAGCATTGGTTATTGGGAAGTATACAGACGTTTTCAGGAGGGACTTTTCTGGTGGGGGGGGGGGGGGGTCGGAGAAAGTTGTTACGTGGAAGGATCTTTCCATGGAGGATGTTTTCATGGGGGAAGGGACATTTCTGTGAAGGGGATGACGGATTTCCCAGCATTATTTAAAAAACGATCAGAAATTAAATGAAAAACAAACAAGCTTTTTCAACTGAAATTAAGAAGCAATATTAAAACTTAAAACGAACAGAAATTATTACGTATATGAGGGGGTTCACCCCCTAGTCAATACCTTGCTCTTTACGCTAATTTTTTTTTTATCACTTTCAAAAAAGATATCTATTCTAATTAAACTGCCTTTGTGATTCAGGAGTTTATGGTTCAAATAAAATTCGAACTTTAGCATAAAGAGCGAGGTATTGACTAGGGGGTGAACCCCCTCATACACGTAATAATTTCTGTTCGTTTTAAGTTTTAATGTTGCTCCGTACTTTCAGCTGAAAAAGTTTTTTTTTTATTTAATTAGTCAAAAACACTTTTTGCACAAATAAACTTATCAAAAAAATTAAAGAACTCCATTAAACCAAAAATGAACAAAAGTAGAATCAAATAACCTACCAAGCATACGACTTAAAATAATTCGAACTCAAAACGAGCAGAAATTAATCTGAGTAGGGCTCTAAACCCTATGCTTTTTAAAAGCCAGAATATAATTTGTACTTTACTTTTCAATTCTGTACTATACTTTTTAATTTTCAATTTCAAATCGAATGAACCCTTTTTGAAGTTTCTACAACATCGCTTTCTATAAAAACCTTTTATGCCCCCAGAGTATAACTTACAACCCTTGCCTCGAGCGCTGTTGGGGGGGGGGGGGTTGTCATCCTTAAAGACCAAATTTCCCAAATTTTCAACTATGTTGAAAAAAATGGCTATCTAAAAATTTTGATTAGGTGTGTTTGGGAAAAGGTGGGCGTGCGAGGGGGGTTAGTTGCCCTCCAATCACTTTCAACTATCAAAAAGGGTACTAGCCCTTTGAATTTCCAATCGAATGAGCCCTTTTTCAAGTTTCTACGGAAAAGCTTTCAATAAAAACCTTTTATGCCCCCCGTGCATAACTTATAACCCTTGCCCTGAGGGCTGTGGGAGGAGTATCCTTCTCAAAAACATAATTTCTATCTGGAAATCAACTACGTTGAACAAAATGGCTATCTAAAAATTTTGATTGGATGTGTTGTGGGAATTTGAGGGCGTGTAAGGGCTGTTTGTTGCCTTCCATTCACTTTCGACTATTAAAAAGGGCACTAGCCATTTCAATTTCCAATCAAATGAGCCCTTTTTGAAGTTTCTACGACAACTCCTTCGATACAAAGTGCCCTGGTCTAGAAAAATAAAAAAATAATACATTGTGCGAACATCGTTCTTTACTTAGGCAGCGCTATTGCGCTGCCTATGATTTTCGAAAACAGATCGGACCCAGTAAGTTCACTATACTCCTGTTAAAAAAAATCCCTCTGGTCGTTGAGATTGGATCACTGAACCAATTAAATCTACTTTCCCTTCAAAATAGGCCTTTATTTTACCCAGCTGATTGTTGAATCTGGCAAGTAGAAGAACGAGCCTTCTTATTTTTCCGGCCAGAGTCACTTTTGGCTTACGTTTTCCAGCAGCTCAGAATGTTGCCTTAGGCAAAGTATCTCCATTTGGTTCACTTGTGCATTTCAGTCATATACGATATGCAGCGGTTCTTGAATTACTTCATCTTTCTTCTGAATCCATCAGTAATTTTTACAAAGTATTTATTATACTTTGATAGGTCACTTTAACATACTCAGCAAGAGCGTGGATTTAAACTGCTGCATTCCAAAATGCAGCAGTTTTTATTTTCTAGCATGCTAGAAAATAAAATTGTCCGGCCATTATCGCACAATCCTCATAACTGCATTTTCAGCAAAAGCCATTGGTTAGCCAATACGATACTATTTTCTGCTGGGCCACCTCGGTCATTTCTTGAAATTCACAGGATTCTGTCAACTGTTTGGAATTGAATCTGATGTAGTTTATTACCTCTTTGACGGGTTTTCCAGGCCCTTCTGGAGAGGCACCTGGCATGAGTACAGGGAAAGTTAACATCTCAAATATCTTATAACCAACATATGAGGAACACTTCAGCAATGCTTCTACATTTGTCTCTCTTGCATTTACTGAAGCGTTGTCAACTGTAATTACAATAGAATTCACTACAGAGGTTGAAAGCTTCTTTAGATATTTAGAAGCTATATCTTTAAGCCTTCTACTAATACCATCTTTCACTTCCAACAATACAAAAAACCTCCTTTACGCTCGGTCGTCACTGACTTGGTATACAGCGCTCATGGCTAATTTCTTTCACGTCAAGCCATCCGTTGATCTGTCCACAATTAGCGAGAGAGGGAGGTTTTTCAAGTCACTAGCTATGTGTGTTACCTCACATGTTTGCCAACACATTTTATATATTATTGGTGCTTGCTAGGATATACAAGACGAATTTTTAGGGTTTTTGAGAAGATTTTTCTATAATAATTGACTGTGTAATTAAAAGATAATATTGGTCTTGTAAACCGAATTTAGAAATCTCTCAGTCGTAGCGATGTGCTTTTATTTTATATAACATAAAAAAAATAATCATCATCATAACCAAGATTGCTGAAATAAGTATGAGGACTGACAGTTTAATATATATTCTGAAGTTAATTTCTGAAAGATTTGATAACTTTGGATTTATTAAAGTTGACAAAGAGAAAACTTTTAAAATATATTTTGTAATTAATTTTTGCCCATTTTGTGTTTGACTTGGTCATTTATTGTAATTAATGTTTGTTTTGGGTTTCATTTATTTATTTATGGTAGTTTAGTATGTAGTTTTAGTTTTGTAGTTTATGGTTTTGTATGGTATGATTTATGGTAGTTTTACGCTCAAGGAATTATTTGACTAAATTTCTGCTCATCTTCGGTTTGATTTATTTTATCCAATAAATGAGGAAGCCATAAGCCTGTCGCATATTGATGTAGCTCTTAACTTTTCTTTGACAAATTTCTTTTGTGGAAACAGTTTTTTTTAATTAATACATGTTCCTTTTTAATTGACATAGTTGTTTTCATTGGTTAAGAAAAGAATATTTCAGATCTTTTTTGTTTTTTCTCAGAAGAATCCATTTTTGGGCCTACTATTTATATGTTGGACAAAATTTTGCTACAATTTTTGATAATACTTTTACTATTATGCTTTGGATGGATAGAAACAGGGAAAAATTTAAATATATTGGTTGAACATCTGCATAATATTTGCGGTTATATCATTCTGACGGAATTCTAACCCTTATCATGTCAGAACCTTGATTATCGACAAATATTATACAATTATATCCCTTTATATGCCCTAAAAGTGTCAACTTAATTCTCTTAATCTTTCCTGAGATATCGCATATATGCTTTTTGAACAAAACTGGATGCAAATAATGTCTTTTGATTTAGCTTAACATCTCTAAAACAAACCCTATTTGACAAGCTGGATGCATATAATGTGTTTGAATTTTGTTCAATATACACCCCAACATCCCCTGAAAATTTCATCTTAATACCCTTAGCCATTACAGATATGATGCAGATACGCTGATTCAACATCCATATTTAGTTAAGCATCTCCCTCAACATTTCCCGAAAACTTTAACTTAACACCTTTATACTTTCTAAAGATAAGAGAAATATGCACCTATAATAAAGAGGGATGACCGTAATATTTTTCGATTTAGTTCAACATTTCCAAAAACATACTCTCAAAGTTTCAACGTAACAATCCTTACTGTTACTGGTATATTGCAAATACGCCCTGTTAATAATCTGGATCCACACAGTCCCTTTGGATTTAGCTTCACACCCCTCAACTTTCCCTGAGAAATAAAAGTCAATACTTTATTCTGTTCCTTAAATATTGTATCCATGTCATTTTAACAACCCGTATACATTTCAACCCTTTTGATTTAGATCAGAAACATTGCTATAGCGTTGCGTATAGTAAAGGTCATACGGCTCCAATGTTTTATTATTTATCTGTTTATTTTTTTCCCAGAGGCACTTCATATGGAAGGGATCGTCGTAGAAACTTCAAAAAGGGCTCATTCGATTGGAAATCGAGAGTTCTAATGCCCATTTTAAGGGTCAGAAGTGATTGGAAGGCAACTAACACCCCTTCCACGCCCACCAGTTCCCCGAACACATCCAATCAAAGTTTTGAGATAGCCATTTTGTTGAGCATAGTTGATTTCCAGATAGAAATTATGTTTTTGAGGAGGATACTCTCCCACATCCCTCAGGGCAAGGGTTGTAAGTAATGCCCTGGGGGCATTAAGTTTTTTTTTTATAGAAATCTGTGTCATACAAACCTCAAAAAGGACTCATTCGATGGGAAATTCAAAGAGCTGGTGCCCTTTTTAATAGTCGAAAGTTGATGGATGGCAACTAACCCCCCTCTCACGCCTACCTTTTCCCCAAACCCATCCAATTCAAATGTTAAGACAGCCATTTTGTTCAACATGGTTGAAAGTTCAGGGAATTCGGTCTCTGATGATGACAACCCCCCCCCCACCGCCCTCAGGGAAAGGGTGATAAGTTATGCCCTGGGGGCATATAATTTTTGTTAATAGAAAGCGTTGTCGTAGAAACTTCAAAAAGGGTTCAGTCAATTGGAAATGTAAATGGCTAGTGCCTTTTTTAATAGTCAAAAGTGATTAGAAGGCAACTAACACCCCTTCCACGCCCACCATTCCCCCAAACACATCCAATCAAAATTTTGAGATAGCCATTTTGTTCAACATAGTTGGAAGTTCTGGAAATTATAACTTTGAGCAGGTCACTTCCCCCACAGTCTTCAATACAAGGGTTATGAGTTATACCCTGGGGCCATATATAACTTTAGATCAAAATGTGAACTTGTGATCTTAAGGAGGGAATACTCTTATAGACTTCAGAGGGCTCATTTGATTGGAAATTGAAAGTTCTAGTTCACTTTTTAACGTCAAAAGATATAGGAGGCTAACCAGCCCCCCCCCTCCCCGCGCCCTTTTTTCCCCAACGCCTCCGATAAAAATTTTTAGATAGCTATATTTTTAGAAATAGTTCAAAGATCATAAAACAAAAACTGCGGTGTCGAAACAACCCCCAGCGACCGGGGGCAGGCGTTGTAAGTTATACCCTGGGGGCTTATATGGTTCTTATGGCACGGATACTCTTATAAATGTCAAAGAGGGCTCATTTGATTGGAAATTGAAAGTTTTAGTTTACTTTTTAAGAGTCAAAAGCGATTGGAGGGCACCTAGCCCCCCCCACCACGCTTTTTTTCTCAAATCCATCAGATAAGAACTTTGAGATAGCCATTTATTTAAAAGACCATATAAAAAAAATTCCGGGGTCGACACAGCCCCCCAGGGCAGGCGTTGTAAGTTATGCCCTGGGGGAATATATTGTTCTTATGGAAAGGATGCTCGTAAAAACTTCGGAGAGGGCTCAGTTGATTGGAAATTGAAAGTTCTTGTTCACTTTTTAAGGGTCAAAAGAAATCGGAGGGCAACTAGGCCACAGCCCTCCGGGGCCCGGGGGTAGGCGTTGTAACTTATGCCCTGGGCGCATATATGGTTGTTATGGAAGGGATGCTCGTATAAACTTCATAGAGGGCTCATTTGATTGGAAATTGAATGTTGTAATTCACTTTTTAAGAGTCTAAAGTGATTGGAGGGCAGCTACCCTCCCCCCACACTCCATTTATTTTAATTCCAAAGGAACTTCATATAGAAGGGGTCGTCGTATGTACTTCAAAGGGGGCTAATTCGATTGGAAATCGAGAGTTCTAGTTCCCTTTTTAAGAGTCAAAAGTGATCGGAAGGCAACTGGCCCCCCAAGCCCTTTTTCCCCAGACACATCCGGTAAAAATTTGGAGGTAGCTATTTTGTTAAAAATAGCTCAAAGATCATATAACAAAAGCTCCTTTACGTATGGCTATTTCGTTAAAAATAGTTCAAAGGTCAGATAAGAAAAACTCCTGTGTCGACACAACCCCCCCCCCACCCGGGTCCGGGGCAGGGGTTGTAAATATTGCTCTGGGGCATATAGGGTTCTTATGGAAGGTATGCTCGTACAAACTTCGGAGAGGGCTCATTTGATTGGAAATTGAAAGTTCTCGTTCAATTTTTAAGATTCAAAAGATATGGGACGGCAACCAGCCCCCTATCCACGCCCTATTTTCCTGACACCCATCCGATATGAACTATGAGAGAGCCATTTTTTTCAAAATAGTTCAAAGGTCAGATAACAAAAACTCCGGTGTCGAGACATCCCCCCAGGGCCTGGGGGGCAGGACGCTATGTCCTGGGGCCGTATGGGGTTCTTATGAAAGGGATACTCGTATAAATTTCAGAGAGGGTTCACTTGGATGAAAATTAAAAGTTGTACTTCATTTTCTCAGAGTGAAAAAAGATCGGAGGACAACTAGCCCCTCCCGCCCTCCACGCCTTTGGGTTTATCGGATGGATAAACCCATCCGATACAAATTTGAGGTGACCATTTTGTTCAAAATAGTTCAACCATCAGATATTAAAACTCTGGATTCGACACATCCCCCCAGGGCCCAGGGACGGGCGTTGTAAGTTATACTCTGGGGATATATATGGTTCTTATAGAAGGGATACTCGAATAAACTTCAGAGATGGCTCATTTGATTGAAAATAGAAAGTTTTAGTTCACTTTTAAAGAGTCAAAAGAGACCAAAGGTTAATTAGCCCCCCCCCCCAAGCCTTTTTCCCCAAACCCATCTGATAAAAATTTTGAGATAGCCAATTTTCTAAAAATAGTTCAAACATCAGATAATAAAAACTCGGAGGTTGACACAAACCCATTTTTTCACTTTGATATTGTTAGTTTGATACCAGTTTTGATACTTTTATGAATATTTGATTTGTTTTTAAAAAGTTTGATTTTAAAATAACGAATTTTTAAAAACTTCAAACTTTTTGCAATCAAAAACGAACAAACACTAATTAAAAAAAAACGACTTTCCTAAAATAAGTTTTCAAAGAAAAGTAAAGCCCATTTTAAACTTAAGCTCAGCAGATACAAATACCTTTTAAAATTCAAACTCAAAACGACCAGAAATTACTATTAACAGAAATTAAATAAACAATCATAGCAAAAAATACAACAAGTAATAATATAAATGGATTATAGTAATATAACAAATATAAAAATTATAGTAGTTTTATTTCTTAATTTACATTAATATCTATTGTATGTTTGTTTGCATTGATTGTATATTTAATTTTTGTTCGTTTTAAGTTTCATTTATACTTCAATAGGAAAATTTTTTTTTTTCGCTTTAAGCTTGATTTTCATATTCAATCTAAGCATTACTCGCTTTAAGATCTATTTATTCATTTATATTATTACTTGTTGTATGTTTTTGCTATGATTGTTCATTTAATTTCTGTTCGTTTTGGGTTTCATTTATTCTTTTATAGTAATTTCTGGTCGTTTTTAGTTTGAATTTTAAAAGATATTTGTATCTGCTGAGCTTAAGTTTAAAATGGCCTTTACTTTTCTTTGAAAAACTTATTTTTCGGAAAGTTATTTTTAATGAATCACTAGTAATAGTAGCCATAGGAAGATTAGTAGCACTGAATATTTCAATTTAATAACCTCTTTCGATCTTGAAATGTTGTTGATACTTAAACCCAGTGGCAGATCCAGGGGAGGGGCCAGAGGGGCGTGCCTTCCCCTCTAACGTAGTCTAAAGTAGTGTAATTTACTTAATTAACGCAAGTTTGAGTTAATTAAACTTGCTCCTAACCCAAGTTCATCGGATAAACCCATTTTGCGCCCCCCCCCCTAAAAAAATCCTGGACTCGCCCCTGAAAACAAGCATATTCATAATACCTTCTGATTTAGTTTTATAGCAATGTTTCACTTTAAGTTTCCATTTTATACCATACTCCAGTCCCAAGATATCCCGTCTATAACTTTTTGGCATAGTAAAGCACTTAAACCTATATCATTTTGACATAGTGTATGCACTTAAACTATTTTAAGTTAGTTCAATAGCAGTAGCAAAAGTAGTATCAAAATGGTAGCAATATTTATTCGTGGCCGTAAAGTGGAGGTAATAATATATCCCAGCGTATCTGGTATATTGCTGTGTGTTTTGATTTAGTTCAACACCCTCCCTTACAATCCCCTGAAAGTTTTAACTGAATACCCTTAGTATTAGCAATAATAGTAGTGGAAGCAGAAGCAGCCTAGTAAGCAATATCGCAAGTCGCAGAAGTAATATCGCAAGTCGTTTCTGAGATACTGCTGATACGCCTTTTTTATAAGCAGCATGAACATAGTGTGTTTCGATTTAGTTCAACACCCTCTCAACAATTGCTGAAATTTTCACCTATATACCATTAGCCTTAGAAATAGTAGTGTTAGTAGTAATAGTGCTACTGCTAATAATAGCAATAGTACTCGGGGCGAACCTAGGGTTTTGAGATTGAAGGGAATATGAAGAATGTGCCGAATAAATCGTCCAGTATTCCGACAAATGCGTACATATAAGCTAAAATTAAACACTAAAGACGCCCTGAAACTTTGGGGAGAGAATGCCCAACCCGTAGCTGCCCCCCTGGTAGCAGTATACATACAGTGTCCATTAGTTCAATATCCGTCTCAACATGCCCCTAAAGTTTCAACTTGATATTCTAAGCCATTCCTTAAATACTGCTGATACTGCTAATAAGCTTATTTTGATTTAATTCAACATCACATTCAACGCTTCTTGACAGCTTTTTATTAATACCTTTAGACTTAGTTTGCGAAAAAAAAAATACATAAAATCCATTTCACTCTTTACTTAGACAACTCTACTGTGCCGCCTATGATCGCAACCCATATTGTTATCATATTCCTGGTTTTCATGTAGTTATATTTGAATCGTTTCAACAGCATATCATTGAATAAAAAATTGATAAAATATGGAAAAATAAAAATACATTGACATTACCGTCATTCTTCGCGTATAATTGGTAATCGTAAATTTTCACAGGTCTATTTTCATCTTTGTAATATTCTTGCATGTATCCTGAAACCTGGGATCCTTGTTGATTGTTCATCATCGGTTGTGGAGGCTCCTAGAAAATTCCTATAAAAAAAATTGTTTATGCTAACTTGAAAGATAAAGGATGATAATTTTCAACAAAATATGAAAGGAACTATGAGTATTTTATCCATATTGTGAATTTAGGCCAATATCAGCCAATAGGAGGAAGAACTTTCAAGGAGGTTATTATCTTGTTGTACCAGTATATTTGTATATCCTTGCTAACCATTTTAAGCTTAGGTGTTTTTCGTCTTTCTAAATAAGTCTGCCAAAGTATTTTTAAATGTAATGATAGCTAAACTGTTTTACCAGAAAGACAGAGAATTTAGATTAATTTTTGAGCAGCACAAATGGCGTTAATGCCCAGCAGTTGAGAGCTGAAAATTTGCTGGTTATCTTTAAATTAAGATTTTAGAGAACAAACCGTAATAAGTAACAACTTTTAACGATAATACTCTCCACATACTCTCAAAAAGCTCTCCTGAGAGCTTTGTGATCCACTAAAACTTCATAAATTACATAAAAATTATAGTATTAATTACATTTATAATATAGGCAAATTACAGTTTAATTTTATAGACAATTGATTTCAAGCTATCATTTTCATTAATGCAGGAAATCAGCACTAAAAGCAAGAGATAAACGGTAAAAACCTGAAAGGGAAAGCTGATGGGAAGAGTTCTCCAAACACAGATTTTTAGGTGAGTAGCAAATGAGTGATAGAGTAGCCAAATCAAGTTTCGCTTCCACAAAGAAAAAAAAAGAAAAAAATCTTGAAAAAGTGGCAGAGAAGTTATTTAGCAGGTTTTAATAATATTGTACGGCTGATCTAATACAAAAAAAAAATTTTGTTTGTCTCCTTATGTTTCTGAGTATAGAAATCGTGCTGATTTAGTTTCCATGGAGTTGCTTATATTGTCTATATAAAATGCTATTTAAATAATGACGAAGGCCGCATCACCGTTCCATTATATAAAAATAAAAGAGGATAACCAGGCAATTTGTGAAGACAGGGAATTACAACGTGAAAAAAACCTATTGAATATTTCAGCTGTAAAATCAACAGCCGTTATCAACGCGATTTGATATAATAAAATACTTTACTCAAAGTCACATCAATAAAAAAAATATTCAAACTAAAATTAGATTTAAAATAAATGACGCTTTCCGTGTTTTACCCCATGTTTCTCCATGCACCCGTTTGGAGCTGGGTTGACAGTGGCTGAGCTTACAAAGTTATACTGCTGACCCCTGTTCCAAACCAAATAGTCAGCCATTACCAGGTATCGAAGCCCTGCCCTTACGAATGCAAAATGGCAGATATAGTGCGCTAAACACTCAACTAGTGCGGCTAAAAAAAAAAACTGGAACCATCTTGATGGAATAAATCTTTCCAGATTTTTTTTACGTCACCGTGGTTTTAAAAAAGAATCATAAACAGTTGTGAAATTGAGCTAGGAAATACTATTCTAATTCAGCTTAATTTTTAATAAAGAAATGACAAAAAAATAATAATAAACCATTGAATAATTGTTAATTTGAAAACATAGAATAATAGAACAATAGAATAAATAGTTAATTAACTAGCGCAATTTTTGTTCTTACCTTGTAACTGACAGGACAAGACTGACGAATTAAAAACAATTTTTATTCTTCTTATACTCTGATAGAGAATCAAGTTTTCTGCTCTGATCCCGGAACGGAAATTTGATATCAAAACCAAGAATTGTGAACCGTTAAAGTGGAAACTTGTAGTCGTGAAATTCGTCTATCTGACTCAGCCTGAGAGGGAAGAAAAATCATAGACAGAGAAAGGAGCGTTTCTACCCTTCTCAGCGGAGTTAGACCGCCCTTAGACCACCGTAAACTAAAATTGACGCTGCCCATAACAATTGAAAAGAATCGCTGTCTCGTATTCTCTGTCAACTTTTTTTGGGTTCTGAGACTTCGCATAAATCACTACTATCTGCGCATAATATAATTCTTTGCTTCAAAATTCCATTTGTATCTCAGTCTCATCATTTGCCTATCAGGTATTTGGTCATGAACATTGCATTTTTAATGTGTCAGAATATCCGTGTCAACCCCCCTTCCCTCTAAAGATTGAATCAGTATAAACCCACGGAAATATACTATTGCTCAAAAAGATAAATCAGAACTACGATACATGAAAGCTGAAGTTTGTAATTGCAGACACGCAGAAATAATAATATGTCAGTATTTTTCTCTTGAAGAATTGACCTTCGATTGCTGATCAAAAGTAGAGATTTGGAAAAAAAGTCTTTCCAGGGCGGAACAGTTGCCAAAATTGATGAGCATTTTTGAATTAGCATGCTGGTGGTCATTTTGAAATAGCAACCCTACTAGCCTCTCTGAAAAGGGTATGCAGATGCACTTCCTAAACACTATGGAGCTGGAGGAAACCAAAAAGGAGAGTCTCGTGTTCTTCCGTTTCCATTGGCCTACCACTGAAAAATGAAGTATAGCTCTGAACAATAGCTCCTGTATTCTTTGAATAATGCAAGGATCACATAGTGAAACGAAATATAGATTTCCTGGAACTTAGTGTCAATATAGTACACTTTAAACCGTCACTGATGTTGCACATTTCAACTGAACATAATCAACTTCTTGTATTCTCTGTCAAATTTCTTTTGGTTCTGAAACTACATAAACCACTTTTATCCGTGCTTAAATATCTTTCATTGCTTCAAAATTCCATTCCTGTCTCAGGAGCTTAATCAATGAAAGCATTAGTAATAATGGTAGTAGCAGCAGTAGGACTAGTAGCATTAGCGTCAGTGGTAGTTGTAGTAGCGTCCAAATATTGCCTTTTTGGTCAATTGACCATCTCCTTCAACATTCCCTGAAAGTTCTAGCTTAATAGTCTCAGTCTTTCCTTAGTTACGCCCTTTTGACATCCTGCATGCACATAGCGTGTTTTGATTTAGTTCAACACTCCCCTCAACATTCTCTCAAAGTGTCACCTGAATGCCTTTGGTCTTTTTGAAAACTAAAAGTCAAACATGCCCTAATTTCAAATAACAAATACTATATTTCAACAATGGGCAAATTGCATAGCTTACAGCCCTTGCCATGAGGGCTGCCGGGATTGACAACCCCAGAGAAATAGTTACTGGACCTTTCAACTATGCGAACAAAAGGGCTATCTCAAAACTTTGATTCGATGTGTTAGGGGAATTTATGGGCATGGGAAGGGAACTGGTTACCCTCTAATCACTATTGACTCATAAAAATGGCACTTGAATTTTCAATTTCCAATTGAAGGAGCTCCTTCCGAAGTTTCTACGACAAATCCTAGTATACGAAGTTCCTTGATGAAAAATATTAACAAATAAAACATTGTAAACAGATCGCTCTTTACTTAGGCATCGCTATTGTGATGCCTAAGATAGCCTTTCGTCCCTTTTATCTCATATGTTGAAGTGGTTTATTCTAGTTTTGTCCCCCCCCCCCCCCTCTCTTACCTTATCTGTGATAGCACAGTGAACTAATGTCCTACTTGATAATACGAGTTCTGTGGTTCAATTCCCAGTGCCGCAAGAATTGGCGACAGACTTGCCACCTGTCCCTCTAAAAAACTCCCAGCATTTGAAACGCCCTTTACACCATCAATGACTCTGGAGGGTTTCTATCTTTTCTTATCTCTTACCATCAATTGAGATTACCAAATGTAAAATGGCAATATTTGGATTTGGTTATTTCATTTAATATCATGAATAAATATGTTAAAATCTGTTTGTGATTCCTATATTTTCTTTTTATTTATGTATATAGAAAAAACAACAACCATTTTTTTTTTACCCTCAGTACAGTTTTATGGAGACATGACAGTCGCCTCGTGATCTATTTCAATATTTAGCAGCAGTAATTCAAAAGGTACTATGCGAGACCAGTTTGCCAGAAAGAAACTTGCAATCTCAATTCTTACTCAACCTACCAAATGTATTGGTATTTGTTTTCCCACATCTTATTTGCTTCCCGAGATACTTAGAAGTTTCAGCTCTTGTTTTTCGAAATTGTATGTTATCCCCTGTTAACACCCGAAACGACGATTTAAAATAGACCTTTTGATATCAATATTCTCTTTGCTGTCCGTTTAAATGCCATAAGGAATGCCTTATTGTACCAAAACTGCCTCTAACCATTGGTTCACACTGATGCGATTGTTTCTCAACGCAAAACAGCGAAAAAATGTTCACAGAAACGGTTATTGTAGCCGTTGATGCAAATTAAGTTCTAAAAGCCAAGAATAAATACTTAAAAAGGTTAGCCTGTAGTAGCATAGTCTAGTTACACCTAGTTAATAATATGATTCTTATTTTTTATGTTCATTTCCCTGGAATATCCTCCCAGGGTTCGAGGATTAAACCTCTCTTTGAATGGCCACCTGTACTCTGTCATAAATTTATGGACGACTTCTGATAAATACAGTTTATTCCTCAGTTAGTTGCATTGTATGCTTCAAAGAACCGTTCAATTTAAAAAACAAACGGATGCGGTTTTCAACAGCTCAGTAGAAATATTTCAAAGTAGCCGTTGAACCGTTATAATGCATAAACGTGCAGCAAAAAAAAGGATGAACTTTGACAGATGATGCAGAGACGCCGTCTTTGCGCAAAAACGCAGCAGTGAGAACCATGGGTAGAAAAATATCTCAAGATTTGCTGGAGAAAATGCCGAGGCTCGAAAGAAACCTAGATTCGAAATAAGAATTATACAAAGACTGTTTTCCTGGCACCATGCTCAAGACTGACATTTCAATATCTTTGAGAAAATCCTAAGGAGTGGCAACTCTGCTTTGTACAATAGAAAAAGACTCAAAAGACATTTTCAATTTGTCCACTCTCCCAGGAAATGTATGACATGTACCATACATCTATTTTGAATTTTCAGAGCTGAACCGGAGGTGGTACTCTTGTTGGGAGCTGGAAAGGCTCTGAAAGAAAAAGGTGAAGAGAAAAGTATCCTTCACGTGTTAAGTGTGCTTTAGTTTCATTTATTTATTTTTGTGACGTATTCTTGTAAGCTAATTACACTTCTCCTTATTTCTAGAGGGAAAAATTCTCAGAGATTTTTATCATAAGCTTTCTTATAACTAAACTCTATGTTCCCTTTGGTACAAGATTACCGTGTACCCAATAACCCTGGATATTACCTAGATAAAACTTTGATTTTAAGAAACAATATATATCACTACCAATACTGTTATTACAAACTTGTCCCATCCTTAGGCGGTCTTATTCCTGCATAATACATCTGTCTTAGGCCCTTGCCCGGTGACAATCATGAGTTCAAACTCCAGTTTTTAGTCGTTTTTTTTTCTCGGATTTTTATAGTCCATTTTAGTGGTTGCAAAATCGCTCTAAGTAAATTTTCAAGCGAAAAAGTGTACACAAATAAAAACACACTTGATGACAGATTGACATTGGTGCCATTTTCTTTGTCATTTATGTTATTTTTCATTATTTTCAACCAAGTCTAATCTGGGGTATCTAGTCTTTCTTTTCTGCCTTGGTGAATATCCTGTGTAGAAGACACATTCTAGATTTAATTACTTTAAAAAAAACAGATATGGGATATCTAGTTTTTCTTTTCCATTTTGATAAATATCGCAGGAAGAAATACTCTAGGAAGAAATACTCGGAGCTCGTTTTCTAGATATTCTTTTGGAGGTTTACGAGTTCAGGGTGCAAGAATAGCTTTAAAAATTAATGTTAAGAAGAGTAAATCGTTAAGACTAGGAACAAAAGAAGCAATAAGAGGCGATGTTGGGTAACGACAGGATCGATCAAGTGAATAGCTTCACTTACCTATGCAGTATTATTAGTATAGACGGTTGGTGCAGTGTAGATGTTAAAAGTAGAATCGCCAAGGCCCAGGGTGTTTTTTCACAGCTGAAAAAAGTTTGGAAGAATAGGAAGATAAGTCTGCGAAGCAAGATCAGAATATTGGAAACTACGATGATGACAATGGTCAAGTTTGGTTCTGAAGCGTGGGCGCTCAGAAAATGGCGGAACGTTCGCTAGATATTTTCCAGAGAAATTGCCTATGGATCTTTCATGGACTGATTGACCATATCTCAAACAGTAAGCTGCACAAAAAATGCGGTTCAATCCCACTTTCTAGGGCTATAATGACAGAAAGGATGAGATGACTGAAACATGTTCTGCGGATGAAGGATGACAGATTGCCAAAGATTGTCCTTGTGGGCCAACCGTCTAGGGCCAAACGAAAAGCAGGTCGTCCCCGAATGGGGTGGGAGGATGTCGTAAGGAGGGATTTAAGGGAAATGGGAACTTATTGGGAGGGTGTAGAGAAAGGATTTTAATAGATTGGGATGGAGGAGGAGCGGTTGTAACTGTGCTGGCCTCAGGCGACTTGGTGATGCAGTGAGTTGTTAGTAGTAGAAGCGGTAGTAGATGCTCGTAATCTAGATTTTCTGTCTAAATTTTTGACCCAGCCTAATCTGGGTAGACCTAGCCTTTCTTTTCCGCCTTGCTGAATATCCTATTCAGAATATATATTCCAGATATTCGGTATTTGTCATTCAGATGACCAAAGCTGATTTTTACGTTTTTAGGTCCTTGAACCAATACAATCATGTGGAGTCGCCCTTGTCACCTCATAAAATTTATTTGACTATTAGAACAAAGCCGAAGGACAAAGCACTGAGACTTTGGAGATCAGGAAAACACAAAATCAAAAAGTGATATTTCTTCTGCAATGGGTCAACTTCTAATCACGCTCATTCTTCATTTGCTTCAAAAGGGGAATGACTTCTTTTATGATATCCATAGAGGATGCGCAAATAACACGACGTCCTAAAATATCCAACGGTCCACCTGCAATGAATAAAACTATTAATAAGACAAAAACATCATAACGATGACAAGGTAAAATAATTGGGAAAAGAACATAAGTGAAATTCAAGTTAAAAATAGAAATAAGAAAAATTATGCCATCACTTATACACAAATGAAATGAATGGCAATAATTCTCAAAAACTTTTATTCTAATTCGAATTAAATATATTTATTTATGTTCAACCTATAATTATTTAAAAATATTCCGTTGGCCAGAGTTGAAATTGTATTGTAACTATTTCTATTAATGAATATTTACTTACATAAAAAAGCAGAACTGAATTTATTAAAAAACAAAATAAAAACAAATACCAAAGTGTTCCTCCTAATGCCAGGTACACAAGAGGGAGCATATACAGTAAAAACAACAACGACACGGAATGTAAATTAATAAAAAAAAGAAACAACAATAACAATAATAGAGAAAAATGGATAGAGAATATTGGAAAGATAGAATGTATTTAAAACACCATTCAATAATGACGCATAAAGATACAAAGAAAAAAGTAAGAAATAATTGCTTCACGTGTATTTCGAACCTCTGTCGTACGACTGTGATTTCTGAGTAATTCAGGTTTATATTCCCTGCTAAACATGCAATTTCAAGACACGCATACAGCCATAGCTCGCACCGAAAGGACAAGATTCCTGTATAGTTGGAAACATTAATTTCGGGTATATTTATTAACAGATCTCAAATAATGATATGATTTAAACCTTTTCTCTGAGAATCATCTTAGCTTGTTTCAAAACGTAAGAACATTTACCTGCTTTCACATATTTTTAACTTTTTTCTAAATTTTTTCTAAAAAGTGCAAAGCAAATTTGAAACAGTAATTCGAAGGATGGATAAATCTGAATGTACCAAATGATATTAAACTGTTATATTATGTTGAAAAAATTATTATATTACCCGTAAACTGTAGAAAATAATATCAAACTTGCAGAGAGATAATGAACCTTAATGGTAAGCTATTCTACTTTTGGAAAATGCAGTAAATGGGCGATAATTCGAACATACTCGCAGCGTTGCCGAAGCGGGAAAAAACCACTCAATTCTAAATGTTGTCATGATCCGAATTACAAAATTTATTTTATGCGAGAGAATTAACCTAAAACTTAAAAAGAAGAAGATCAAACTTAAATTTGTGCACTGAGGGATAGAAAAATGTCAAGGGGAGAAACAAAAATGCTTCCTCTAGAAATGTACACGATGGTATTTTTAATTTAGATCATTAAAAGGTTAACTCAGCAAATATATGAAAGAGGCAATTTAACTGATATTCTACTTGTATCAGATCTTTTACATTTTTAGGACCTTCTAGAATTTTAACAAAATATTCCTCTGAAATAATCAACAGTTTATTAATTTCAATTAACCGGTCGGTAAGATTATGTTATTCTACTCCCTATTTGTTTCCCTATATTTGAGGAAACATTTTCAAGGGCATTGGTAAAATCCTAAAAGGACAGCATTTTGGAACTCTTAAAGAGACAGCAAAAAAAATTATCTTCGATACAGTATATCTTTTTTTTTTTAATCAAATTACAAAAAAGATTTTTAACTAAATCCTCATCCTAGGAATCCTCAGGCATATTTGGCTGTGATCAAACTTTTTTCTAGAGAAGTAAATAGTTTAATGAGAATGTAAGAGGCTCCCGAAATAAAATTTTACCTTTTTTTTGTATGTTATTTTCTTAAAGTTACCTTAACTGATTAATCTGACAAAAATAGGGTTATATCCATAGTCTGTTTTTTTGGACTCTGAAATTTAAAAGTTATTGCTAAACGAAGATTAAGTAATCGATCTAAATTAAAATAGAGGCTACTTTTCTTGAAGCAGAATATTTTAAAACATTACTTGAAGGTCAAGCTAATAACATTTACATAACGAGTGCCTCTCTTTTATCAAAGTTCTCCCCCGTTTGTGAAAGGAGTAATCGCTCACTACTTATAAGAAGATTGAGATTAATGGTGATTTGCAAGCTGTTTACATTAAGGAGGATATTGTATTCATATCCAAAGATTATCAGAAGATTTATCCTTGGAAAGGGGGGGGGGGGCAAAAAATTCTTATGCTAAACTCTTATTGGGGTAGGGGTTATCAGTCTTACGGTAGCTGTGGAAAAATGAGGCACCCACATTTCGGACAGTTAGAAAGAGTAAATAGTGCAATGTCTCACCTAATGCATGAACTAAATTCAGTTTATAAATGCAGAGAAAAATAGTAAATTTTAACTATCTTTAGGGAGTTGCTACTTAGAAAAAAAAAACACACTTGTTAAGCTTTTTACTATCACTATATAAACTTCCCAATAAATGATTTACCTTCTGTGTCATAAACAACACCTCCAGCTTCCCTGACAATAAGATCACCAGCTGCAATGTCCCAGGCATGAATGCCAAATTCAAAATAGAGGTCAGCTCCCCCCGATGCTACATGAGCCATATTCAATGCGCATGAACCCAAAGCTCGAAGGCTACAAAATAGAAATTAGCTGTAATCGACCTAACCTTTTTCAGTTTTAAATCGCTAACATTTTATTATTATCCATAACCAAATAATCACTTTGTTCCTAATTTTTAAGAAACGGAAGATTTAGGAATTATACCAGAGCAATGACCTTGCCAAAGAAGCAGCTTATTTGTGAACAGGAGCAACACTGAGTAGCCTTCGTCTGCTTTCATAGCGCCATAGGCACGAATGCATAGAGTACTTTTTTTGTTTTAAAATAAAGACAACAAAAATGAAACACCCCGCACCATTTTTCGTCTAATGCAGTTAGCACGCTTGTCTAAAGCAAACAAATTGGACTATATCTGACTTGTTTCGGAATTTCTGACTTGGATTCTGAGTTGGTAGAATTGCTTCTTTATTACGGAAATTCAGACAAGGTGGGAGTTCAGTAATTACCTTTTAGCACATTTTTTATGATTTACTTAAATTACGTTTTATAAAAATTCTGAAATTTTTAAATTAATGAAAAATGTATCCTTGTTTAAGGTAAAATAATGAATTACAGCCCAAAATACAGCAGCACCGAAAGAGAATCAATAGCAGAAAAAAGGGTTAAAGTATATCCAGAGTTAAGGTGAGAAAGAAATAGAAAAAAAGAGTTAGCAATTAATAAATTTACAAAACAGGTACCATAAGCTGTATTAGCCTTAAACTAAAGTAATGTCCACAAAATAAAGTCCTCGCATACAAGGTTCAAACCTTTCTCGTAAGCAGACTAATGGTCCGCATAGCACAGGCAAGGTCGTATACAGGGAGAGGGGGAGGTTACGGGGTTTTAACCCTCCCTCCAAAAAAAAAGTCCAGCTGCGTCTTTGATATCTCCAAGAAGTCGAAGTCGAAGAGGAGGGAGAATCAATATTTCATATCCTTAGGGATAATTCAAAGACCCTTCCTAAATCTGGACGTATAAAGTTATTTGTTCATCCATTCGTTCATTTTGTTCATAACTTATCATCTAAAAAAAATGGGCATGCCCAGTGAAGACGGAGTAAAAACAAAGAAAAACAAAATAGAAACAACAGACAGAAAAATATTCTTCGACAACTATGAACACATGACCAACAGAAATGACTAAAGATGGAAGACTCCTGGCATTCAGTAGAAAAATCATTACTCAATAACTGCAAAACGTTTTTTTACATAAAACAGGAATGTCGGGGCATTTTTTTCAATTAATTAAAAAAACAAATCCCAAATAGAAGTTTCTAAAAACGAAAAAGTAAAACCTATATTAATATCAAAGACTAGCAAAAATAAAGTAATTAAATTTTCGAACGAGCAGAAATTACTATCAATGAATAAGCGGAGCCCCAAACGAACAGAAATTAAAACAATAATCAAACCAAAGACAAAATAACAGGAACTTCTGTAAATGACCAAATGACTCTTAAAAGGAACAGAAATTAAAATAAATATTAATTCAAGCTTGAATCGATCAGATATTACCCAAACAGGAAGTAGGACTACCACCCTGTAAACCTTCCAAAGACCATGGTGTCATTTATGTTTAACAAAATTTGAAGTTCCCTTAACCCACACTCCCCCATCTTTTCCCAAACACTACTCGAAAGTTTCACCTTCATTTCATAAGCCATTCCCGAGATATTGCAGATAAGCTCTTTTGACGATGTGGATACAAATAGCATCTTTTGTTATACTGACGTACGCGTGTTGTATCTAGAATATGCCTAAGAGGAGCTCTGCTATAATTAGCCTACCAAACGATCCTAAAATCTCCTAGTTTATCAAACAACCAAGACCGTACACCGGACCGAGGACGCCTCTTCTTCTAAAACCATTACATGCACAACGTGTAATTTACATAGCCTATGGTCATTGCCCCTGGGGCTGTTAAGTTGATATCGACCTGAAGGGATACTTATGAAATCTTTCGTCGCCTCTGAAGAAAAAGGCCATCTCAAAATTCTGATTCGATATAGTGCGGGTTAGAGGGAGGGGGCAAGAGAGTGTATGGGAGGGATACTGGTTACACTCCAATCACTTTGAACCCTCAATTGAACGAGCTCCCTTCCCTTTGTTATGCCCAGTTTTCAGGGAAAACTATTTTCTTTCTATTTTTCCTTTTGCATTGAGGTCCCCTTAGCTCAAAGATTAAAATATATAAGCTTCAAGCTGATTGGAATATAAGTTTTTTGGCCCTTTTTGGGTTTCCGGACCCCCGCCCTTCTCTCCTTCCCGCAAATATTATTGTGATTCTGTTGATTCAGGAACAATCCTGGAAAGTTTCAAGTTACTGGTTACCAGGGATCAAACATGTTTCTCTTTTTCCACTGCAAAACCTACCTTTAAACGATTGGCTAGTTGCAAAATTTACAGTCCGAGCCCATAGACTGTGATGCTGACATCATACCGGAAGCGCATTTAAAGGATATTTTGACTATTCTGAATAAAAGTTATCTCAAAATTTGTCCAAATATCCGGGGGAGATTACAGGAAAACCGCGTAGCAAAAACGGGCGCAGGAGAGGGGCTATGTACACCACAATTATTTTCGATTCTGATAAAGGGAACTAGAACTTTCTATTCTCCAATCACACGAGTCCCTTCTCAAGTTTCTTTGATCAACCCTTCCATACGTAGTGGTCGGGGAAAAAATAATTCATGAAAGGGACATGGCTCTTTACTTAGGCAGCGCTACAATGCTCCCTCCGACTAGCCACGTGCGCAGTTTCCTTTTTTTTGGGGGGGGGGGGTGAGGGGGATGACGATAAAAAAAGCAATGTTTATTTGATAATTTGAATAAGAAGTACCAAGAAATTCCGACCTAATTTGGATTTAAGCTGGCGAGTCCCAGGCCCACCCCTAACCCCCCTGCATACGTTTCTGCCTCTGATAAATGTTTGTTAGGCCATTCAAGAAAGTACAGCACAATGTAGAAAGGATTCCGGAAAAGATCATGGAGATACGAGGGATGGCTCCAAGCTTAGGAAATTAACCCCGTCAAAATGTTGGATAATCAATTTTACATAAAAATAAAATGAAATATTGTTTGTTTTCTTTTTTTTATTACTATTTTGGAAGTATATTATAATCTATATATTAAAGTTTAGATACTATTTCTAAGATTTGCATGTCATAAGATTATTGTTATAAAAAGCATTAATCATTACAAATATAAAATTTACAATATAATAAAGCATATACTGTTTTTTAAAGTGCAGTACGTTATTGTGTTACCTTCGGGCCATCATAATAGCCTGAATGGTTTATGAGTGGCTGAAGATTTAGATAGACATAAATTTAAGTTTTTGCCAAAAATTATTGAATCATTCATGCTTAGGCTGAAAAAAATAGCTTAGACAGTGCTTACCCGTGGCATTTGGTCTGTAAAATGTTGAAGTTGTCCCGAACAAGTTGACGTTTTTCCTCATCGCGTGTAGTCCCCAGCTCCATAATGACTAGAGAATCTGATAAAGCTAAAGGGAAAAATAAATGTAATGTCGAATCTCGTATTCACATAATAATAAAATAGGAAAAGTTATTGCTACTCACGCTAAAGAAGTTCAAGTAAAAAAAAACTAGTTTTAAGAAATTTATCAGCGTTAGAATAAGAATTTTTTAAAGCAAGAGCAGTATTTTGAACTAAGCGAATTTTTTGATCCTACAAAGTCTACGTGTTTGGAGCTTAAGATGCATACTAGAACTTTCAATTTCCATTCGAAAGAGCTCTCTCTAAAAAAAAATCTAGGATTATTTACATTTCTATAGCATTTCTTTTAAAGTTCACCGCTTATAATATATAATTTATTTACAAACATATAACATAAAAACAAATATATACATATATACATAAAAACAAATTGTATAACCACAACAAAGAGCATGTATCTCGTAGAGCATTTACCACGTAGAGGTAAATGCTCTTACCTTTATGCTCTTTACCACGAGTTTATCTCGTAGAGTTTTCCAGTTTCCTAACTTACTATATTTCAGCAATAATAAATTTTACCTTGAAATAACCTTTTAGAAAACCAAAAACAGGAATCAACAAATCTTCGCTGCAGAACTAAATTTAAAAATAACGCCATCTTCACAAGCCCAAATTCAGAAGAAAATCTCAAGAAAACAATACTTTATCATGTATCATATTCTACCCGTACTGAAATCGGATTGACATTTAGAAACACCCCTTCTCCTTTTTGAGCAGTATATTGAACTTCCAATATGGACTCTTTTTTTAGTTTAAGTTTGTTTTTTTAGATTAAATAATTATAATTTATGCAAATCAAACTCAGAACATCTGAACTGTTTGAATACTTATAGAAACTAAATATGAAGAAACCCGAACGCGCTCTCATTTTTCACACGTCACTTTTTTCTTCAAATAAATTTAGGGGCAAACAAGCAATTTCATCAAAACAAAGGGACGGAAAACGCATGAAGAATGCATAATTTGGGCTGAATATTTGTCCATTAGGGGCAGGGATAAATTAAACTAAAACGCTTTGAGTAATGATATAAGTAAGTATTCTATAAATCTTAAAGTCATTTTCAGAATTTTATCGTGTTTCCTTCTGGGATCAACTATTGCATCAGCATAGCAAATCTAACAAAAAATAGTCACAAAGGAAAAATAATTTTGCCAAGTGTCACATCTTACCTGTGGTAGGGGATACTGAAATTGGATTGGCATTCAGGAACGCCCCTTCTCCTTTCCGAGCAGTATACTGAAGGTTCAATACAGGGTTATAGATTATCCCAATTTCTACAACTTTATTGACTAACAAGGCAATGGATATGCAAACATTTGGAAATGAATGGACAAAATTCATGGTACCTGAAAAAAAAAAAAAATTATTTTCTGAAACAAACTATTTCAGAAACAAAACTGACGCCCAGACAGTGGCGGTTCTGCCCTCTCTTGCGCCCGGGGCAAGATCTTGATTAGCCAATATTTTAACCTTGGTTCGCACAAACATCTTCCTATTCTTCCAAACTTTTTTTTTTCTTTTCTATTTTTTTCTATTTTTCCTATGAAAAATATATATATTTTAATCTATGACAATAGATTGGCCTTAAGGTCAAAAAACTTCTAATTGTTTTTTATCATGCAAAGAGTTGCTTAGCACAATTAAAGCAATTCATACAGTTTATACTTAATAAACTAAACGGATTAGGCCTAATTAGAAAAGTGCAAAAATCCTTTCAAAACCAAACTATTATTGGCCTTGTATACATTTTTGTTAAGAGATTTCGATTACAAAAGAATTTAGTCAAAGTTAACTTTTTTTTACTATCAAGTTCACTTGAATTAGTCGTATCTCTATATATATATATATATATATATATATATATATATATATATATATATATATATATATATATATATATATATATATATATATATATATATATATATATATATATATATATATATATATATATATATATATATATATATATATATATATATATATATATATATATATATATATATATATATATATATATATATATATATATATATATATATATATATATATATATATATATATATATATATATATATATATATATATATACATATACATATATATATATATATATATATATATATATATATATATATATATATATATATATACAATTGAATTAGTCGTTGCCTATTGACGATTTTAAAAAATTGTGAGCGCAAATGATTATTTGGACATGGCTTCTAGGAGTCATTCTTAATATATATATATATAGAAAACCCGAGGTGGGTTTTCTAAGAAAACCCACCTCGGGTTTTCTTTCTAAGAAAACCTCGGGTTTTCTTTCTAAGAAAACCCACCACGATTGGGTGAGAACCTCTTGAGCAAGAAAACTGGGGATAACGCTTCGCTGAAAAAGCCTTGTACTACACAGTTCGATCATGCCACTTTACGGGTTTTGCATCAAATCCATTGCCAAATATGGATGCCCACTGTGTGCTGGGGCTCCGAAAATGTTGGTGACAATATTTCAGAGGATCCAGAATAGAATTAGGATAGTTTCAGTCGGTATCCATGGCCTTCCTGTCTGTTAGTGAAGGGTTTAACGTATCATAGATGGCTACATTCTACAAGTACATAAATTCAATTTCTTCTCTAAGACTTTATTGTATCCCCCCCCCCTTTACCATGGTCAAACCATGGCAAACTTAAAGGCACACACCACGGTCCGCTTTTCATAAGGTTGACATTCCTAGAACAAGAGTACTTGAAGAATATCTTCGTTCGATATTACATTTCGATTTGGAACAACATTTCTGTGGGCGTTTTCCTTAAAAGTTCTTCCCCTATTCCTTTTCTTAAAGGTTCTCGTCTACTCCTTCAAAAGAAGATTAAACAGTCAATTTTAGCCTCGTAATGGAGTAAAGGAAGAAGACATGATCTCTTCTGTATAGGACTGCCGTGCAGATCAACAATACTGCTTCTTCTTTTTCCCGTAATCAGTAGTTTACAGCTTGAAAAAGTTCTGGGTTAAAATTTTTTTTTTTTTTTTTTTTTATAATATAGGGATCGCGTGTGAATGAACGAATGTTTTATTTCCAAACGACTACTCATAAGCTCAAACGGCCAAATTCTCATTATCAACAATTAAGTAGAAAGATGAAAAATAACATGGTTAATAGTTGCATAGAACTCTTTCACAATGCATCCTCTTAATTCTAATATTAATCCAAATTAATTTAACTTTAGACAATTTTGAATTGGTTAATTCAAATTAACCAAATGAAATTTGTTACCTGTTATGCTCAGGAAAAAAAAAATAAAGAGAGAAAACAAATTATTTCACAAAAACTGATTGAATCGTATAACTCAATTCCCATACCTGTCATACATTGTGGTAAATAAGTTTCTTAGGTGATTTATGAAATGGGTATACAGTGAAATATTATTTCAGGACTGGTTTCAGTACAACAATCTTAGTTTACCATTGTCATAATAAAAAGTGCTCCTCCTTATTGGGCCAGATACCTTTGTTGCATAATAGCCAACACTCTGTGGAGCCTCAGTAACAGAGAGCCAGTCATGCTTAAGGATAGTGCAATCCAGGACACTAAAACTATAATTATAATTAAATAATAAGAGTGCTTTACAATGAAGAGGATTAGACCCCGGCGCCACACCGGCGGATCGACCGAACGCCGCCGCCGAGAAGACCCGTCGACCCCCCCCGCAGTGTCGGGACACTCCCCGCGCGCCGCAGGCCCGCCGCCGCCGGCAGAGGTGGCGGCGTTCGGTCGACTTTAAATTATTTTTGCGGCAATTCTTTATTGCGTCAACCGCAAATTCGGAGCTTTTCCTTCTCGCGTGGTTTATATTTCGATTTTCCTGATTAGAAATCAAGCAAGGCTTGCACTATCCCCGAGTTTTCAGGTATTTTCCCAAAAATCTATGCGTCACCCCGAAAAAAAATTTGGTTCCCCGAATCCCCGAAAATCACGCAATCATAGTGCCACCCCTAGCGATTTATCACCAGTGACTTTCCCTGCCAAATATTACTTTGCATACCATAATTCTTAACTACTCTCTTGTTCATTAATTTTCGTCTCTTTTGTTACTTTGCATAAAAACCAGATAGATGCAATATACTATTGCAAATATTGCAATATACACAGTTCTTCATGTGTTGACAAAAAAAGTATCGTCCTTATGAAATGAGTTTAAATCATTTCGACTGCAGTTTCCCAATCGCTATTTCTTACATCATTCGTAGTCAAGAATTTTCTTTTCAAGTTGAATAGAATTATAGAACGAAATCACTACTATACAGTTTCAGCCTTTTGTTGGATTCTGAAGTTGACAGCCGACAGACTGTTTCTACAGCTGAATCGCAAGTTTGCAGATTTTTTTTTGCTGTTTTTAGATAAGATTTTCTTAATGTTTAATACCTAATTATTGAACGCCTGATAGAAAATACAATCTATTTTCTGGAACATTTTTACCCCCCCCCCCCCAAAAAAAAAAACCTTCGAATTTTAAAAAAATTGGCTATATACTAAGCAATGTACAAGGCTGGGGAACTAAAGACTGAAATAAAAGCTATCCCAAAAATAGGATTTATAAATAAGTTGTGGATTATTCCATATAGGGGGGGGGGATAGGGGGCTATCATATTTAAATGATAGTATCTAATTTTTTTTATTGAAAGCAGGGATGCAAAAAGATAATTATTTTGGAGACAGAAGAAAATGATATCAAATTCCCAGGGAAACCATTAAAAAAATTTTATAGACCCAGCCCCCCCCCCCCCATTAGGACTTGTTCACTGTCTTGGGTATTTTGCGATTTCTCATAGGCTACTGGCCTTGTTTGGCTTTTGTGTGTGCTTCCTTTTAACTAGATTCTTTGGATCTTATGGAATGCCATGGCGAATCTATCACTCAGTTTTTCAATAATTTGAGGTATATCTGAATAATTTCGACATTTTTGTTGTTGTCTTTGTACCTCTTTACTCATACCCTCAATTTTTTTTTTCAAGGAACACTAAGCTGTTCAACGTTATTTTGCTTGTTTGTTTGAACCATAGAGTGACCTAGTTATATATTAAGTAAATTATTTTTCGAATGAAAGCTGAGACGGTATCCTATCAAGATGGTATCCAGAGGGGGAGCGGGGTAGGGAGGTATTAAAATTAAATGATAATAGCTCGAAATTTTATTTATTGAAAGCAGGGATCCCAAAAAGTTGATTTTTTTTAATTTAAAGCAGAGGTGGCATCCTATCAAGGTGGTATCCAGAGGGGGGAGGGGGTATTGAGGTATCATATTTAAATGATAATACCTCGATTTTTTAAAAGCAGGGGTGCCAATAAGATAATTTTTTTTTTTATTTAAAGCAGAGATAGTATCCTATCAAGATGGTATCCAGAAGGGGGGGCATAGTGCGTTATTATATTTCAGTGATGGTAACTTGATTTTTTTTTATTGAAAGCAGAGATGCCGAAAAGTTGACAAAAATTCCAGATCTTTTTGAGTTATGCTTGATACAACACTTGCATGGTTTTATTGTCAAAGGGGAAGGGACATATGCGTCCAATCCGTTTTTTTTCTTATTGATGAAACGGGTTTACTTTGAAAACATTCATTCATAAGTACTAGGCAGATTCACACTTAAACGAATTGGTGTGACGAAAGCAATATCGACATCCCCACCTAACGTTGCGCTCGAGTAACAATGGCGCCCTTGGTCCAGTGCCCAAGTTACATTAAAAGGCCAGGTCATAATGAAAGCTTTCAATTTGGGAGGTTCAAGGAGGAGTTTTTGACAGTCTTATGACCTCAGGGTACTAGATTTTGCAACGTTCTTACGTATCTACGGTGGTTTGGAAAATTCGATCACCCCACAAATGATTACCAAAAATATGCACAAATATAACGTTAGGAATATTATAACACTTTTTTCAAAGCTTTGAAGAAAAGCAAAACAGTCTAAATACCCCTAACTACGCTTGAAAGCTATTTTAAAAAGAAATTTCCATGGAAATGACCATAGCAGAAGCTTTGAGCCTGGGTGCGGATCAAAGAGGATTCTTTGAGTATTTTGACCACAAGTGACTTATTGTTGCGACTTTCTTAACTTTGGTAATTTTTGTGAGCATTTGGAAATCAAAGCTTAAACTCAATAATTGATACTAAGTGTCCTAACATTTTGCTTGGATTAAAAGTGACGAACTAGGATGAACATTTCAACATCTTCCTGGAGCTACTTCAGTCTGCATATCATTTCATTTAATTACACTTAAAACGGATGAGCTTTTCATTTTCTACATAAGAAATTTTCTACATAAGCTGGCACTTCATTTTTCTTCATAGCGAATAAACTATTAAGTGTTTTTTGTGTCACTGAAGTTGAAGTGTTCTCATGTGAAGTGTTCATCATGTATTTTTCAATTTGATAAATTTACTCCTTTTAGATGCAGTTTATAATTTGACTGATATTAGGTATTTATCAGTTTATAATTTGGAATGAATCACCAAAAGAAAAAATTGAATAATATCCAAAAGAGCAGCCAAAACCAATTGAAAAGCAGCAGTTCAGCCTTAGCCTACATGACATATATACTATAAAGAAGCCAAAAAAAAAACTTTCAAATGCATTTTTTTTAATTGTTATTAAAAACCAGTTTTTAATACAAGAAGGCTTTTTAGGAATCCAAAAGACCAAAAAAACAATAAATATCAAATTCGCCCATTTCAACTGTATTAAAGGTGACAAAACAGATATAGGCAAAGGGCATTATGAAAAAATTAAGCTTTTAAGTTCAAAGTTATATTCAAAGTTTTACCCAGATAACTGACGAATTTTGTGATACGGTATTTGAAGTTTTATATGCAGTAATACTCAATGAAAAAACTACTAATTTTTATAATTATTTATGTTAAGAATACATAGCTAATAGATACTTCAACTACTCGTATTATGCAAGGGTTCTGAAACGCCACAGCTATTCCGTTTCTACCAGATTTCTACTTCTCTTGATGAATAACGAAGAAGACCAGTTTCCAGCCAGCAACTTGTGAATTTTTGAACTCATGAATAGGCTCGAATCTGTTATAAATTTAATCTGTGATTTGAGAAAGGCTGATGAAAACATTAATGTTTACGGTCAACATTGATCGCGCCGGCGGAGCGCCGCCGACATCTTACCGGCGGCGCGGCGTGCTGTTTTTTGCTCCCCCGCCGCCGGTCTTCCCACATCGGCGCGGCGCCGGGGTCTAAATAGGATCAATGATCCATCAATAAGACATAATTACTACATAATAAGCAATACTCTCTGTGGACTTAGTGGCAGAGGGTCGGTTTTGTTTTAGGATAGCACATTTCAGGACACTAAAATGACAGTTATAACTAAATAATAAGGGTACTTTACCATCAATAGGATCAATAATCCATGTGGGTTCATCAGTTAATTGACATTTTAAACCTGACGCAACACCTTCTTCGCCAATGAATCTACAAGTAAAAGAAAACTATATAAACAAAATATTAACAATTTACAAAATAGATTAGTCAATATAAATGACCTATGATCCCTTTGATATTCTCAAAATGTACTGCCATCTTGCAAATAATAATCTAATACTAACCTAAGCCAAACAGCAAAGTCAACCCAGACAGTGATATCTATCAATCAGATGAAGTTAAAAAGAAAAAAAATCAATACGTAATAAGATTTGAATAATAGCCTAGGTATTATATTGTTCAGAGCTATGTTCTTAAATATTTAGATTTCTTTTGCTGATTGGTCACACTAGATGGGAAGTAACTAATTATATATTGAACCACTTGCTCTTATGGGAGTTCCATAATACATAACCTAGATGCTAATAGTCACAATCTCATGAGACAAAAGAGGATTTTCCAATAAAGTTTAGGAGGGATGAGGGGTTTGATGCTACAATTTTTTTTGGTTCTGGGCAAACTGTTCCCTAAATTTTTTAAGATGTCGACAAGGAACAGAAACCATGCCAAATACTAATTATCATGCACCTAATACCTAATTACCAGTATGCACCTAATAATGTAACCACAGTCAGATGTAGCCTGCAACCATACAATTATGTTACATACTCCTTGAGCTAGATATGCTCTCTTGATTAGATTTCAAAACTTATTAATTTTAATGTATACACCAAAATACATCCTTTTTACGCTATTTTTATTACGGTATGAGACGAGCCGACAACTTTGCTATAACTTTTTAAACTTTTTTTTATCTTTCACCCCCCCCCCCTAAAAAGAACAATCAGACGAATCCCTTGTACAAAAAATGGTACAGCCCTTCCCTAACTCCTCACCTAAGAACTAAACCTTTATAATTGTCTTTATTTGTATATAAATAAAAGCAGTTTCTATACCTGTGGTTAGGGTACTTTTCCTTCAACCCATCAATTAGAAATTTCTCTACAGCTTGGTCCGTTTCTGTAACAAAGTCAATCTCTGAAGACTTAGTAGTTACGTTCTTTTGCTTAGAGGAGAAGGCTTCCTTGATGATCTGAAAACATACATAAAAATTTGTTAAATTTCTACTTAAAATAAATAGTTATAGAAGCAAGGGTATATTGAATATACAACACTTAACAAAGATTGGTAACTGTTATCTGAATGGTATTAGCAATTATAATGTTCCGTTTTGATGTTGTCAACCGTACTGGGAAACGGGGAGAAAAAGGAGTGATTTCTACTCCCTTCCAGGTTGATCCAAAGTAGTTAAAAACCTAATGTAGCCTAAAAACGTTCATTAGAAGTCTCACCACCACCTTTCCTCTCCCCTCATAGGAAAACAATCTGACCCCAACCCCTCCTATGTTTAGACGTAGGCTCACCTATATTGTCTTTGATTCATTCTTATATAGTCAATATGCCCATTGACAGGGTAAATAATTTAACATGCAAAGCTAGACTATCATATATATATCAACATTGGAGATCTGTGCGGTATCTCTCATTCACTAGAATGTGGTTGCATTTCAGCATTTCAAAGGATTCTGGCCTATAGTCACATGGTCTGGGCCATACATTCCAAAAAACCCTGTTTACAAAAAAATTTCAACTTTAACTTTTCTTCCAAATAATTAATAAAATAAACCAACAGGATTTTAAGCAAAATAGAAAATTACACCCAGTATTCCTGCCACTGTATGTTTGAGAAGCATAACAGAGCTCACAGATTTCAACTGGAGTTAGCAAATACACCAGAAAAAGAGTTTACTTGCTGTCATGAGCACAAAACAAGTTTGTAAAACATACATTTATTCTGAAAGAGAAAGGAAGCGTTTTATTAATATTCGAACTATTTACATTATGTTAGGTTCGACCAGTGCTTTTCCAAAAGGCTTTAGAGTGTAGCACATATATTCAGCTGGTTTCAGCAAGTGTTGCATCAAAAATCACCTTCCAAAAAATGTGAGCCAAAAATTTGTTGTTTGAGCAAATAGAACCAAAAAAGCACTTACATTCCTCTTCTTTTAGAAAATCCTCTTTCTCACTCTTTACTAGAATGGTTAGATTTTTATTTGGTATTTAAACTAGAATAAGAGCAGTTATTACTTCTCTTAGCACCCATGCTCCATTCATGTTCTAAATGTAATCTAACAGAATAAGAGTAATTCAAGTAATAGGCCCAAAATACTCTCTTATTGACACATTAGTACCCTGCAGAAGCCCACTTATGACCCTTTCCACAGTTGGTCTTCAAATATGCAATCCTACATATTAGTTGCTATCACTGAATAAACAGTCAATAATAGCTGTTCATTTCGTACCAACTGAATAGCATATTTGTTAATGGACAATTACACCCATGTAAATTAGTTTACAACCTGAAACTGAGAGTAAATAAATAGCTTTTCAGCAATCCTAAACCAATTGGGAATCTCAAAAGTATTGCTTGATAGCATTTTGGCCAAAATAAGGGTATTTCAATTAATCAATAGAAACAAAAGTTTCCATTGGAGAAACTTTCCAGGAACAATTGAATACTAAACTTGAGAGTTTAAAATTTGACAATGTGGAAGATGGATGGAATAATTTGAAGGAAACAATTTGTGAAGTTGCTGATGGTGTCTTCGGGAAGAAAGTTAGGACCACAGCTTGGAGTATTAGTGAAAAAGCTTTATGTTTAATAGAGAGGAGAAGGGGGTTGTACAAGAATTATCAGTGAGATAGATCATATGAAAACCAAAGGAATGTAAAGAAAAAGGAGAAAGCATTAAAATATGAACTAAGGTGGTGTGAAGTGGAGGCCATAAATAAAATAGCCGAGGATCTGGAAGATGCAGCTAGATGGCATAATAGTAAAGTATGGTACTGGCATGTTAATAAATTGAGAGGGAAGAGTCAATCCGGACCTATCCCAGTTAAAGATAGGAATGGGGCCACAATTAGTGATGAGGAAAGAGTTAAAGAGAGATGGTCAGATATTTTGAGAATGTGTTAAACCAAGACAGAGTTGCAAGAAAGAATATAGAGGAAAATGAAAAAGTTTCTGATGCCTTGGCTGTGAAGGAAGAATTAGAAACAGTACAAAAAGAATTAACAAATAATTAGGCTCAAGGTGCTGATAGTGTGGTAAATGAGTTTCTTAAATATGGTGGCTCTGAGGTTAAAAATAAATTACTGAAGATTATGAACATGATTTTTGAAAAAGGGGAAGTACCTAGCGATTTCAGGAAAACCTTAATTAAACCACCGTATAAGAAAGGTGATAAGAGTGAGTGCGGTATTTATCAAGGCATTAGTCTGGTTTCTGTAGGTAGCAAATTACTCAGTATTATGATACTTTTTAGACTGAGAGATGCTGTAGACAAAATGTTAAAAGAAGAACAGTGCGGTTTATAGAAAAGACTGATGTGTCAACGAAATTTTCACTCTTAGGTTAATAATTGAGAAGTGCCTAAGCTATCGAACACCTCTGGTCCTCAGTTTTATAGATTATGAGCAAGCGTTCGACTCCATTTATAGAAAAGCTTTAGCAAGGTCCTATCCTTGTATGGTATACCTGGCAAATACATTAAAGTGATTAGTGCTATGTTTAAGAATAACACTGCTGCAGTTCAGGTAGAAAATGAGGTTAGCAGCTGGTTTCATTTTAAAAAAGGAGTTAAGCAGGCTTGGGTCCTACCCCCTTTATATTGATCATTTTGATGGATTGTGTCTTAAGGAACAAAGGAAAGGCAATGGGACCCCACGAAATCAAATAGGGAGGAAAAACTCTCCTGAACTTAGATCAGGCTGAAGATTTAAGCATCCTAGATGAAAGTGTGAGCAAAATGAATGAACTTTTAGAGGTTTTGCTAGTTCAGGGTGCTATTATAGGTATGAAAATTAATGTTAACAAAACTAAGTTTAATAGACTTCTATTCCTAATCTTCTTAAGAAGACTAAGTATTAATGTTAAGAATGCACTGAGGCTAGGATTAAGCGAAGATGAAAAGGTGACATTGGGTAACGAAAAGATTGATCGGTGGACAGATTTACTTCCCTTACTAGCATTATTAGTATAGACCGTGGGAGCAGTGAAGATGTATAAGTAGAATAGCCAAGACTCAAGGTGTTTTTCCACAGTTAAAAAAAAGTTTGAAAGAACAGGAAGATAAGTCTGCAAACCAAGGTTAGAAAATTGGAAGCTACAGTGATGCCAGTGGTCAAATTTGGCTCTGAAGCATGGGCGCTCTGAAACGCGGATGAGAATTTACTAGATATTTTCCAGAAAAATTGCCTATGGATTGTTCTGGGTACCCGCTTTCTAGAGCTATAATGAGAGAAAGATTGAGACGGCTAGGGCACGTTCTCCGGAAGAGGGACGACAGAGTGCCAAAGATTGTCCTTCTAGGCCAACCGTCTAGGACTAAACAGGAAGCGGGCCACCCGTGGTTGGGGTGGGAGGATTTCATAAAGAAAGATTTAAATGAAATGGGAACTTCCTGGGAGGGTGTAAAGAAGGAAATTTGAAGACTGAGAAGAAGCGTGCGTAGCTGTGTTGTCCTCAGGGGTTTGGTGCTGTGGTGAGTGGCTAGTAATTGCAATCATGAACGATTTTTGGTAAATTTTAAGTTTTAGGTAACATACCACTAGATCTGTCTTTCAATGTTTTTTTTCCCAATTATAGGCGACTAATTGCTACCCTCAAAAATTTCATTTTTAGCCCTAAAAAGAGATTTTGTGCCTGATTTTTTCTTCTTTTGGCTATTAGAACTAAGGTAAGAAGCTTGGGGAATAGATGAATTTGAAACAGTAACCTAGCATTGGATTTTGGATCAAGTTGTTGGTTTTGAAGAATTTCTACTAACAAAAATAAAGAAAAAAGTGTCATTTTCAAGGTTCCAAATTGAATTTGCAAAGGTGACACTTAGTAGCATATTACGGATTTATGTTAAACAAAAAACTAGGCCAAACGCTGGTCTTGTTACAAAAATAACAAAAAATATAGAGGCAAAAAAACATAGATGTTGCAGTACGACAGGCCTGACACAATACAAATAAAAAATAGAGTAAACTCCCCTGGTTAAATAGTTCGATGTAATAAAGTGTAAGTAAGGAGCAACATGGCTCAATAGTAACCAAAACTCTAAAAAACGAAAATTCGATACCAATAGAAATATCAAAAGAATTGGCTTATATGCTGGTTCCAAATCAATAAGTTTCCTCAAGTTTGGGGTTACCCAATAAAAGCTACGAGCCTGAGAAAATTTGCCTGATTTTCGAAAAAGTGGGAAACACAGACACGTACGCAGGAATCTGTTTCGGGGGGGGGGGGGGGGTGTGTGTGCAAATTCTTCAAATCCCTTATTCTGTGAGAACGATCAGACAATTATGGGAAAATAAAAAAATCGTGAGATTTCGGGGAGGGGGGGAGAGCCCCCCACTCCTGAGTGCCTGCCATGGGAAACACCCCCTAAAAATCAAAGAATCTTAACGAAAAAAAACACTATCAGACAACCCTGCTGTAGAAGTTTCAAGCTCCTATCTGCAGAAATGTGGAGGGAAGACCATTGAAATGTGGACTAAAAACAGGCATTATTTAAAAAACTATCAGAAATTAAAAAAAAACAAGCAAGTTTTTAAGAACAACTCCTGAAACACAAGGGTTATTTAATTAAAACAATAAGGAGATTTTTTAAAAGTAATAAAAAACTTTAGTGTAAAGAGCTTGAGGAGGGGGCAACAACATTTAATATAATTAATCGAGGAGTATTATGGAATTATTAACTGGACAAATTGTTTTCAACACATAATAAGGAGATATTAATTTCCACAACTTATCATAGGCAGCGCAATAGCGCTGCCTAAGTAAAGAACGATGTTGGCACAATGAATTGTTTTTTTTCTTGGTCTTAGACCAGGGCACTTCATATCGAAGGAGTTGTCGTAGAAACTTCGAAAAGAGCTCATTCGATTGGAAATTGGAGTGGCTAGTGCTCTTTTAATAGTCAAAAGTGATTGTAGGGCAACTAGCCCCCACCCCCCCACCCATCAATCCCCCAATCACATCCAATCAAAATATTAAGATAGCCATTTTGTTCAGCGTAGTTCATTTCCAGATAGAAAATATATTTTTGAGGAGGTCACTCCCCCACAACCCTCAGAGGAAGGGTTTTTAAGTTGTACCCT
Organism: Artemia sp. Qi Xiang Cuo; assembly: GCF_049724085.1. Lineage (NCBI taxonomy): Eukaryota > Metazoa > Arthropoda > Branchiopoda > Anostraca > Artemiidae > Artemia > Artemia sp. Qi Xiang Cuo. Next base: position 23,926,324 of record NC_142799.1, read on the forward strand.
TGGGGTATATAAAAATAATGTTGGCGCAATATGTTATTTATTATTTTCTTTTTCCCTTTAGACCAGGGCATTTCGTATCAAAGCAGTTGTCATAGAAACTTGGAAAAGGGCTCATTAAATTGGAAATTGGAGTGGCTTGTGCCTATTTTAATAGTCAAAAGTGTTTGGAAGGCAACTAACACCCCTTCCATGCCCACCATTTCCCGAAACACATCCAATAATCCAATAGCCATTTTAGTCAGCGTAGTTTATTTCCAGATAGAAAACATGTTTTTGAGGACGTCACTCCCAACAACCCTCAGGGCAAGGGTTTTAAGTTATACCCTGGGGGCATATAAGAACGATGTTGGCACAATGTATTATTTATTTATTTTTCCTTTAGACCAGGGCACTTCGTATCGAAGAAGTTGTCGTAGAAACTTTAAAATGGCTCATTCAGTTGGAAATTGGAGTGGCATGTGCCCTTTTCAATAGTCGAAAGTGAATGGAAGGCAACTAACACCCCTTCCACGCCCACCATTTCCCGAAACACATCCAATAATCCAATAGCCATTTTATTCAGCGTAGTTGATTTCCAGATAGAAAATATGTTTTTGAGGAGGTCACTCCCAACAACCCTCAGGGCAAGGGTTTCAAGTTATGCCCTGGGAGCATATAACAACGATGTTGGCACAATGTATTATTTATTTATTTTTCCTTTAGACCAGGGCACTTCGTATCGAAGAAGTTGTCGTAGAAACTTTAAAAAGGGCTCATTCAATAGGAAATCGGAGTGGCTTGTGCCCTTTTAATTATCGAAAGTGAATGGAAGGCAACTAACACCCCTTCCACACCCACCTTTTCCCAAAACACATCCAATCAAAATTTTGAGATAGCCATTTTTTTCAGCGTAGTTGATTTCCAGATTGAAATTATGTTTTGGAGGACACTCCCCCACAACCCTCAGGGCAAGGGTCGTAAGTTATGCCCAGGGGGCATATAAGGTTTTTATAGAAAGTGTGTTCGTAGAAACTTCAAAAAAGGCTCATTCGACTGGAAATTCAAAGGGCTAGTGCCCTTTTTAATAGTCGAAAGTGATTGGAGGGTAACTACCCCCCCCCCCTCATGCCCACCTTTTCCCCAAACACATCCAATCAAATTTTAAGATAGCCATTTTGTTCAACGTAGTTGAAAGTTCTGGAAATTAGGTCTTTGACGATGACAACCCCCACCCCACCACAGTCCTCAGGGCAAGAGTTGTAAGCTATGCCCAGGGGAAATATAAGGTTTTTATAGAACGCGTTGTCGTAGAAACTTCAAAAAGGGCTCATTCGATTAGAAATTGAAATGGCTAGTGCCCTTTTTAATAGTCGAAAGTGATTGGAAAGCAACTAACACCCCTTCACACCCGCTATTTCCCCAAACTCATCCAATCAAAATTTTGAGTTAGCTTTTTTTGTTTCGCACAGTTTAAAGTTCAGGAAATTATACCTTTGAGCAGGGCACTCCCTCACAGTCTTCAGAGCAACGGTTATAATTTATGCCCAGGGGGGCATATAAGCCCAAGCACTAGCCCTTTGAATTCCCAATCGAATCAGCATTTTTTGAAGTTTCTACGACAACGCTATCTATAAAGACCTTATATGCAACCAGGGCATAACAAAACCCTTGCCCTGAGGGCTGTGGGGGAATGTCCTCCTCTAAAACATAATTTCTGGAAATCAACTACGCTGAACAAAATTGTTATCTGAAAATTTGGATTGGATGTGTTTGGGGAAAAGGTGGGCGTGAGAGGGGGGTCAGTTGCCATCAAATCACTTTCAACTATTAAAAAGGGCACTAGACCTTTGAATTTTGATTGGATGTGTTTGTGGAAAAGGTGGGCGTGAGAGGAGGGTTAGTTGCCCTCAAATCAGTTTTGACTATTAAAAAAGAGCACTAGCCCTTTGAATTTCCAATCGAATGAGCATTTGTTGAAGTTTCTACGACAACGCTTTCTATAGAAACCTTTTATGCCCCCAGGACATAACTTACAACCCATGCCCTGAGGGCTATGTGGGAGTGTCCTCCTCAAAAACATAATTTTTATCGGGAAATCAACTACGCTGAACAAAATTGCTATCTAAAAATTTGGATTGGATGTGTTTGGGGAAAATGTGGGCCTGAGAGGGGGGTTTGTTGCCCTCAAATCACTTTCGACTATTAAAAAGGGCACCAGACCTTTGAATTTCCTTTCGAATGAGCCCTTTTTCAAGTTAATGAGCCCATGGACATTAGTACTCTAATTGAATCTTTTAAAACAAGGTTCATAGAGACGAGTAACTCCGAGAGGCTAAGAAAAGAGGAAGTTCCATTCAATAACTCAACTAGTATTAGGGAATATGCAGACAAAATTTGTCGATCTGTATGCTTAAAGTTAAAGAAAGGCGGCAATGACGAGACAGTACAGAAAGTACAATTACAAACTTTTACCCAAGGGTTACCAAAAAAGCTATTAAGACTAATATTATCATGGAAACCTAAAAATTTAGAGCAGGCTATAATCCTAGCAGAAACAGAGGTAAAAATTGACGAGGCAATGAAAAAGTTTGATCAGATGTCAATAAATAACACAGGAGCCCAAGAAAGTGTAAAATATTAAAGGGGACAAAAACAGGTGAGCTTTGGGGAGCCAAATCGTGAAACAAAAAGGAATGAGGAAGGCCAAACTCTCCCACCATGGAATGACCCTTCTCCATTTGACGACCAATCCCATGGTGTTAGATCCTTAATGACTTGGAATACCAAGTATTATGGACACCCACCTCCTCCTCCGAGGATAAGTATAGAGCAAATAGTGGCAGGTCAAGAATATACAGAAATAGGTATAGACCCCATGAGGTAGGGCAAATCACCAAGCAATACAGGACAAAGTTTAATTGCTATTATTGTAGCAACCCAAACCACTATGCAGCAGATTGCTGGCATAGAATTCGCAAAGAAGGCCAGACGTACAAGACAGGCCACCACTTCAGAACGCAGGGGGGCAGAAATTTAGGAAGGCAGGTAACAAATAATACTTTGCAAACACCTAATAATATTCCTGAATTTAGACCTAGAAGGAAACGACTAAAAACATACAGGGTTAAAATATTAACACTGAAGAAAACTGGGATAACCCCAGAAACTTTTGGTCAAAAAGTGGGCATTTAACCGAAGAATCCAGCCTGTAAGGGTCGACAGAGCTGAATCCTTACAAAGACCCCTTTATAGTTTAGAGTGTTGTGATACAAAAACAAATAATAATAATCTACCGATTTTGCATTGATTTAAAATTGAGTGTTTCCAAAATTTACCGTGTTTACTGGATATGGGTGCGTCTAAATTTTTAATTCGAGAGGAAGTTTTTAAGAGGTTTCCTCCTAGTGTGAAAAACCACTTAAGTAGATTCCAGAATACCCTGACATCAGTAACAGGTCACAAGCTGACAACTTTGGGGAAATGTCCATTAAAATTTAGCACAGGGGATAAGGAAATAACAGTAACGGTGATAATATGTAAGCAGCTACTGCCACTTCCTTGTATTCTAAGAGTATATGCTATAGGGAAATATGGGATCGTATGGGAACCCTTAACTGATACAATAACCATAAGCCAGTCAAACGAAACTGATAGGCAAATTTGCGTAACAACAGAAAAAGAATGGCGATTCAGATTATAACTTAAAAATAAACAGGAAAATCACAATAGAAGGGGAAACAACAGCTCAAGTGCTAGCAGCATTAAATACAAAAAGAAAGAAAGGTTAAAACAATGGATGCCACGATAGGGGGATACAGTCTCGAAGAATACCCAACGATTTTCGTGGACCATCAAGCTATTAAAATTGAAAATGGTATCACATATTTAAAATTATCAAATCTAAGTAATAACAAAGTAAAGCTGAACCAAATAGCGCTTGGATCAGTGGAAAAGATTTCAAATTCAGAAATAAAATCTATAAGCGGCCCAGAATTAAGCGTAAATTTCACTAGCCACCAACAAATATGGTCAAAACCGCAACCGCAAGAAAAGTATGGAATGACAAAAACTGACTTTTTGCAACAAATTGATTTAGAACATTTACTGGAAAACATAAAAACCCTGGGTGGGAAATATTCTTTGGGATTTTAGATGGACGTTCGCAAGACACGAAGCGGATTACGGAATAACTCAATCACGCACAAAATACCAACACAGGGCCCTCTAATTTAAAAGTCACCTTATAAAATACCTTATCAATTAAAACTATGGTTAGACGACCAAATAAAGGAAATGGAAGAACAGGATATAATTAAAGAGTGTTAGCGAGTGGTGTTTTCCACTAGTGATAGTCAGAAAAAAAGACAATACCTGGAGATTATGCATAGATTTTAGAGCGCTAAATGCAGTCACGGTAAAAGATGTTATGAAATTGCCATGAATTGATCCGATATTAGATTAACTGGGAGGTTCAAAATACTACAATAGTTTTGACCCGATAGCAGGATGTTGGCAGAGACCCCTAGATTAATAAACAAAACACAAGACAATAGTAATCTTAGATTATGGAAGAACATTTATATTTGAATGAATACCTATCTGCTGATTATTTAGTCCAAACTGTTTTAGTCGATTACTGAATCTGGTGTTAAAAGATAACGAACCAGAAAGGAAAAAAGATGCCTTGGCTTACTTAGATGATGTAATTTTGTTTACTGAAATACTGGACAAATTTGAAAAAACAGGCTTAAAATTGAAACCAGAAAAGTTAAAAATAGTAGTACCAAAACTAGTTTTTCTTGGAAATCTGATAAACCAAGGTACTATTTCGCCAAATCCAGGAAACTTTAAGGTGATAGAAAATTTACAACCACCAACAAACAAAAAAACTGCAGATCAGTTAGTGGTTTGTTAAGTTATTCTCGATGATATATTAGAAATTATCCAACGATATTATTTAAAATATTATTTAATAATAAAAAATTATTTTACAGAATATTTTCGTCAATTTTTGCTTGGAAAAAAAATTCATTTTACGCGTAGACCAAAAGTCACTAATTTGTCTACATACGATGCAAAATACTTCAGCGCGGCTGACACGGTGGATACTACGTCTGCAAGCATATTCGTATACCCCAATATATATAAAGGACCGTACAAACATTCTACCAGACTATTTGTCACGAAATCCAGATTCGGAACGAAATTTGACAACAACCATCCAAGACGAACTTGAAGGGGTGGAAATGGTATGTAATGGAAATATTTTGAATCATCAAGATAAAGATGATTTTTTTTCGGCCATGAAATCCTTTTTATCAAAAGAAACAGAACTGCCGGGATACTTCAAAGATTTTTTGAAGGACTTAGATAATTTTGATTTAGATGAAACTAAAAATCTTTTGATAAGATATTACAGAGCACCACAAGAATATAGAAAATACGACTTAAAAATTATTCCAGTAATTCCAAAGTTGCTGTAAGGAGAAAATCTACAGATGGCACAAGAACCTAAATGTTGTCATATGAGAAAAGCAAAAACTTTTGGAAGGATAGATCGGAATTTTTAGTTCTCGAAAGTGTACTCCAAAGTAAAAAATTTCATACAAAGTTGCAGAGAGTGTGCTTAACAGAAGTCGCCACCAAAGACCCCTAGGGCCGAATTGGGTCAATACCCCACCCCTTCAGGGGTAGGAGAATTAATGTCTAGACATTTGGGGGGCAGGAGGAAATTTACCAGTTTCCAGGAACAGAAATCGGTGTGTACTAACCGTAGTTGGCCATTTCAAAACGAGCAGAAATTAACATAAGTTTGGCGCAAAACCCCCATGCCTTCCCAAGGCCAGAACAAAATTTGTACCTTACTGAAAAGATACAAATGAATGTGCATTGTCAGTTTAATATACATATACTGATATTTAGTGATGAAAATGTTAAAATTATTTGATTTATTAAATTTATAAAAGTAAAAACATTTATATTTTTTCAGTAAAGTGCATATTTTGTTCTGTTTACTAAATATGTAACCCTGTATGCTTTATGTGTATTCTAACGTGAATATTTATTTTAGATACAGCCTTAGTTTTTTTTTTTGGAAATCAAATTTTTCGTAAAATCCTTTCGGATCCATTTTTTCAATCATTTTTTGACGCATTTTTTCACCCAAAACTTCACCCAAATACCATAAAACTACTTTACCACAATAACAAGGGTTTTGGGTTTGAAACAAACGACAGATATTAGGGGCAAGGGTTGTAAGTTATGCCCAGGGGGTATAAAAATTTCTTTTAAATGTTTTCACTTTTGGAAATCTTACTGCGTCATTGGCGCTTTACTGAAAACTATATGCGTCTTGAACAGTCTTGGAAAGTATAAACAATATCAAATTGAATATTTGATGTATAACGATATTAACCGTTGAAAGATCCATCAGTTCAAGCATTTATTTCACTGTAATTTTATTTTTATTTTCAATGCCGTAAGAACTGGAAAAGAAAATATTTGTAACATAATCCGTTTTCAGTTAAGCACCAATGACGCAGTAGGCTTATGGTTTTTATTTACAGTTAGGAAAGGAGGCAGTATCCAATCACTTGTTTGTAGGGAAACTATTTTCGTCTTTAACAACTTTAAAAACAGCTAAGAAATTAAACTGAATATTTGATGCATAATGATTTTAATTACTGAAAGCTCATTAGTTCAAAATGTTATTATAATTTAATGTTTATTTTCAATATTAAGTACAAAAGAAAATATTTGTCACAAAATTGGTTTTCAGTAAAACGCCAATGACGCAGCAGGTTTTAGACTTTTACAGTGAGAGATGGAGGTCATACCCAAACTCTTGCTTGTGGTGATTTTTGTTCGTTTCAAGCTTTATTTGCATATTCAATTTAAGTCTCTCGTTTTAAGATTTATTTATTAATGTTTCATTAATATCTATTGTATGTTTGTTTGCATTGATTGTTTATTTAATTTCTGTTTGTTTTAAGTTTCATTTACACTGCAATAGGGAAATATTTTTCTCGTTTTGAGCTTGATTTGCATATTAAATTCAAGCATTACTCGATTTAAGATTTATTTATTCATTTATATTATCAATTGTTATATGTTTTTGCTATGATCGTCTATATAATTTCTGTTCGTTTTGGGTTCTATTTATTCTTCAATAGCATTTTCTGGTCGTTTTGAGTTTGAATTTTGAAAGGTATTTGCATCTGCTCAGCTTAAGTTTAAAATGGCCATTACTTTTCTTTGAAAAACTTATTTTTCGGAAAGTTTTTTTTTAATTAATTTTTGTTCGTTTTTGATTACAAAAAGTTTCTAGTTTTTAAAACTTCCTTATTTCAAAATCAAAGTTAAAAAAAATCAAATATTCATCAAAGTATCAAAACTGATATCAAAGTAACAATATCAAAGGGAAAAAATGGGTTTGTATCAACCTCGGACTTTTTATCATCTGATATTTGAACTGTTTTTCACAAAATTGCTATCTCAAAATTTTTATCAGATGGGTTTGGGGAAAAGGGGCGTGGGGGGAGTAGATTAAGATTCGGTCTGTTTTGACTATTTAAAAGTGAACTAGAACTTTCTATTTTCAATCAAATGAGCCCTCTCTGAAGTTTTTATGAGTATCCCTTCTATAAGAACCATATATATCCCCTGAGTATAACTTACAACGCCTGTCCCTGGGCCCTGGGGGATTATGCCGACCCTGAAGTTTAATATCTGATGGTTGAACTATTTTTAACAAAATGATCACCTGAAATTTTTAATCTGATGGGTTTGTCCATCCGACACCCCCAAAGACGTGGAGGACGGGAAGGGTTAGTTGCTCTCCGATCTTTTTTCAATCTGAGAAAATGAGCTACAACGTTTAATTTCCATTCAAATGAAACCTCTCTGAAGTTTATACAAGCATACCTTCCATAAGAACCATATATGCCCCCACAGCAATACTTATAGCGCCTGTCCCGGCCCTGGGGGGGGGGGGCTGTGTCGAAACAGAAGTTTTTCTTATCTGACCTTTGAACTATTTTTAACTAAATGGCCATACGTAAAGAAGTTTTTGTTATATGATCTTTGAACTATTTTTAACAAAATGGCTACCTCAAATTTGGGGGGAGGCAGTTGCCCTCTGATCACTTTTGACTCTTAAAAAGGGCACTAAAACTCTCGATTTCCAGTCGAATGAGCCCTCTTTGAAGTTTATACGACGACCCCTTCTATATGAAGTGCAACTGGGAAATAAATGGAGTTTGGGGGGAGGCTAGCTACCCTTCTGTCAATTCTGTGTCTTAAAAAGTGAGGTACGATTTTCAATTTGGAGTCAAATGAGTCCCATTGGAAATTTATACGAGTATTCATTCCAATAAAAATACTGTTACCCCAAGGAAATAACTTAAAGCGCCTCACTCCGGGCCCTGGGGGGGCTGTTTCGACACCGGAGTTTTTTGTTATCAGAACTTTGAACTATTTTTTACAAAATTTCTATCTCAAAATTTTTATCTAATGCGTTTAGGGCGTGGAGGAGGGGGCTAGTTGCCCTTTGATCTCTTTTGACTCTTAAAAAGTGAACAAGAACTTTCAATTTCCAATCAAATGAGCCCTCTCCGAAGTTTATACGAGCATCCCTTCCATAAGAACTATATTTGTCCTTAGAGCGTTACTCATAATACCTGCCTCCGGGTCCTGGCGGGTTCCGTCGACACAGGAATTTTCCTTATCTGACCTTTGAACTATTTTTAAAGAAATGGGTATTATAAATTTTTTTATCTAATGGGCTTGGGGGAAAGGGTGTGTGTGGGGGGGGGGGGCTAGTTGCCCTCGCATATCTTTTGACTCTTAAAAATTGAACTAGAACTTTCAACTTCCCATCAAATGAGCCCCCTCTGAAGTTTATACGAACATTCCTTTCATAAGAACCATATACGCCCCCAGGACAAAACTTACAACGTCTATCCCCTGGGCTCTGGCGGGCGTTTTGTTATCTAATTTTTAAACAATTTCCAAAACACTGGCTATCTCAAAATTTGTAGTGGACAGGTTTGGGGAAAAACGAGCGTGGGGGGAGAGGATAGTTTAAATCTCTTGACTCTTAAAAACTGAACTAGAACTTTAAATTTCCAATCAAATGAGCCCTCTATAAAGTTTATATAAGCATCCCTTTCATAAGAACCATACATTCCTTTAGGGCATAATTTAGAACGCCTTTCCCTGTGCCCTGGGGGGTTCTAGTGACACCAGATTTTTTCTTATCCGACCTTTGAACTATTTTTAACAAAATGTTTATCTCAAAATTTTCATCAGATGTGTTTTGAAAAAGAAGGCGTGGGGGGGGGGGGGCTAGCTGCCCTCGGATCTCTTGTTACAATGAAAAAGTGAGCTCCAATTTTCAATATCTAATCAAATGAACCCTCTTTGAAGTTTATACGAGTATCCCCTTCATACGAACAATATATGCCCCAGGGCATAACTTACAACGCCTACCCCTGGGCCCTTGGAGGTTGTGACAACACCTGAGTTTTTGTTATCTGACTTTTGAGCCATTTTTAACTTAATGGTTATCTCAAAATTTTTATTGGATGCATTTGGGAAAAAATGCAGGTGGGGGGGGGGGGGCTAGTTGCCCACCAATCTCTTTTTACTCTAAAAAACTGAGCTATAAATTTAAATTTCCAACCAAATGAGCCTTCTCTGAATTTTTTTTACCAGCACCCCTTCAAGAAGAACCATATATTCCCCCAAAGCATAACTTAAAAAACCTGCCCTTGGGCCCTGGTGGGCTGTGTTGATCCCTGAGTTTTCTTTATATGGTCTTTGAACTATTAAAAAAAAGCTATCACAAAGGTCTTATCGGAAGGATTTGAGGTGAAAAGGGTTTGGAGGGGGGGGGCTAGCTGCCCTCCAATCTCTTTTCACTCTTAAAAAGTGAACTAGAACTTTCAATTTCCAATAATATTATCCCTCTTTGAGTTAACACGAGCATCCCTTCCATTAGACCCATATATGCCCCCAGGGCATAACTTACAACGCCTGCCCCTGGGCCCTGGTGGGTTGTGTCGACACCGTAATTTTTGTTATATGCTTTGAACTATTTTTAACAAAATAGCTACCTTAAAATTTTTATTGAACACATTAGGGAAAAAAGGGTTTGGGGTGGGGGAAGCTGCATACCCTCCAATATCTTTTGACACTTAAAAGTGAACTAGAACTTTCAATTTCCCATCAAATGAGTCATCTCTGAAGTTTATATGAGCATTCCTTCCATAAGAACCATATATACCCCCAGGGCATAACTTATAACCCTTGCCCCTGAAGACCGTGGGGGGACTGTCCTGCTCAAGCATATAATTTCCAGAACTTTCAACTACGGTGAACAAAATAGCTATATCATAATTTTCATTGGACGTGTTTGGGGAAATGGTGGGCGTGGAAGGGGTTTCAGTTGCCTTAAAACCACTTTCGACTATTGAAAACGGAACTAGCCATTTAAATTTCCAATCAAATGAGCCCTTTCTGAAGTTTCTATGACAACGTTGTCTATACAAAACCTTATATGCCCCTAGGGCATAACTTACAACCCTCGCCCTGAGGGCTGTGGGGGAGTTGTCATCCTCAAAGACCTAATTTCCAGAACTTAAAACTACGTTTAATAAAATGGTTATCTCAAAATTTCGACTCGATGTGTTTGGGGAAAAGGTGTGCATGAGAGGGGGGTTAGTTACCCTCCAATCACTTTCGACTATTAAAAAGGGCAGTAGCCTTTTGAATTTCCAATCAAATGAGCCTTTTTTGAAGTTTCTATGACAACACCTTCTATAAAAACCTTATATGCCCCAGGGCATAACTTAAAACCCTTGCCCAGAAGTGTGGGGGAGTGTCCTCCTCAAAATATTTTCTATCGGGAAATCAACTATGCTGAACAAAATGGCTATCTCAAAATTTTGATTGGGTGTGTTTGGGGGAATAATGGGCATGGAGGGGGGGGGCTAGTTGCCCTTCGATCACTTTTGACTATTAAAAAGGGCACTAGCCCTTTGAATTTCCAATTGAATGAGCCCGTTTTGAAGTTTCTACGACAACGCCTTCTATAAAAACCTTATATGCCCCCAGGGCATAACTTAAAACCCTTGCCCTGAGGGTTGTGGGGAAGTGTCCTCCTCAAAAACATATTTTCTATCTGGAAATCGACTATGCTGAACAAAATGGCTATCTCAAAATTTTGATTAGATGTGTTTTTGGGGGAGTGATGGGCGTGGGGGGGGGCTAGTTGCCCTCCAATTATTTTAGACTATTAAAAAAGGCACTAGAACTCACGATTTCCAATCGAATGAGCCCCCTTTGAAGTTTCTACGACGACCCCTGCCATATGAAGTGCCCCTGGGGAAAAAATATAATAAATAAATAATAAAACATTGGAGCTGTATGGCCTGTACTATAGGCAATGCTAAAGCGTTACCTCTGACGAATACTATATGTAAGCAATGTCCAAATTGTATAACTTACAGCCCTTACCCCAAGGGCTCTAGGGGGAGGGGGTATCATCCCTAAAGACTTTGTTATTGTACCTTTCAACTATGCTGAACAAAATGGATATCTCAAAATTTCAATTGGATGTCTTTCGGGGGGAGGACTTGGGAGGGAGAGTAGTTGGTCTCCCATCACTATTGGATCATAAAAGACACTAGATTTTTAAATTTCCAATAGAATGAACCCCTTCCAAAGTTTCTCAATTAACTCCTTCCATACACAGTATCTTAGTGAAAAAAATATAACAATAATAATAATAATGCATTGTGCCAACTTTACTTAGGTGGTGCTAATGTGCTGCATATGATTTTGAGACAAACTTGAATGTCCCAACTCTACACTAACAATCTCATGCCCTTGACTTTTAAACTCAATATTACCATCTTTATATTTTAATCCAACAGATGAAGAAACCTCAATACAGACTCTTTTTTCATGTGCTTATCATTTTACATTATATCAAAACTGCTTAACTGGTGAAAATGAATAGATGAATCACTGCAGCTCTAATGTAAAATTTCAGTCTCAACAATTACATGGGATTTACAGGGCATCAGTACCACAACCTCACTCTTTAGAAGGAAAAAATAGAAAATTATGAAAACTAGGCTACTTTAAGATGTTCTAAAATACTTACTGAAATCATTCCCTAAGTTGTACTAATATAATCTGCCCCAACCTCAACACCCTCTAGGGGCCAAATGTATAGGCCACCCCAATGTATATGTATATGCAATACATTTTTTATTTGCCATCTCTGTTCTTCAAATTGATTTAAAAGCACACAAACAATACAACAGAAATGAGTAATAGGAAGAAAAGGGCAAACATATGGAAAAGTCATAGGGTATATATTTGACCATCAAGAGATGGGGGGATAAGGTTTATCGGTAGGGTAAGATAACCAGACAAATAACCACCACTTTAACACTAAAATTACTTTAAAATCTATTATACCATCTAGTTCAACCCAAAAATAGAGTTGGGAATGTGTGGTGCATGCCAAAGCAACAAGACTGATAAAACAGCAATGGAATCAGTCAGGAGGTGGACAACAAAATGTGTTAAAGACCTCTCTGATGTCCCTTATCCACCCTATCTGCATAGGCTGAGAATACCATATCTAATGTATAGATGTAAACAAGGTGAAGTGATAACATCTTACAAGCTTCTAATTGCTGAGGATACCATTCCTGACCATTTCCAACCTGACAATTCAAAGAGAACCTCTGGTCACCCTCATAAGTTTTTCCAGAAACAAGAAAATGCCAGAATAAGGAGCAAGTTCTTTTCAAATAGTCCTCTCAGCTTGTGGAACTTCCTCAGTGAAAAAACAGCAACCTCTACTGCCATGGATGCACAGAGTAAGTTATCAGTGGACAGGAAGTGGTTCAACAAACTGTGGTGCACCATTTGGGACAGCACAGAAGACTAACTATCATCACTGAAGCTGGTGGACACAGAATTTGTCCTATTAATAGCAATGATGATTTAAGTTAGAAATTTGATTGTTTCACTTTTGAATTTGTCAAAATTTTCCTAATAGGAATTTAATTAGCATGAATACTTAAGCAATAAAAAATGCTTAATATTTTAAATGCGCTGATAGTCAATAGTGGAGCCTAATCTTAGACATGCATTTAAAGCTTGAGCCTAATATAGGCAAATACTATCCAATCTTGAATGCATGATCCAATGTTAGAACAAAATATCTAAATCATAGAAAGACTTAATCTTGGATGTATTTAATCTAAGAGAAGATTATTGTGGAATGGAATAATTCTGTTTAAATTGGCTGTGCTTAGGAATAATTTTTGTCTAAACTTAAATGCTGAAAAACAAACTTTCAGCAACAAAAGCCAATCTCAAGTATCTGCCACTCTTAACTATCTGAACTATCGCTAACTATGTATGTACATTATGTCTGAGATAGGATTCTGTTGTCCATGTTTAGGAGATACATTTTAATCAAGATATTTGTCCAAGATATACAACTATCCAAGTAAAAGAGGTTTTACCATATGCATTAAGGATTATATAAGTAAGTATTTAAGAGTGTTTAAAAGTACTTTTCAGAATTAGTAGGTCTCTTTGGTGGCTAAAATTCTAGTTCTGGGTCTTTTTGCTTTCAGAAAGTAAATGAGTTAGGTGAATAAAACTCTGAGGAACGTATCTAGAGCATTAATCATCTCCTGAAAAGATATTTTGAAGCACATACCTCCACACCTTCTCCCTCTAGAGGGCACTGATCCTTAATGACCTTTTGTGATACAAAAGTGATACCTTGCAAAATTGATCTTCTGCTTAAAATATACCTTTGCTCAATCCTCATTTAACCCTGGATATTATTTAAAATTCAATTGACACAGCAGGAACTGCATTTTCAAAAACTAAATCCAATGAAAAAGAGATTGAAAACTCAAAAATAAGATAATTGTTTTTCGTCAGAATAGGACTTGTAATAGACCTGTCATGGGTGCAATCTGCTAAAACTTAGAAATAAGAAACAGGCAGAAATAGCCTAGTATCTTGGCAATACCTTCCCAGAGTCCGTTTTTTGCCCAAAATTTATTCCAGAAAGCTTCAGTTACATACCTCGACTGCTTTTTAAGATACCAAGAATCCTATAAACTAAAATTGTACCTTTCTGGAGAGTGAAAATACTACATTGATACCATTTTCAACTATAAACAAGTGCAACAAACTCACCATAGGGTAACCTATAAGCTACTATGTTTGGAAAAACATTGCGTATATTTGTAGTAACCAGCAAAATCAGGACTTAAAATAAATTGAACACACCACTCAAAGCCTCTTTTTATGCTCTTTCCAAATATAATAATAATTGTTGGTGCAAATTGTATTTTAACCAAACCTTACCTAAACTTAGACCTAGAGCTAATGAAAAGTTTACTGTTGAATTGCATTTGGTATTACAATGGAGTGCTGCATTTGCTATTCAGAGATTGTATATACATAGTACATGGCCAAGGTATCTCCATTAGCAGACTCTTATGATATATGTCACAAGAGGCTGGCCAGTCTTGTTGCAGATGGATGAATCTGGTGCCAACAGATGTTGAGAATTCTTCTAAGACATGTGTTTTTGAAAGCAAGTATTCTTCCCTCTTGTTCCTGGTTCAGGTGCCAGGTTTTGGCTGCATAGAGAAGCTTTGGGACTGCCAAACTTACCATAATCTATTGAAGGCCCCATTGGCTTGGCTGATTCTTGTGAGCACTTCTTTTGCAGTTGATCCAGTGCTTTCTATTATGCTTCCAAAGTATTTGAAATGGACAACTTGCTATACGAGTTGGTCTCTGCAAGTGATGCTCAGAGGTGAATCTGTGGTAGCCATGCATTTTGTTTTCTCATTATTTATTTTCAGGCTCACCCGGCCCCTTCTCTCCCTCACTTTGTCAAGGAGTTCTTGGAGTCTTTGCTTGCATGATTCCAGGATGGCAATGTTGTCAGTGAAGTCTACATCACTGAGGTGTATTTCTTGATTCAGCTGAATTCTGTCTGTGCTTGTACTTTGCAGTATGTAATCAATGACAATTACAAAAAGTAGTGGTGACAAGATGCAACCATGCTTGACTCCTGGCAGAATGCAGAAGAAAAAAGTTTGGCCATCTGGTGCCTTTACACAGTACTTGCTATCTTCATAGAGTGCAACAATCAGTGAAACTATCTTTTCAGGGATTCTGTAATGCAGCAGGATCTTCCAATCTAAACTTACCCAAATATATAGCCCATATTATATATTCCCTATGCAATACACACATTAGATTGGTGTTGACCATGATTGGAGCAGCAAGTCATGGAAAAAGCAGTGGGATGAACTGGTGTCATCCAACAGGGTCTATTAGGTGTGAATGCTCAGTTATGGTACTATATGCAAACTGCCAATTGTCATCCTCCACCACCTGGCACATTCATCTGAAGTTGCTATTATGCTGTGGCCTCAACTTTAAACTGTCCAGTTACTGGCTGGCACAGGCCAGTCATACATCTGAAGGTGGCTGCTACCAACTGGGTTTAAATTGCAGAGCTTGCACTGCCTGACCCACTCACCTTTTTAGCCCTCAAACATGCCAAGTTGGCAAAACATGTTGTGACACCCAATGATGAAACCAAACTGTCTTGTATATATGTAAATAGTGGCAATCCACTCATGAAGTGTGACATGAATATTGAGTCAACATCTTCAGGTTCTTCAACCTTAGTTGCTAGAAGATGTGATTTAAGGTAATACTTGATTCTTAAATTTGTGACCATCAATTCAATTTATGGGAAAACTGGTTTTAAGAAGAGCCACACTAACAAAGGTATAAAAGCTGTACCTAAAAGAAGAGAAAAGGGTATCATCTTTGAGGGTCCATAAAGGACTTACAATTGAATTTACACAAAAGAAAATTACTATATTTAGAAAGAGCATAAAAAAGGCATTGAAGGGTATGTTCACTTTATTTGTAGGCTATTTCTATGAATTATTCAATATTTACCACCACTTGGCTGGGACAGATGGTAATTTAGAAGTAGTAATTGTTTTTTTCCTTAGTCTTAATATTAAAATGTTATCCTGAAAACAATTTAACAGGGATTAAAAAAAAGCATAAAACTCCTCAATATCACATCATAGCAAAATTTCTGTAAATTTGTTTTCATACTAACATTTTACAGTGTAATCCTAGATAGTGGACTGGAAATAAGAAAACAATTCTTTCTTCATACAATGCAGAATAATCAAAGTTAACACATTTTACATGTGGAGAAGCTTTATCTTCACTTCTTTCATTGTTGTATGATTTTTTTAACAAATTTCTGAAAAATCAATATGGATTCAACCACATTTTCTCTATTCCAAATAGTCTATCAAATCAAACACCATCCATACCATCTAATTATTTCTCATGTCACTAGTCAATAAACAAATAGTGAGAAATTAGGTTAGGTTAGATTGTGTTTGGGCATTTGTTTATAAACTTTTTTCAAAACTTAGAGAATAGACACAAAAAATTTGAAATGTGGTAGCAAAGTTGTAAATACAAGGAAAGAAGTGAAGATAAAGGTTCCAATTACCAGGCAAAATGTGTTAACTCTAATTATTCTGCATATTATGAAGTAAGTATTGTTTTCTTAACATGCTTCCTTATGTCCAGTTCACTATCTAGGATTACACCCATACTATCAAGTCTAATGAAAAAAAATTAATACTATTAACATAGCCTACTAAGCTATTGCTGAATTAGCTACAAATTACATTTTTTCTCACTAGCCAATTTTGTTTAAAAACAAATGTTTGAACTTTTGAGTTACTATTGGCTCTTTTGAGCCATTTGAGGGCCAGAAACAACTAAGTCTATTATTACTTTCATCCTAGCTAAATTATGTTTTCAACTATAAATTTACCAAGAATTGAGGTTTTGGTTCTAGCCAGCAAATTACTACATAAGACTAAGATAAAATTCTACTTTAGCTACTTTTGGCTACGTTGGAAAGGGGTTAGGCTAGGAAAAGAAACTTTCAGGAATGGGTCTACAGGCTAAAGTATGTCTCAGGAAGGTATTTTGAAGTACTTACCTTCACTTCTTCTACCTCTATAGGGTCCTGAAATTTTCTTAGATGACAGGTCTATACCTATTGAAATTTTGAGAAATCAACATTTTACCTTATCAGTTTCTTTTCCTCTGGTTTTAGTTCTGAAAATGCAATTACTGTTATTTGAGTAGAATTTCAAGCCATATCAATGTTTTTTTGGTAAACTTCTAGGCAGTACTATAATTTAGCTAGGATGAAAGTGAAAACATCCTTTGATGCCTTTTTTTATGCTCTTTCATAATTCAATAATTGCTTCCAGGGCTAATTGCATCTTAAACCCTTAAAAGTGCCCCAAAGCTATTTTATATGAATTATGAAAGAATATAAAAAAAAATCAAATGGTGTTTTTTCACTTTCATCCTAGCTAAATTATGTGGCCCACTGCAAGTTTACAGTGAACTTTACCCATCACCCCTGTAATGTACAAATATATACCCTGAAACAGAATATACATTGAATTGTCAACAGCAAAGTTTCAAGTCACAAAACACAGTGCTATTTTGGTTGACAGCATTTGAAAAACTTGAAATGCTTTATATTTGAGTTGCCTAATAAATGAGGGTTGAACTGTTATAAATAAGTATTTTAGGAATATATTACTCTTGAAAAACTGATTTATAAACTAGTGATACATTTTTAACCATCTTTCAATAACTCAAATAATGTTGATAACTTCTTTGTGTGGTTACAAAAATGAAATATCTTTGGGCCCCTTTGAGGGCTCAAGATGCAATTGGCCCCAGAAGCAATTATTGAATCATGAAAGAGCATAAATATAGGCATCAAATGATGTTTTCACTTTCATCCAAGCTACATTATAGTGCCATTTAGAAATTTACCAATGTTTTTTTTGTCAAAATTTAGCAAATGTATTTGCATATCTTTAAAACCTTATAAATTGGTATTGAGCAAAGTTGTGAAGCTGAAAACAATTTTCATGCAGTTTATTTAAGCAGAAGATCTGTTTTGCAAGGTTTCACTTTATAACACATGGATTTTTAGGTAAATTTCAAGGTGGCACTATAATTTAGCTAGGATGAAAGTGAAAATGTCATTTGATACCGTTTTTAATGCTATTTCATAATACAATAATTGCTTCTGCTGCAAATTGCATCTTGAGCTCTTTAATGGGCCACAAGGGTATTTCAGTTTCTAACCATACAAAGAAGTTATAACTTAACCTGCAAAATACTTGATTTTTAATCCAAACTGTTTTCCTATCATTTCAAGTTTTTGAAATGCTGTTGAAAAAAATAGTGCCAAATTTTGCAATTTGAAACTTTGCTATCAACAATTCAGGGCATATTTCAGTTCTAGGGTATACAATTGCACATTGGGTGGGGGGGTGGGTAAATTTCATGGTAAATTTGCAGTTGGCCATATAATTTAACTAGGATGAAAGGTTAAGAGCATAAAAAAAGGCATCAAGTGGTATATTCACTTTATTCATAAGTCAATAGGCCTAATATGATTTGGTAAAAATTTACAGGATGAAAGTGAACTCATCATTTGATGCTTTTTTATGCTCTTTCATAATCCATATAAATACCTTTGAGGTCCCTTTAAGGGCTCAAGATGCAGTTTGCAACAAAAGCAATTATTGTATTATGAAAGAGCATCAAAAAGGCATCAAATAGCCTAATGTTTTCACTTTTATCCTAGCTAAATTAGTGCCACCTAGAAATCTACCAATTTTTAAAGGTTATCAGAGGTCAGGACCATCTAGAAGGAGGAATGGAGGTAGGTACTTCAAAATAGGCCTCGGGTAAGACACCCAGTAGTCGGCCACCTGCCTATTCTTGGACATAATCTTTTATACTATTTTAATCACTATTTACAAAGAGCCGTTTGTATGTCTGAGTTTAGGCAGAATTGTCACATGTTAGTAAATTCAGAAATAGGAGGCTCTGTACAAGTGAAACTATTTGAATTAGTAACCTACTTGTTCAGAAATTCTTCAGAAATTTTGTGATACAAAAATTAAGTTTCTAGGTGGTATTCCTAATACAGTAATTATAGTAGTGTAAATGTCAAAACGTTTTCAAGGTGATTAAAGTGTCTGACTACTGGGTGTCTTACCCTACCTCCCTGGGACATATTTTGGTAAAGTTCTATGAAATCATATTATTGAGTTAGGAATAAAGTGTATACACCATTTGTTGCCTTTTTTTATGCTGATTATTAATATATTAAGCATTTCTGTCAAATAAATTCCCCCCCCCCCTATATATACCTAACTTAACCCTGAATTGGCATATATAGGGGGGGGGACTGAAATTCATTTCTGATAGAAATGTTTATTATATTTGTAATCAGCATAAAAAAAGGCATCGAATGGCATATTCACTTTAGTCCTAACTCAATAATATGATTTTGTAGAACTTTACCCATATTTTAGCCTTAACCTTACCCCTTTCCAAGATAGCCAAAAGTAGAATTTTGCCAGGACTAAAAATTTATCGGATTTCATCTGAATCCTAGGTCTAAAGATGTCATGGTACAGTTTCAAGACAGCCTAGCTGAAGGTTGGTGGTCACCTCAGCCTAGCCTCCCTTGACAAACCTGTTTATTGCATCTGACTGTAAATAAACATAATTAACAGCTGAAGATTGAATGATTTGGAATATATCTTACTTCTCCACCAACATTGACAAGTTCTAGGACAGAGTTGAATATTTCATTTAAATGTTCTGCCATTTTTATAATCTTTTCTTCGCAAATAAAATTACACTCACATCTTAAGGGAAGAAGGGAATGAAATGTTTTTTGAAATTGAGCTGGTTTTAGGTAAGTTCATGTTTTCTTATAACCTGTTGAAATTCATAATTTGTAATATTTCAGCTGATAGAAATGATTTGCATATTGAGAATATTTTTTAAATGTGGAAGCATTAGGCCTACTCTGTAGCCTAATGTTTCTCTGCCTTGTGTACTTAAGTCAGTGATAGGCCTAGTAGCCTAGACCCTAGGCAATATGTAAATTTTCTGATTTTATTTGTTCATTTAATTTCTAGAAGATGAACATGTCACTCAGTGTGACCAGGGAAATTTCAAGTTTTTCTATAGGCTAACTTAGCTTAGCAGAATAGCCTAATAATAATATAGCCTAACATAACTTAGCAGAATAGAAAAACATTGTTTAGAAGATTTTTTATAGTCCTCCCAACATGCTTAGGGCCTGTTGTAATCGATTTTTGTAATATTGGCATTCAATAAGAATTTTCAAGTATTGAATTGTATATAGCCTAAAAGCATTGCCCTACTGCAATGGGTTGACTAAAATTCTTAAAGCAAATTTTTAAGATAGCCTAGGCTGCTTAGGGCATCTATGCCCAGAAGTAGAATTCCCCCTCTTGCCTGAGGACTTGAGATGCTTTATTTTCTTCTGAAGCAGACTGTCTTATTTCACTATAGGCCCTAGTGTTTGAATTTGGTTAATTTCCTTGATGAACTTAAATAGGCCTATTAATAAATATTCAGATCTTTCACTGGGCTACTTACAAAATTGTCTGCTTCTAATGTCTATAATCACCACAGTCTCTCTTATCACCTTTCTAGTTGATGGGGTTCATAATTTATGTCTAACTTCATTACCAATATATTAAAATAACTCATTTGCCACATTAACAGTAACTATGGCCTTATTATTTTTTGATTCTTTTAATACTAACACAATTCTTCCTCTTAAAATAAACCTTGCTTCACATCCAAGTTGTTAATATTTCATTCTTTTCTGTACCTTTTCCTGTAACTATTGAAGTTTAGTGCATTCTCAAAATGTTTTGTGTATCTCTCTTTAATAATAATAACATTTATTCACCCACCATCTAAAAAAATATATTATAGTGGAGCACTACAAAAAGAAAAAAAATTACCAGCTTCAAAAAGATAAAGATACAACACTCAAGTAAATGCAGGTGAGAAATGTCATCTATCTAAATTAACTTTTAGCACTGAATTATTTTGAATGCTAGACCCCCTTAAGACCATATTTTTCAAGGCAGGAATTCCTATAATGCTTAAGTATATACAGTACAAATTTTGCAAATTTATATTAGCACTTTTTAATGTCTTCAGTGTCTCTCACTGACAGCATGTGGGATTCAGGGGCATAGCTCCAGCATTTTTATTGAGGGGACAAAAAAGTTCTACATCCAGAAAGTCAAGGGGCAAGAGCTATATAAAAGTTTTTTTCAAATTTTTTTTTCTTTGGGGGGGGGGCAACTGCCACCCCCAAACAAAGCCACTGATGGGATGGACCAGCAAGGTAGGTTATGTTTGGTGAGCAGAATGAACAATAAAATTGAGGCAAGAAATTTCCTAGAGAAGCATCCACAATTTGGCACTGCAGATGCATAAGCACATTTAATGGCTTTAGTTGTTTGCTTAATAATTGCTTGTCTAATTTTAATAATTGTTTCTGTAATCATTATACCAAGATATCTCAGCTCCAATACTGTAGGGACAACATGATTTCCAATAGTGACAGAATCACTTTGCAGTGCATTAAAGGACAAAAATTTGCCCTAATCAATATTGATAGAAAGCCCAATAGATTGAAAATCACTTAAGAGTCAATTCAGGTTCTGCTAAGTCTGCTTTGGATCTACTGAGCAGAAGTATGTCATCAGCATATGCCAAGTAAGATAGGTCAGTGCCATACAATAGGAGAGAGGGTGAGATACAACTCAGAGTCTTGGAGATGGCATGTTTGAAAATAAGAGGACTTAGAATGCTGCCTTACACCTCTTCTGATTTTTACAGGATCCAAATTTTCAGAGTAGGCCTACTCACTGTGCTCAAACTTACTCCATTGTGTAGTAGAGTATTCATTGCTTGCATGTGATTTACACTATTGAATGCTTTCAATATATCAATAGTGCATATATACAGAGGTGACTTTTTTCCTTCCAAGTCCATTAGTATGTTAGCAAGAAGGCAATGAGCCTCTGGGCACTTGAGACCTTTCTGGAATCCAAGCTGATTGTCCCCAAAGTGTCCAGTATCAAGCTCAGAGAAGATCACATTTTCAAACACTTTGCTGAAGATGCACAATACAGTTATGGGTCTATAAGATTTGCATTTGTTTGGATCTTTTCCTTTTTTGGTGACAGATGAAATGACCCCTTTTAGGAAAGAATTTGGAACAAAACTCCTGGTGACGCACATCTGGAAGATAAGCTGAAGATAGAAATAGGAGCATTCAGGTAAGTGCTTAAGGTGTTTTATTGAAAGACCGTCGCTGTCCATCCCATTCTTTGCTTTGGAAAGTACTTTTCTGACAGTTAGCTTGGTCTTCTCAAGGGATATAGGAACAATGCAATGCTGCCCTGAGGAATGTGCAAGCCAGCTGGAAAGTTCCATTCTGTATTGATTGGTTGTAATAAGATTCTCATCTCCATACATTGAATTATAGTAAGAGTGTCAATCATGTAGTATCAGAGAAGTACTAGATGGATGATTGTCTGGTCTGATTAGGCTTAGCCACAATTTTTGATCTCCAGTGAACTGTTGCCTGATAATTTGGTACCTTTTCATTCCAGCTTTATATTTGCATTTTATGCTCCATTTCAGCTTGAATACAGTCCCGCATAGCAGTCTTCCACAAGCAATCCAAAGGTTTAGCCAGGTTTTTGCATGTCACTTTGCCAACTGGAGTTCAGTGGATTCAAACCACATCAGTTTTTCTGTCCCAATTTTGGCTCATCTTGTAGGAACTGCTTTTGCTTTGGCAACTTTCAGAGCATGGATTACTTGATAGTAATAAGAGTTAAAATCAACCATGGCTGAGACTTTGGATGGGCCAGAGCAGAGTAGATGAAAAGGAACTTTGATGCAACTTGGGACCAAAGCAACATAAATGGGAATATTGCATTTCTCCCAATTTTTCTTGTAGACCCACTTTCTGGAACAAGAGTAAATAGTGCTCTGTGTTGGCTGCATCTGAAATGAAAGTCCAGAATGGTCACTAATTGGATTATCAGTGCAAACTGTAACTGGAAGACTAGAAATGGATGTGTATGAAAGTACATGGTCAATATTGGAGGTATGACAACTAGTATGGGTGTATGTAAAATCCAGAGACTTCAGCCAAATCTTAAAAGTGGTGGGGAGACAATTCATAAAAATATTGGATAGAATATGGCCCTTGTATGGGTCACAGTTGAGGTCCTCGGCAATTAGCCACTTACACCCACGAAGCTCAAGAGACTCCAAATGTTGTCTTACGGCATCTGCTGCTTTTGAGAACTTTGTCAGAGAGACAGTATTGTTGTAGTTAGTAGGCATATATATGTTGATGAACTCAATTCCCTCAACAGAGACAAACAACAGACTACTGCTTCTAGTTGTTGGCTTAGCCAAAAGTTCCTTCCTAGCATATATTGCCAAGCCTCTGGATGGACACCCTGCCATAGATCTGTCTGGCTCTAAAAAGACATTGTGTTAGTGGGATCTGTTCAGGAAGTTTATATTCGTCCCAGAAAGCATATGCTCCTAGATAAATAGCACATCATAAATTTGAAGGAGATCATCTATGTCTTTTTCTTTGTTGCAACAACCAGTGATATTCAGACTAAAAACTTTAAGAGATCTATTTATTGATTATTTTTGTCCCTCTCAGTTTTGGGCATGTGAGGCTGAAGCAGACATGAGGTCCATTGCAAAAAGTGCATTTGAGATCTCTGTTACAGGGTTTATCTTTGTTACTAGAGTATGGTCCAGAACATCTTGCACATCTTGGACTGTTTTTGCAGTTTTCAATAAGATGATCAAAGCTCTGGTATTTGGAACACCTACGAGGGGCCTCCCTGCACTTATCTACCCAGAAAAAGTTGTACCCAAGCTTGATTCCATTAGACACTACAAAGCTCATGGTCTGTCTATTTTTGAAAGTCAGTCTGATTGTTTTACTTCGTCCAAAACGGAAAGCTTCCTCGACAAGGCCTGGATTATGTTTGGCAACTTTGCTAGCATCCACTTCTATAGAAATTCTTCTTATTATGCCATAAGATTTTTCTTCCCTGAGTTTGCTTTTGATGCTGCTGCCACTTGCCAAAAGGACACTGGGAGCTTCAACACAAAAAGCTGTAGCTTTTACAACATCACTGAATATAACTTGTAGTTTATTGTTTCTTAATTGCCTGACCTCCTGAATCCCATCTTTGGACTGAAGTTGACTAAGTGTTTGTAGTCTAGTTCGGGGATCCATTGATGGAGCGTCTTCTATGATTACAGTACAAATTGGAGGTTTGTTTTTTGCTAAGGCTAGCTCCAGCATCTGGGCAAGTTGTCAATTTAACACCCATTGTATACTGCTTTATCACGGACACTGAGCTCTTCAGATCTCAAATTTCACCTAGCAGGATAGAGAAGTTGGTCTTGGGGACCTGTGGAACTTCAGATGGGTGGGTGATGACGAAAGTAGGAAGTAGGATATTATTCCTGTCACATTCAGCTAGCAAATCTAATATTTCTGATTCTTTTTTGCAGCTTCTTGTGGCTAAAGCTACTCTTTCAGGGAATGCTAGTTGAAGGAGTTTGAGTTTAGCATTGCATAATGCTGCTAAATCAAAGAAGTTGCATGTCATTATCAACAGCAACGTTAGATCCAACGTTTTGTTTGACTGGAGAAAGTTCAGGATTGGTTTGAGGTATAAAGACGTCTGTGCCATGTTGAGCACTGATAAGCAAGGGAAGCATAGGTCCTTGCTACCTATTCCCCACAATTTAAGGGAGACTCCATTCCCCACAGGTACAACGGTGCTTGCAACAAGTAACCTCCCCTCTTCTGCTGGCTT
The DNA here is from genome assembly GCF_049724085.1 of Artemia sp. Qi Xiang Cuo. NCBI lineage: Eukaryota > Metazoa > Arthropoda > Branchiopoda > Anostraca > Artemiidae > Artemia > Artemia sp. Qi Xiang Cuo. The sequence continues at coordinate 23,951,232 of NC_142799.1, forward strand.
ATTTGGGAAGATTGGAAAATTGGCAAAAATAGTCATTATAATTTTTGAATTTTTTTTTTTTTTTATGAAAATCTTACAGAGCAGGGGAAGCAATGATTCCTGATTTACCTAACCCCCGCAATTTAAAGGAGGTCCCTCCCAATGGATAAACTGGCTCTTGCAACCGTCCCTCTTCTGCCCGCTTAATAGGAAAATGACCCTTTTTTGTTTTTGGCTTTTTTGTGTCAAATTTAGACACACTGCAAAAGGAAAGAGCTCTTTCCTTATCACTAATGATATCCCTGTTCCAATCTTTAAGTCTGACAAGTCCAGATTGACTATTTCCTCTCATTTTTAGCATGCCAATACAATATTCTACTGTTATGCCATCTGGTTGAATCTTCCAGAGCCTCAGCAATTTATCCATAGCCTCCACTTTGCACCTCATTAATTCATATTTTAATGTTTCCTCCTCTTTTCTTACATTCCTTTCATTTTCATATTTATCACTCCAATAATTCTTCTTGTTTTCAACTGGAGCAAATTGTTGCTTATGTAAGTCCAGTTTTTAATTATTTGATAAAAAGTTTTTTCTCTCTTGGTTTTTTGTAACGTTTACTGTATCCATAAGTGTTTATTGTGATTGAAGCTCTATTGTCAGCAACCCATTTGTTGAATATTTTGGTAGAAATAGCTTATATCAGGTAATAGACCAACTGATCTGGTATAAGAATAAGCCAACACCATCCCTACTAGATTTGACAATCACTAACAACCTATGATTGTTAGTGAACATTGAGTACCTCCCTCCCATTGGTGCCAGTGACCACATCTGTATCTGCCATGACTTTCTGCTTAGTCAATAGAAAAAAATTGTACTAAACAAACTTACACCAATTACAGCAAAATCAGGGAGATAATACAGGCAGTAGAATGGGACCAAGTGATTGTCAAGGGAGACATTGAGCTAGCCTGGCCAAATTTTAAGAACATTGCTCTAAGCTGAGAGGATATGCACTTCAAGCTCATTTGCAAAGGTACCAAAACACTGCCATGCCTGAACCAGCCTATTAAAAGGGCTATGAATCATAAGAAGAGGGTTTTTTCCAAATGTAGGAAATGCAAATGCACACACCCCTGGGATTGTTCTGCAAGAGCAAGGAAGAAACCAAGGCAACTGACTAGACACTTCATAGCTGACTTTGAACTTGGCATTGCACATCAAAGGCAATCCAAAGAGGTTCTGGAAATATGCATCTCCTAAAGATAAGGGTAGACAAACTATGCCATTCCTGCTCAATCCTGAAGGAAAAAAGCTGAAAGATCCAGAGGACACTGCAAATTTGCTGAACAACACATTTGCATCCAACTTCTCATTGGACCCCACTGACAAGCCACCATGACCTGCTCCCAGGGTGGTCAAGCACCCAATGCCAAAAATTTACATCACAATGTTTGAGATTCAGAAAAGGCTGAGTAAACTAGACTCCAGCAAAGCAAAAGGACCTGGCTGCTTAAAGAACTTGCAGATATAGTAGCCAAGCTGCTCTGTTTGCTATTCAAGCAAAGACACATGGTTAGAAGACATGCAACACCAAGCATGTGAGCAAGTCAAAAATGAAATTGAAGAGCAAAGACACACATGGTTAGAAGACATGCCACACCAAACATGTGAGTGATTCAATGAAAATCAACCTGGACTGCAAGAATCAAAACATGTCAAAATTGAAAATGATAATTGGGTTTGGGATTTTGACATGGATAAAGTCATCAATGCCTGCCATAACTAAGGTTTGGTGATATGTATTTCATAATGACAAAAGATAAGCCAAGATAAAACAAACCGATATATATATATATATATATATATATATATATATATATATATATATATATATATATATATATATATATATATATATATATATATATATATATATATATATATATATATATATATATATATATATATATATATATATTTCCCCCTTCCTGTATCATAACATATTGAAGATGATCCAGCCTAGATAAATCCTATATAAATTCTCTAATTGCTATTATCTATTTTCTGTTCCATATTAATACAAAAAAAATTATGTTATTTTAGTTGGTTCATTAGAATGTCCAGAACTCCAGATGTTGAGGAAGGCGAATTAGAAGATGATGATACTGGACAACCTGAGTCACAACAAGACAAGCTTGCTGATAAAAAACTAGAAGCTCTTGTGAATAAAAATGAGCTCAAAGAAGATGTGAATGCTGATAATAGAATACACAAATTAAATATACCTTCATTTGGAAGTGAAAGCCACTTCAAGTCTACCATCTCTAATCAAAATGTCTTAACTACAGAAGGTAAGTGTGAAATTTTTATAGCTATACTTGATAAGTAGCTTGCTGATTTTACTAAGAATTCTGCATATCTAGATAAATGTATAACTTTCACAACTTCAAATATTTGTACTTTACACTATTACCAGCAGTATCAGGAATAAAAATTATAGAGTACTTTGAGAGACAGAGCATTAATTAGTGAATTATCAGTCTTAGAGATAGAACTCAGAGTATTTTATGCAGTAATAAGTTTACAACATAAACAACTTCAATGCAGTTTCCCTTGTAAGACTCTATGGTAAGGAGGGAACAGGGGAGAAAAAAAGGAGTATACCAAAAAAAGTTCAATCTACCACTTCAGAAATCCTCAAAATTACATGTTAGACTGGGTAGTAGCACATGATTAAAATGCAATAATCTACAAAATTGAATTAACCAATGCTCAAGCAAGCATTCAAATCCAATCTTGAGAAATTAACTCTTGGAGAAATAAAAGACTTGCTTTTTGAAGATATTAAACAAGTTCTACCTTTGTGGAGTCTCTGGGAGTGTGTTCCAGATCACATTTGTATATTACAAGCTATCAGGGGTTGAAGTCAAATTGTAATAATGGAGTAGGTGGCATCTGTAAGTTGTCTTGAAGTGTGGAGATAATAAGATGATTGACTAAAAATAAATGATATATTATTACACAGGATAGCAGGGAGGTTCAAAATGGGTGGAACTTGTCTACTTTGATGAAACATCATAGCCTCTTCTTTATTTTGGAACAGGGATGACCTTTAAAGGAAGTGAATTATGTGTAAGAAAATTAGAGAAATGGCAAGAAAAACATTTGAAAGATTGTAAAGCTCCTATCTTAGTAATAAATGAAGTGTCTTTTGACTTGAGTTTCATTATTGACATTTCAATATTCTTCCCTATTGTTTCTAACAAGGAATGCTGTTTAATAATAAACAAACACTGTTTGCATTCTGCATGCCAAGAATGGCACTGAAGCTTGAATGTCTAGGCAAGGCTAATAAATTACAAACACTCAATCTGTTTCATTTTGGAGTCACTCACCATATTTACTCTTCTTCTTCAGAAAAACAGCACTTGAAGTCTAAAGACTCCTTTTGGTTCATACAAAAAAATTTCTGCTGGTTTATGTTATTCAAATAATTCACATTCCTCTTTCCAATTATACTTCCGCTTAACCAAACTGAAGTTGTTTTCAGGGTCATGTCAACCATGCTAAGCTATGTCATTCCACTTAAGAAAACAAATAATCTCCTAGAATAGTATTCTTTCCTCATCTCCTGGCAGCTTGATGTTAGGCAGTTCACTTGTGTCAGGCTTTATTTTCAATCTTGAAAAAATATTTCTTGTTTTATTTGCCAACTTGCAATACTATTGCAGCTAAATATGTGGTGTTGTGAAGTCTCAGGGACTAAAGAACAAAATCTACAATTTTGGTCCTCCCTTTTTTTTGGTGGATTCTTCTTTCCTCATGATCAATGTATCACTTTGAATCCAGAAGTATAGGAAATTTCTTTCATGCAATAGAAAAATGAGTACTAGCTGTGATAGATTCTTCTTGGGAATTCTTCTGCAATTTACGTCACATATAATTTTTTGATTTTATATGATGGGTCTATGTGGATGTCTGTTGTTTTATTTGCAAGTGAATTGGCAACCTTGTTATGTTTAATACCTTGGTGACTTGGCACATCATGTAAATAAAGCTTTATATTTCTTTCTTGAATACTCTATATTAATTTCCTGAGACTTGCTATATCAGAGTCTATTACTGACCTATAGACTTGGTTCATGAGCTGCAAGGCAGACTTATAGTCTCAGAGTAAGATCACCTTCCTAGATTCAGGGGGCATTTTATTAATGGTATTGAGAGCTTCAAATATAGCCTTTAGCTCAGCCGTAAGGATGGATGTGTCATTTGGAAGCCTAGTGGATATATTTAAGTAATAATGCTCCAAGCAAGTATCAACTGGTGCAAAACTCCATTTGAGGGGTGGCTCTTGAAAATGGTTAAATTGGATGACCTCATCTTTCCATGTCAAAACTAGATCATTAAAGAGAACCCAAGACCTACTTTGGGCATCTGCTTTTTCCAAAGGACTAAAGGCAAAAGTTATTTCAAAAACTGGATGAATATAGCCAATTGCTCAGATCTTTGTGAAATATTTAAGAATTGCCATATTTCTTCTGTCTTGTATATGATTTGGAAGACCCAATGTTGCAAAGATGTCCTTTAGTTAAAGTAAGCTTGAGAGCATGGTGATTGTTCTTAATCACTTGTATCTTGCTGTAATATCTGATGATAAGTATGTTCTGTCAATCTAAAATAAAAAGTATATCAGTGTGTTCTGTCTCTCTAAAATAAAAGTAGACCCATGTGTTCTGGCTTTCTGAAATAAAATGTAGACCAGATAAAAGTATCACTTTCTGTAATAAAAAGTAGACCAATGTGTTCTGTCTTTCTGAAATAAAAAGTGGATCAGCATGTTCTATCTTTCTAAAATACAAGTAGATCTGTGCGTTCTGTCTTTCTAAAATAAAAAGTAGATCAGTGTATTCTGTCTTTCTAAAATAAAAGTAGATCCGTGTGTTCTGTCCTTCTGAAATAAAAAGTAGATCAGATAAAAGTATCACTTTCTGTAATTAAAAGTAGACATAAAAGTAAACCCGTGTGTTCTGTCTTTCTAAAATAAAAAGTAGACCAGATACAAGTATCACTTTCTGAAAAAAAGATTAGCTATGAAGGTCTAGGATAATTCCTCTTGCCATGTTTAGCATCGTTTTTAGTTTGGCAAAATTTGAATGCTAGTCAGTTGTAAAATATAAATTTGATATTACTTAATTTCAAGTATATTTACCTATCCTTTGGCTGAACTTCAGTTGTATCATATTAGGATTTCAAGCCATCATGGAAAAAGGGGGGTGGCAGTTTTCAAATTTGTTGGCAGATTTTGCGAAAATACCATTTTTATAAATAAAATACTTTTTGCTCAAAGAAAAGCTGTCAAAACACAAGTTGTGCTGCTAAAGTGTCGGCAGCTTTTGAAACTCTGTTGAATTCTGCTACTGGCAGCTTTGCAACTTTGTTCATACCTTATTTCAAGTTATTGACAGGTTCAATAGCTCCCTTAAAAGGGATGGACAATTGTTGAAATTAAATGACTTGATACCTCATCCTTCCTCACAACGATTTTCTTATGACTGTGTAGATTACGCCATGATTATTGTAAAAAAAAAATACTCGATCCTAACCCAAATTAACCTCCCCGTCTTTCATACCTTCAGTGTAATAATGTTCAAGGCATAACTTCAACATAAACTTAAAAGAAAGAAACCCACAAAAAGCCCTCCAGAAATCTTACAGAACCCTGCTTATATTCAAGATAAATCAATGCAAAAAGTAAAGCCCATTGTTTCCTTCACCCCAACAGTGAAGGATTAGACTTTGAACTCAAAAGATATTGTTAGCATCAAAATGAATCTGCAAATACCTAAAATTCAACTTTATGGCCAGCAATAATGAAAATATTAGCTAGATGTTCTGTTTAAAAAAAAAAGCAGGTCTGAATAGGATCCTACAAATAAACTCCATTGGAAGCACCCCAGTTAAATCTGAAATGGGGAAACCGCTTGTTTAATAATACAAAATTGAAGCTTACAATGTATATCTTGAAACTCCCTTTTAGGAGCATAAGAAGAGCCTGATCAAACAGTTTGTGGTAATGAACTGTAAGTAAGGAGCGACCCGGCTCAATAGTAACCAAAACCCTAAAAAACGGAATTCTGGTACCAATAGATAAATCAAAAGAACTAGATTTTATGCTGATTGCAAATAAATAAATTTCATCAAGTTTAGTCTTACTCATCAAATATTACGCGCCTGAGAAAATTTGCCTTATTTTAAAAAAGGGGGAAACATCCCCTAAAATTCATAGAACTTTAATGAAAATCACACCATCAGATTCAGCATATCAGAGAACCCTACTGTATAAGTTTCAATCTCCTATCTGCAAAAATGTGGAATTTTGTATTTTTGTCAGAAGAAAGATCACGGATGTGTGTTTATTTGTTGTTGTTTTTCCCCAGGGGTGATCATATTGATCCAGTAGTCCTAGAATATCGTGAGAGGACTCATTTGAACGGAAATTAAAAGTTCTAACGCTCTTTCTAAGTAGAAGTTCTAGCGCCCTTTCATATCGACCCAGTAGTCCTAGAATATCGTGAGAGGACTTATTCGAACGGAAATTAAAAGTTATAGCGCCCTTTCTAAGTGACCAAAAATTAGAGGGCAACTTGGCCCCTCTCACGCTCATTTTTTTCCCAAAGTGACCTGATCAAAATTTTTAGATAGCCATTTTTTTTCAGCATAGTCGAAAAATACAATAACTATGTCTTTGAGGATAACATAATCCCCCACAGCCCCCGGGGAAAGGTATGCAAGTTATGGACTTTGCACAATTTTTACATATAGTATTGGTTATTGGGAAGTATACAGAAGTTTTCAAGGGGGTATTTCTCTGGTATTGGGGGGGGGGGGTCGGGTGTTACGTGGGAGGATCTTTCCATAGATGAAGTTTTCATGGGGGAAGGGACATTGCTATGAAGGGGGCACTGGATTTCCCAGCATTATTTAAAAAATGATCAGAAATTAAATAAAAAAAACAATTTTAAACTATTCCGTATATGAAAAGGGCTGTCCCGTCCTCAACGCCTCACTCTTTACGCTAAAGTTTGAATCTGTCTCACAACTTTATTTTTTAAAACGATAAAAACTTTAGCATAAAGAGCGAGGAGTTGAGGAGGGGACAGCCCCTATCATATACGGAATAATTTCTGTTCGTTTTAAGTTTTGACGTCGCTCCTTACTTTTAGTTAAAAATAAAACTTTTTTTTATTATTTAATTAATAATAAAGGTGAATCTGCTGATCCTCGATCCTCATCGATTAGAAGTTCCCTATTTATTATTCCCAAGAACTCATTGTCTCACCAACTATTTCTGTTTGGCGAAATTAAGGCATTTAAATCCTATCAAATTAAAACATTCCGAGGTGAAATAAGCCCCAGATTTGGGTACTTATTTTCAAATTGCAAACCTGAAACTGTAAAGTGTGACATCTGCTCTGAGTCTTACTCATCAGCAACATGCAATGCACCTCCATTGCACAACCAGATTTAACTTCTACATTGAAGAGACAGAAATGTATTATGCCACGTTAATTCGGCTTAGAGTTTCAGTATAGTCAGTCTGAAGGTTTGGAACAGGAAAAATGCAGACTTCAGACTCAAACCATGCTGGTCCAACCCTATCTGATTAATTGTTGATATGGTATTATTCCTGAAATTGTAGTGTAGTCAGGAAGGAGACCATGTAGGGTTAGAACTATGAAGTTGTTGGTGCTCAAAACAAATCCTTCTATTTTCTTGCGAAGTTCGTCTGAACCTATAGAACCTTCCAATAAGGATTTGTGAGCCTTGAAGTAGCAAAAATGATAGTACTTTCACCTTTCGTTTCTTCTTCAATCACAGTTTTAATATAAATACTACATTGTTATTATAGAAGCATGAAACTTTTAGGGATATATGTTCATGCGAACCACATCAGTTTCGTTTGGGTAGTTCCTGGAGACTATCGCTGAGTTTGGTGTGCCCTTTTTCTTGATATTAAATAATGAAAAACAATTTTTTTAAAACAAAAGTAAAGATTGTCTTGAGCAGATCGAAAACGCTAACAGAAATTATAATGAACGATGAACTAAAACTTAAAAGAAACAGATATTAGACTTTATAAAAACGAAACTAATAATTTACCAAAAATAAAATTGATATTCAACTCAAACTCAGAACGAACAGAAATTACTAGATGTATGAACTGGTAAGTCCACCCCTTTGTACCCCAATTGCAGTTAAAAAAAAAGAACCAGATGCTAAAGGACAGATGTTAAACCTAAAAAAAACAGATATTAGACGTAATGAAAAATGAAACCAAACATAAACTTATAACATACCAAAAATAAAAATTTCATCTAAAACTCAAAACGAACAGATATTAAAGTTAAAAGAAACAAATATGAGACTTTATAAAAAGATAAAACTGATATTCAACATATAGTCAAACAAGTTTAGCTATATGTTTTCAACACGTCACTAAAAGTATTTTCAGAATATTTCACATTGGTTTTTTCACACTTCAAATTAACTGCCTTTGTAGGCAGGTTTCACTGTTAAAGTAGGCCAAATTGATATTTTGACTATTTTAAAGTGTATTAAAGTGTAAATAATACAGAGGAAACTGGGTTTAAACTGACATAATTTAATTCACCCGAACACAGATGAAATTTAGGTATTTTTGGTATATCAATGACGTAAATTCTAATCTGTGAGTTTCCTGAAGCGTTGTAAAGTAGAACCAGCCTATTGTAGTTGATGTTCTCAGCTTTTACCGAAAGGTTTTATACCGATCATTGCTATTAGTAGTAATGCATCTATATATTTGAGCAGTGATTGCGAAATTTGACTTTCACAAGCCTGAGGCATGGATATGCGTGCAGTTTAACCGGTACATTGGCTTACCACGGGTCAGTCACCTATTACTACGAACGATACTTGCCTTAGCAGACGGGTTTTCTAATGTGACACAAATTTTTTCGTGTGTCAGTCGGTTAGGGAGAGCTGGCGGTTAGTCCATATGATGACTTGATTAGTCGGTTTTTTAAACACATGGAATTACACAAGCCTGAGGCATGGATATGCGTGTAGTTTAACCGGTACATTGGTTTGTCAGGGTCGGTCACCTATTACTACGAACGGACTTTCAGTCCTACATTCACGGGTTTCTGGAAAGTGTTATGGGCTCCATTGAAAAATACCAGTTTAAAAAAAATAAAAAATAAACATGTATCCATGATCTTTCTTCTGGCAAAAAAATACAAATTCCAATAAAAACTGGTCAAACGTGTTAATAAGCTGTAGGTTATACCTATCTGGTAACTCGTTCAGTATCGCATGTATTATTAGTGGTATCAATGGTATTTCATTTGCGTAGAGCTATCTCGATTTGCCAAAACTTTTATCGTTCGCATAAAACTAACTCAATTTTCAAAAATGGTCTTGCATTTGTGTAATTCCGCTCTGAATATGCTTAATGAGGATATAAATAATATAGAATGGCATTGTGATTTGACCTAGCTTTACCTCTCCGATGTGGCCTTTATAATACACAAGTAACGTTTGAAAAGTGTTATCAATTTAAAATAGGATCTTACGGTCCGTTTGTCCCCCCCCCCATTTCTGAGGGGCAGGGTATGGTAGGAGAGGGGGAGTGGGGAGTCACTTTGGGATATTTATGATAACAGGTACCATTCATTCCGATCTTAGCACTATGTTGGCTCGTTTTAAATACTTCAGCTTATCTATTCATTTGGGTTAAATAAAAATCTTGAATCTGGAAAATGAAAAAATAAGTATTTAAACAAAATGTACGATGCTGCTAATTAAAGAATATTAGGCTACACTCAGAATTGTTTGCATGAGGGTTCAGTTAAAGAGGTCTCACTTGCACGAGGGTTCAGATGCATGGGGGTTCACTTGCTTAGGGTTCAGTTAAACGGGGATTCAGTTACAATGGAACCCACACAAAAACAATGGGGCACACACAAAAGCCAAATGAATGACATTGCGACTTGACCTAGCTTTACCTCTCCGATGTGGTCTGTATAATACACATCTGGGGAGGGGAGAATGGAGGTAAGAATTTAGTTTAAAAAATGCTAGGAGGACTTGAGTTTTGTGGGTAGGGTGAAAAATGGTACTTATTCAGTATCCTGGTAAACATTATACCTCATTCTTTTATTCTAACTTAACTTCTAGGAATAGCACTTCATTCCATCGGCTAAATCAGTTTATTCATCTATAACGGTGAACAAAAAGACTATTAATTCTCCATGTTCTTCTGATCATGCACCCAGTCCTCCTTCTCTCTTCTTCTTCTGATCATGCGCCCACTCCTCCTTCTCACTCGGGGTCAGTTGACGTCTCAGTATCCGGTAAAAAGCCAGGTTATTTGCTTGTGTGTATAGGAATTCCCTTGTTATTTGCTTGCGTGTATAGGAATTCCCATGTTATTTGCTTGCGTGTATAGGAATTCCCATGTTATTTGCTTGCATGTATAGGAATTCCCAGGTTATTTGCTTGCCTGTATAGGAATTCCCATGTTAATTGCTTGCGTTAATCGATTGTCCCATGCAAGGGCCGATCTTGGTTAGGAATTACCATGTTCTTTGCGTGCCTGTTTACGAATTCCCTTGTTATGTGCTTGCATGTACAGGAATTCCTACGTTATTTGATTCTATGTATAGAAATGTATTTGTTCTTAGCTTGCATGCATAGGAATTCGCATGTTATTTTCTTTCATGTATAGGAATTCCCTAGTTATTTGCTTGCTTGTATAGGAATTCCTTCGGTATTTGCTTGCGTGGATAGGAACTCAAATGTTTTTTTCATGCGTGTATAGGACTTCCCAAGTTATTTGATTTCATTTATATTAATTACCACGATATTTGATTGCGTTTATAGGAATTCAATTGTTATTTGATTGCTTGTATAGGAATTCCCATGTTATTTGCTTGCATGTATAGGAATTCCCAAGTTATTTGCTTGCGTGTATAGGAATTCCCATGTTATTTGCTTGCATGTATAGGAATTCCCATGTTATTTGCTTACGCGTATAGGAATTCCCATGCTATTTGCTTGCGTGTATAGGAATTCCCTTGTTATTTGCTTGCATGTATAGGAATTACCATGTTATTTGCTTGCGTGTATAGGAATTCCCATGTTATTTGCTTGCATGTATAGGAATTCCCATGTTATTTGCTTGCGTGTATAGGAATTCCCATGCTATTTGCTTGGTTTTTCTTTACTTGGTGCACATTAAAAACGAAATTTTTGTGTTAAATAAGTAGTTCTTGTATCTTTTAAAAGAGCTTTACAGGGTTTGAGAGACTCTGTTGCCTGATTCCTTGTGTGGTTTTTCTTTACTTGGCGCTCATTAATAAACGAAATGTTTTGTTAAATAAGTAGCTCTTGTATCTTTTAAAAGAGCTTTACGGGGTTTAAGAGACTCGGTTGCATTGTATTTTCCATAATTTTCTTACAAGAAACTAGAGTTTACGACCAAAAACCCTTATTAGTTCAGATTTTATAGAAATGGTTTTATTTTTCGATCTGAAAATACACTAAAGTTTCAGATTTGAACCAGAGAATTGTATTTTCCATAATTTTCTTACATCTTTGGAAATCATTAACGATAAAAAACATGTTTTCGACCAGATAGGTTTTTGAAAGCAACTTCAGCATGGCGTGCGCTATTTTTTTTATCATGAACCCTTTAGAGACCAATTTGATCAACTTGGAGAAAGCTCAAATACAATCATTACTGATATTGATATTAGTGCGTAAACTACAAACTGACAAAAATATCCAGAATTGTTTTTCTTATAGCCTTGACTTTGAAGACATTTCTTCATCTTAATTGGCTTTAGAAATATCATACAAAATAAAACTAACCAAACAGTCGTTGCTTTATCGAATTTTGAGCAAACGAAAGGATTATAACACCTGATTGGCTCGTTTGTATGCAATTTCAAGCCAGTGAAAAGAACGAAGTTTTTCAGTAAGGACACTCGATATCCTAAAAGTGATTGATTCAAACTTTTACCTTGAGAATCGATGTTGTTAGCAGAATTTCAAATGGATTGTTTATGAGTGCTGACGTCTCTGATGAAATAATTTAGGTCGTCTGATAATTTTTTTTTTTTTAATGCTGTAGTTTTTAAGTAAGGACATTCGATATGCTAAAAGTGTTTGATTCAAACTTTTACCTTGAGAATTGATGTTGTTAGCAGAATTTCAAAAGGATCGTTTATGAGTGCTGGCCTATCTGATGAAATAATTTAGGTCGTATGATAAATTTAATTTTTTTTAATGCAATAGTTTTTCAGTAACTTTTATTCTGCGTGTTTTTTTTTTCTTCTTTACTTAGTGATCATTCAAAAACCGAGGATTTCAGTTAAATAAATAATTCTTGTACCTTTTAAAATATCTTTACGATGTTCGAGAGACTCTGTTGTTTTATTCTGTGTGATTTTTTCTTTACGTGGTGATCATTCAAAAAGCGAGGATTTCTGTTAAATAAATAATTCTTCTACCTTTTAAAATAGTTTTACAGGGTTTGAGAGACTCTGTTGTTTTATTCAGTGTGATTTTTTCTTTACTTGGTGGTCATTCAAAAAGCGAGGATTTCTGTTAAATAAATAATTCTTGTACCTTTTAAAATAGCTTTACGGGGATTGAGAGACTCTGTTGTATTATTCCGTGTTATTTTTTCTTTACTTGTTGTTCATTAAAAAAGCTTAGATTTCTGTTAAATTAATAATTCTGGTACATTTTCAAATAGCTTTACGGGGTTTGAGAGACTCTGTTGTTTTATTCTTTGCGATTTTTTCTTTACTTGGTGATCTTTCAAAAAGCGAGGGTTTCTGTTAAATAAATAATTCTTGTACCTTTTAAAATAGCTTTACGGGGTTTGAGAGACTCTGTTGTTTTATTCTGTGTGATTTTTTCTTTACTAGTTGATCATTCAAAAAGCGAGGATTTCTGGTAAATAAATAATTCTTGTACCTTTTAAAATAGCTTTACAGGGTTTGAGAGACTCTGTTGTCCCTAGCGATCAGAAATTAAATTATAAAAAAGTTTCTTCACCTCTTGAATACACAATCCCGAGATTTCATTCAACTTTCATGTAAGAAAATTATGGAAAGTACAACTCTCTACTTCAAATGCGAAACTTAAGTCCGGTTTTGGATACTTATAATGATGACTGATGGCTCTAATTCAATATTTTTTTTTGTAAAAACATACTATTTTTTTTGTACGTATCTTAAAATAACAAAATATGCTTACGACTCTAACAATCGTACTCTATGATTTCTCAGAGACACGATGCGGCTTTCCCATTGGTACTCTTTGGCCAGTTATCGACACTACCTAGTTTATTGCATGTATTAAATCAGTATTTTTTACGCAGTGGAACGATAAACACATAAGTCATATCTTAAAAAAAAGTGAAGATGGAGCATTTTAATAAAGTGTGTTCACATGACAATGTTATTGTAGCATTGAATGCCAACAAGGAGAAGTATTTAAACTATGAAACAAGTACAAGTGGTAGCACTATTGGAAATGTATACATGTATTGTCATGACAGTAAGGAATTAAATTTCTTTGGAATACCGAAAAGATACCGTTGTACAAATGGTGGATATGCGAGATTGAGATCTCCGGAGATGATTGCACTCAAAGAGAATGCCAACATAAAGATAATCGTTGATGACAGAGGACAACTCCTTGCTACTGTTGCAGGTAACACATTACCTACTGATACATCCAATCGTCATCTTTTAGGTATTAGCATTCAACTGAAGCTCAATAAAAGAAAGGCCTACTCTTCTACTAATATCGTAAACCATATCTTGTCTACATGCCGAAACTGTTACCTGTGTAAAAATAATGTGATAATAGACAGTGAAATTGCCAGAAAAATAAAAAGGGCATTGACAGAAAATATCACTATGGAATATAAAGATGAATCGATGAAAAACAAAGCACCAGCAAACGTTACTGCCATTGATCAAACAGTCAATAAACCTAATAATACCAAAGACGAAAATCATATTGAACCTGTCGGTGACATGCCAGTGAAAGTTGTGTATGACTCAAAATGGAATTATGATTATTCTACTGATTACAAGCTAATGGAAGACAATAAATGCAATAGCAAGAGAGAACATGGTGAACTAATTTATGGAACATATTAAAAATATCCAAAGTTGATCATTGATATTAATAATGTATCATAATATATTTTTGTATTAACATTCTACATAGCATTATTTCATTAAAAATATATTATGCATTACATTGCTATGTGTTCATTCTTTTTAGAGTAAGCTAGCATATCAAACGTTTAGAATGTCTATTAAAACATCAGAGATGTAAGAAAAGGAATTTGCATGCATCTATTGTCAGACACATGGGATAACATTGACAAAATCTAGGTATCAGAATGAATAAATTCTTCATCAACATCCGTTGTTGGATATGTCATTGTGTCATTATGAGAAAATTGTAAGTGAGTAAGTAAGTAACAAACTCTTTCTTGAATTCACCTCTTGGATACACAATACAGAAATTTAATTCAGGAAATTATGAAAAAAAAATGAACAAATTCTTTATTAAAATTCATTATCGATGAAGTCGCTTCCTAGACAGACAATACAACAATTTCACTAAATCTAAGTATAAGAGTGATTAAATTCTATATCAACATCCATTTCTCGGATACATAGGAAAAAATTAACAAAATCTAAGTGTTAGAGTGAATAAATTTTATTTAGCAACATCTTTTGTCAGATACATCGGATAAAATTGACAGAATCTAAGTGTCAGAGTGAATAATTTTTTTTTTATCAACATCCTTTGTTAGATTAATCAAATAAAATTGACAAAATATAAATTTCAGAATGTATAAATGCTTTAACAATATCCATTATAGGATATTTCTGATAAAATTGACAAAAACTAAGTATCAGAGTGTGTAAATTCTATATCAGCATCCCTTTCGGTGATACATAGGAAAAAATCTCGGATAAAATTAAAAGAACATAAGTATCGGATTTGTTAACTTCTATATTAACATCCTTTTCTCAGATACATGGGAATAAAATTGACAAAATCTAAGTATTAGATTGATTAAATTCTATATCAGCATCCTTTTCTCGGCTACATGGGATAAAATTGACAAAATCTAAGTATCAGAGTGAATAAATTCATGATCAACATCCTTTGTCGGATATGTCGGATAAAATTGACAAAATCTAAGTATCAGAGTGATTAATTTCTGTATCAACAGCTCTTTCTCGGATACATGGGATAAAATTGACAAAATCTAAGTATCAGAGTGAAAAAATGCATTATCAACATCCTTCAAATGCATAATCCAAGTACCAGAGTGAATAAATGCATTATCAACACCCTTTGTCGGACTATGTCGGATAAAATTGACAAAATCTAAGTATCAGAGTGATTAAATTCTATATCAACATCCTTTTCTCGGATACAAAAGATAAAGTTGACAATATCTAAGTGTCAGAGTGAATAATTTTTTTTTTATCATATGAAAAAAAAATTGTAAGTAAAAAGTAAAAAACTCTTTTTTGAATTCGCCCCAGGGGCCTAGTAAGAGAGACATGCAAAAACCTAGGTTCATTTATTTTTTACTAAAGCAATAGCTACCATCTATTTCAATTAAGGTATAGATGGCAGCACAACTAATTTTTCATTCATTCGGGCACCTGCAGCCAACTTACAATACCACCCTTTTTTCAAATACCTACATTTACGTTAGGTTTATTTAGGTTCCCTTAGCGTGGGCCACGCTAAGGGAACCTAAATAAACCTAACGTAAATGTAGATATTTGATATAATACCTAAAAGATGACGATTGGATGTATCAGTAGGTAATGTGTTACCTGCAACAGTAGCAAGGAGCTGTCCTCTATCATCAACGATTATCTTTATGTTGGCATTCTCTTTGAGTGCAATCATCTCCGGAGATCTCAATCTCGCATATCCACCATTTGTACAACGGTATCTTTTCGGTATTCCAAAGAAATTTAATTCCTTACTGTCATGACAATACATACATACATTTCCAATAGTGCTACCACTTGTACTTGTTTCATAGTTTAAATACTTCTCGTTGTTGGCATTCAATGCTACAATAACATTCTCATGTGAACACACTTTATTAAAATGCTCCATCTTCACTTTTTTTTTTAAAGATATGACTTATGTGTTTATCGTTCCACTGCGTAAAAAATACTGATTTAATACATGCAATAAACTAGGTAGTGTCGATAACCGGCCAAAGATTACCAATGGGAAAGCCGCATCGTGTCTCTGAGAAAACATAGAGTACGATTGTTAGAGCCGTAAGCATATTTTGTTATTTTAAGATACGTACAAAAAAAATAAAAAAATAAAGTTGAATAATTTCGAAATTAAAAAAGAAAAAAATAGTATGTTTTTACGAAAAAAAATATTGAATTAGAGCCATCAGTCCTCATCATTATGAGTATCCAAAACCGGACTTAAGTTTCACATTTGAAGTAGAAAATTGTACTTTCCATAATTTTCTTGCATGAAAGTTGAATGAAATTTCGGTATTGTGTATTCAAGAGGTGAAGAGACTTTTTTATAATTTAATTTCTGATCGCTGGGGACAACAGAGTCTCTCAAACCCCGTAAAGCTATTTTAAAAGGTAAAAGAATTATTTATTTACCAGAAATCCTCGCTTTTTGAATGATCAACAAGTAAAGAAAAAATCACACAGAATAAGACAACAGAGTCTCTCAAACCCCGTAAAGCTATTTTAAAAGGTACAAGAATTATTTATTTAACAGAAACCCTCGATTTTTGAAAGATCACCAAGTAAAGAAAAAATCGCACAGAATAAAACAACAGAGTCTCTCAAACCCCGTAAAGCTATTTTAAAAGGTACAAGAATTATTTATTTAACAGAAATCCTCGCTTTTTGAAAGACCACCAAGTAAAGAAAAAATCACACGGAATAATACAACAGACTCTCTCAAACCCCGTAAAGCTATTTTAAAAGGTACAAGAATTATTTATTTAACAGAAATCCTCGCTTTTTGAATGACCACCAAGTAAAGAAAAAATCACACGGAATAAAACAACAGAGTCTCTCAAACCCGGTAAAACTATTTTAAAAGGTAGAAGAATTATTTATTCAACAGAAATCCTCGCTTTTTGAATGATCAAGATGTAAAGAAAAAATCACACAGAATAAAACAACAGATTGTCTCTAACCTCTTAAAGCTGTTTTAAAAGGTACAATAATTACTTATTTAACTGAAATCCTCGTTTTTTTAATTATCACTAAGTAAATAATAAAAAAAAACACACAGAATAAAAGTTACAGAAAAACTATGTCATTAAAAAAAATAATTAAATTTATCATACGACCTAAATTACTTCATCAGATAGGCCAGCACTCATAAACGATCCTTTTGAAATTCTGCTAACAACATCGATTCTCAAGGTAAAATTTTGAATCAAACACTTTTAGCATATCAAATGTCCTTACTGAAAAACTACTGCATTAAAAAAAAAATTATCATACGACCTAAATTATTTCATCAGATACGTCAGCACTCATAAACAATTCTTTTGAAATTCTGCTAACAACATCGATTCTCCAGGTAAAAGTTTGAATCAAACACTTTTAGGATATCGAGTGTCCTTACTGAAAAATTTCGTTCTTTTCACTGGCTTGAAATTGCATACAAACGAGCCAATCAGGTGTTACAATCCTTTTGTTTGCTCAAAATTCGATAAAGCAACGACTGTTTGGTTAGTTTTATTTTGTATGATATTTTTAAAGCCAATTAAGATGAAGAAATGTCTTCAAAGTCAAGGCTATAAGAAAAAAAGTTCTGGATATTTTTGTCAGTTTGTAGTTTACGCACTAATATCAATATCAGTAACGATTCTATTTGAGCTTTCTCCAAGTTGATCAAATTGGTCTCTAAAGGGTTCATGATAAAAAAAAATAGCGCACGCCATGCTGAATGTGCTTTCATAAACCTCTCTGGTCGAAAATATGTTTGTTATCGTTAATGATTTCCAAAGATGTAAGAAAATTATGGAAAATACAATTCTCTGGTTCAAATTTGAAACTTTAGTCTATTTTCAGATCGAAAAATAAAACAATTTCTATAAAATCTGAGCTAATAAGGGTTTTTGGTCGTAAACTCTAGTTTCTTGTAAGAAAATTATGGAAAATACAATGCAACCGAGTCTCTTCAACCCCGTAAAGCTCTTTTAAAAGATACAAGAACTACTTATTCAACACAAAAATTTTGTTTTTAATGAGCGCCAAGTAAAGAAAAACCACACGGAATCAGGCAACAGAGTCTCTCAAACCCCGTAAAGCTCTTTTAAAAGATACAAGAACTACTTATTTAACACAAAAATTTCGTTTTTAATGGGCACCAAGTAAAGAATACCAACCAAATAACATGGGAATTCCTATACACGCAAGCACATAACATGGGAAGTCCTATACATGCAAGCAAATAACATTGGAATTCCTATATACACAAGCAAATAACATGGGAGTTACTATACAGTCTAGCAAATAACCAGGAAATTCCTATACATTCAGGAAAATAGTATGGGAATTCCTCTAGTCACACGAAAATAACGCGGGACTTACTATACATGCACGCACGGACCTTGGGAATGCATTAACACGAAATCACATAACGGTTCATTTCCAATAATTGAAATCAATTTACAATGTATTTCCTATACACGCAAGCAAATTACATGGGGATTCCTATACTCGCAAGCAAATAACATGGGAATTCCTATACACGCAAGCAAATAACATGGGAATTCCTATACAAGCAAGCAAATAACATGGGAATTCTTATACATTCAAGCAAATAACAGGGGAATCCCTATACATGCACGCAAATAACCTTTGGAGTCATATAAATGGAAGCAAATAACTAGGAAATTCCTATACATGCAAGCAAATAACAAGGGAAATCCTATACATGCAAGCAAATAACAAGGGAATTACGATACATGCACGAACATAGCAAGGGACTTCCTATACACGCAAGCAAATAGCATGGGAATTCCTATACTCGCAAGCAAATAACGTGGGAATTCCTATACATTCAAGCAAATAACATGGGAATTCCTATACACGCAAGCAAATAACATGGGAATTCCTATACACGCAAGCAAATAACAAGGGAATTCCTATACACACAAGCAAATAACATGGCTTTTTACCGGATACTGAGACGTCAACTGACCCCGAGTGAGAAGGAGGAGTGGGCGCATGATCAGAAGAATATGGAGAATTAATAGTCTTTTTTTTCACCGTTATAGATGAATAAACTGATTTAGCCGATGGAATGAAGTCCTATTCCTAGAAGTTAAGTTAGAATAAAAGAATGAGGTATAATGTTTACCAGGCTATTGAATAAGTACCATTTTTCACCCTACCCACAAAACTCAAGTCCTCCCAGCAGTTTTTAAACTAAATACTTACCACCATTCTCCCCTCTCCAGATGAGTATTATCCAGATAACATCAGAGAGGTAAAGCTAGGTCAAGTCACAATGCCATTCATTTGGCTTTTATGTGTGCCCCATTGTTTTTGTGTGGGTTCCATTGTAACTGAATCCCCGTGTAACTGAACCCTAAGCAAGTGAACCCCCTTGCATCTGAACCCTCGTGCAAGTGAGACCTCTTTAACTGAACCCTCATGCAAACAATTCAGAGTGTAGCCTACTATTATTTAATTAGCAGTATCGTACATTTTGTTTAAATACTTATTTTTTCATTTTCCATATTCAAGATTTTTATATAACCCAAATGAATAGATAAGCTGAAGTATTTAAAACGAGCCAACATAGAGCTACGATCGCAATGAATGGTACTTGTTATCAGAAATCTCCAAAATTGACTCCCCCTCCCCCTTTCCTACCACCCCCTGCCCCTCAGAAATGGGGGGGGCGAAGGGAACGTAAGATCCTATTTTAAATTGACAATACTTTTCAAACGTTACTTGTGTATTATACAGACCACATCAGAGAGGTAAAGCTAGGTCAAGTCACAATGTCATTCTATATTATTTATATCCTCATTAAGGACATTCAGATTAGAGTAACGCAAATGGAATACCATTTTTGCAAATTGAGTTAGTTTTATGCTAACGATAAAAGTTTTGGCAAGTCGAGATATCTTTACGCAAATGAAATACCATTGTTACCGCTAAAAATACATGCGATACTGAACGAGTTATCATATAGCTATAACTTACAGGTTATTAACATGTTTGACCAGTTTTGATTGGAATTTGTATTTTTTTTGCCAGAAGAAAGATCATGGATACATGTTTATTTTTGATTTTATTTTTTTTAAACTGGTATTTTTTCAATGAAGCCCATAACACTTTGCAGAAACCCGTGAATGTAGGACTGAAAGTCCGTTCATAGTAATAGGTGACCGACCCTGACAAACCAATGTACCGGTTAAACTACACGCATATCCATGCCTCAGGCTTGTGTAATTCCATGTGTTTAAATTACCGACTAATCAAGTCATCATATGGACTAACCGCCAGCTCTCCCTAACCGACTGACACACAAAAAAATGTGTGTCACATTAGAAAACCCGTCTGCTAAGGCAAGTATCGTTCGTAGTAATAGGTGACTGACCCGTGGTAAGCCAATGTACCGGTTAAACTGCACGCATATCCATGCCTCAGGCTTGTGAAAGTCAAATTACGCAATCACTGCTCAAATATATAGATGCATTACTACTGCTATTTGTTCTTGCAAGATTCAACTGAAACTAAATGGTTTAAATTTTTGTCACTTTTCTTTTGGGGCCTTTATTTCGAACATATTATTTTTGTTGTAGACTTAGTTTGCTTTATTAATGGCCGGCATTTACCGGGGGGGGGGGGAGGTGGCTACGTTGGAAAATCTTTCCACGGAGGATGTTTCCTTGGGGGAAGGGACATTTTTCTGACTTCAAACTATCCAAATACTTTATCTCCCCCCCCCCCCCTAGGTGCAAATATATAACCCAAATTATATATTTCCCATATATTCTGTCACTTGTCTTTGTCTTGTCTCGCGCTAAGCTGAAAGAAAACTAACGAAGAAACCGGTTTTGTTCTTGAGTTTTACACAGCATAAACTTGAGTGAGTTTCCCATAATACACAAGTAACAAACTCCTTCCCCCTACAGAAATTAAAAAAATTAAACTCAAACAAACTTTTCAAATTTGAAAAGTCTTCTTTTTCACGGGGGGGGGGGTATTTATTTACCGGGGGTAAAGTATTTGGACCGTTTGAAGTCAGAAAACAATTTTTCCTAGGTATATAGCCACTAAAAAATTACAGAAGAATAAGGAGGTATCTGGAAATTTCGTTAACTTAAAAAAAAAATCATCCCAGTATAAAAAAAGTGTTGTTTTTTTTCAATGACCATTTTTCCAAATATTAAGTACTATTATTAGGTTAATGTAGTGTTTCATTTAAGTGTTTTATGATGATCGTCATGGGCGCTGGCAAGGGGGGAAGGGCCATGGACCCCCTGGAAATTTGGGACTATAAGGTAATTATAAGGAAACCAACGGAAAAAGAGCAGAATAGGGAAAAAACATGGAAAAAATGTGTTTTACCCCATCTCTTTTAAAAATTGAGTATAAAGGTATTAGGTATTTTGGTGATAGATAACCAAATTCAAAACTATCGATATTGCTACAAAAAATCTGCCAAATGCTTCGGCCTTGCTAAGCCGAACGGTTTGCTGGGAATTTATATCTTAGTTTTTGTCAGTAGTCAATTGTTTTGTGTATTTCTTTTTTAATTAATTGGGCTTTTTCATTTTTACATACTTTAACTCTAACTAACATATTTTTTCCATTGCCTTTAAAAAAATGTTTGTCTCTAAGCTTCATTAAAAAAAAGTTTTTCAACTAAAAGTAAGGAGCAACATGCTGGTAGATATGGGAATGTAACATTTTAGCTGAATAGAGAAACAATTTAATTAATTCCTGCTCTCTCCTACCTCTTTCAACATTTATCTGAAGCCTTATGGAGAGTAAGCAGTTTGTCCATTAAAATGTACTTTTTTAGGTACACATTTTGCATGGAGACCCGCTATGCTTTACCCCCCCCCCCTCCTAATGTTCAAATCTATAGCCCAAATTTATTTATGAAGTAACGAAGAAACTAACAAAAAAAAAACGGTGTGTTTTCGAATTTTACACAGCGTAAACTTGAGTGAGTGGCGCATAATACACAAGTACCAAAATTCCTTCCCCCAACGGAAATTAAAAAAAAACAACTAAATAAAATTCTCAAATTTGAAAAGCCTTATTGTCCACGGGGGGTATTTTCCGCGGGGGGGGGGTAAACGCCTAGAACCGCTTTATCAACTACTACTACTAACAACTCACCGCAGCACCAAGCCGCCTGAGGCCAACACAGCTACGCATGCTCCTCCTCCACCCCGATCTATTCAAAGCCTCCCTTTTTACACCCGCCCACAAAGCTCCCATTTCCTTTAAATCTTTCTTGATGACGACCTCCCACCCCAAACGGAGACGACCTGCTTTTCGTTTAGCCCTAGATGGTTGGCCGAAAAGAACAATCTTCGGCAATCTGTCATCCTTCATCCGCACAACGTGCCCTAACCACCTCAACCTTTCTTTCATTATAGCCCTAGAGAGCGGTATTGAACCACATCTTTCGTATAGCCTTTTGTTTGAAATACGGCCAGTCAGCCGGGTACCCCGAACAATCCTTAAGCAATTTCTCTGGAAAACATCTAGCAAATGTTCATCCGCTTTTTGGAGCCTCCATGCTTCAGAGCCATATTGGACCTCTGTCACCACTGTAGCTTTTAATATTTTAATCTTGTTTTGCAAACTTATCTTCCTATTCTTCCAGACCTTTTCTTTAACTCTGAAAAAACACCCTCAGCCTTGGCTATTCTATATTTAACATCTTCACTCTTCCCACCATCTTTACTAATAATACTACCAAGGTAAGTGAAGCTGCCCACCTGATCAATCTTTTCATTACCCAACGTCACCTTTTCATCTTCACTTATTCCTAGCCTTAGTGACTTAGTCTACCTAACATTAATTTTCAAACCAATTCTAGCACCCTCAACTCGCAAAACCTCTAAAACTTCATTCATTTTGCTCACACTTTCATCTAGGATGCTTAAATCATCAGCATAATCCAAGTCCAGGAGACTGTTTCCTCCCCATTTGATTCCGTGGGCTCTCATTGCCTTTCCTGTGCTCTTTAAGACAAAATATATCAAAATAATCCATACATAGGGGTATAGAACACAACCCTACTTAACTCCTGATTTAATTCAATACCAGCTACTAACCTCATTTCCTACTTTAACCGCAGCAGTATTGTTTTCGAACTAATCACTTTAATGTATTTGTCTGGTATACCCACAGTTTATATAATTAGCAGTATGATCATTCTCTATCTCACCCATTATAAAAACCCAGACCGGGGTGCGAGTGCTCCGGAGAACGTTTTGGCAGATATAAACATAGGCGTTATCAGATCTTTTCGCGGGTAGACACGTCAGATTTCTCTTGGACGCGAAACTTGGCTTCAACGTTGGAACACTAATTTTGAAGAAACTAATTTTAAATTAATTTATTCCAATATATACATGAAAATCGGTAATTAGTAGTGGAATGTTATTATTAGATGTTTTTAGGAATTAAAAATAGGTTTCGAAGTCTCAAGTTGGTTTCAAAGGCATTTTGAGAAAGTTTCTGCCAAAATACGTGTTCCAGGGTAATTGGACCGCTAATGGCAGATCAAATGAGAGGAGTTGTTTGTACGCGCCGATATAAATATATATATATATATATATATATATATATATATATATATATATATATATATATATATATATATATATATATATATATATATATATATATTTATATATATATATATATATATATATATATATATATATATATATATATATATATATATATATATATATATATATATATATATATATATATATATATATATATATATATATATATATATATATATATATATATATATATATATATATATATATATATATATATATATATATACTACGAAAACTTTACGAAAAAGAAAGTTTTTTTTAAAGAAAAGTAAAGGCCATATTAAACTTAAGATCAATAGAAATAGAAGCCTACAATAACTCAAACTCAAAACGACCAGAAATTATTATTAAAGAATGAAAAAGGAAAGGAGAATAATTGGTATGGCTGTAACACTGCATATAAATTTATATGAATGTATATATAGTGGGCTGTAATAATGCAAAAGGTAAATATATCATTGGTTTAAGAATGGAAAGAAAGACAAGGAATAAATTTACGACGATAATCAAGTAAAAAATAAGTTTTATTTGAACAATGCCATAAAGCGATGACATTTGATTTATGATGTTTGGTGCTTCGCATTGATATTTCAGTTTTAAAAGTTTTATTTTAAATAAATTTAAAAAAATTTTACCCCTTTGTTCAAAAAAAGAGATAATCAAATATTTAAACTACTAAAACTAAAATAATTACTTTCTATTTTATTTTCCTTGATAGGAACGTCTCTCGATTTCTCGATTCTTAAATTTTACTTCGTAATATGCACGTGTGCGCAAAAAAAATCTTATAAACTGTTCAAAGAGGAAGTCCTCGCAGCCAGTTTCCCAATTCAGGTCTTTGCACTCAAGCCATATTCGATTGGTTATTCCCGGTTTCCAGCAAGAATTTCTATAATGTTCGAGGAAAATGGAGTCACAGTCTTGCAGAAACGAAACAACACCTATCGAAGGAGCTGTAAGGCTGGATAAATTTAGGATTGACTGCTCGTAGGCTTTTTCTGCCATAAAAGAATAAATTTCGTCGAAAACTTCACTATCACCTTGAATAAGCTTTGAAGCACACATAGGACAATTGTGCCAAGTGAGCAGCTTCTTAACAGAAAAACCAACGATATATGTAAACGTGTAAGCTTCTAGGCTGTCAGATACTTCATTGAAGTCTTCATTCTCTTCTTCCAACAGAAGCTTATTGCTTTGGTGAGCCGTGGTAAGCCCAGTCAGCTTCACCTGCGGTATGTCACTTTTTTTCTGTGAAAGGAAGTCGACCAAAATATTTCCCTGGTCAGGAATTGGCTCACAGTTGCCTGTTCTTGGATAGAGCTATTGTGGCAACTTTTACCACAACAACCAATAATTAGAACTCAAGTCCTAAAATTGTTCTCAATCAGGAACCCTTATCGCTATCTAAATTCAGAAAGTGCAAAGATTTTCAAACAGAGGTGTTTTTTGTTTAAAGTTCAGGAAAGGTCTGCCCATTTCATATGAAAACATTGATTGAAAACAAAACTAGTTTTATCTAGGCTCTCCGCCAAAACAGGTAACTAGATTTTTCAAATATCATAGGAACTACAATCTGAGAAAATAAATATCACGACGTGAAAAAAAATGATAAACTATCCAGTTGCGGATCCAGAGGGGGGGGGGCGAGGGTTACCCCCGTAAAGTAGTCTAAAGTAGTGTAATTTACCTAATTAACGCAAGTTTGCATTAATTAAACTTGCTCCCAACGTAAGTTTGTCGCATCAACCTATTTTGCGCCCCCCCCCTAAAAAAATCCTGGATCCGCCCCTGAAACCAACACACCTACCCCACCATTTATTATAACAATAAAAAATTCCTTTTTTTAAAAATTTACATCCCCCCCCCCCCCACCCCCCCGCCCCCTTTTTTATAAAATCCTACAAAGGCCGATCAGTTGAGTCCACTGTATGTAAATAATAGAGTAAGTCATAATTTGTATATAAATTAATTAATACCTCTGAGATGGCACGCTTGCAAACCATTTGGCTAGCTCACCCAGTTTTTTTCTGCTTTCGCAATTACGAATAATGCACTTGATAACCAGTTCTCAATGATTGACGATAACAGACTAATCCGCTAAGGCAGAAATAAGTGGGAGGAGCCTTTTGTTCGCACCGAGACCGAAGACCAGAAATGATCTGCGATAAGCTTACTGTATATAAACTGTGGGTATACCATACAAGGATAAGACCTTTACTAAAGCTCTTCTACCAACAGAGTCGAATGCTTGCTCATAAGCTATAAAACTGAGGACAAAAGGTGTCTGATAACACAGACACTTCTCAATTATTAACCTAAGAGTGAAAATTTGGTCGACACATCCTCTGTCTTTTCCAGAACCGCACTGTTCTACTCTTAAAACTTTGTCTACGGCATCTCTCAGTCTAAAAAGTATCATACAAGTAAGTTATTTACTATCTACAGATACCAAACTAATTCCTCGATAATTGCCACACTCGCTCTATTCTCCTTTCTTATAAAGTTGCTGAAAGGAGGCTTACCAGAAACCAGTTGGTACGTCCCCTTTTTCAAGAACCATTTGCAATATCTATCATGCGCAATTTCTAACCTCAAAACCACCATACTTAAAAGAATCATATGCAGCACTATCAGTACACAAGGCTGCATTACTTTTTAATCCTTTCAGTACTGTCGCTAATTCTTCCTCACGAAGTAAATCTGCCCTCACATCCAAGGTATCACAAACTTTTTCATTTTCCTCTATATTTTTCCCAGCAACTATATCTTGGTTAAGAAAGTTCTCAAAATGTTCGGCTCAACTCACTTTAGTTTTTTCCTTATCGCTAACTGCAAACCCAGTTTAATCTTTAACATGGACAATACCGCTATGGCTACTTCCTCTCACTCGTTTTACACACAAGCGTCGTATTTTGTCGGTATGTCGTCTTATTATGCCTACCTAGCTCTTAGCAGCTCTATCCATGGTCTCCGCCTTATACCTTATGGGTTCATATTTGAGTGCTACTTCAACTTTCTTTACATTTCTTTTGTTTTTATACAAACTATCACTCGGATAATTCTTGTACAAATCCTTTCTTCTTTCTATTAAACATAAAGCTTTTTAAATAATATTCTTAGCTGCAGCCCTAGCTTTCTTCACTAAGGCATCTTCCGCAACCTGACAAATTATTTTTCCAAAATTATTTCAACCATCTGCCACATTATCAAATTTTAAACTCTCAAGTTTAGTATTCAACTGTTCCTGGAAATTTTCTCTCAAATTCTCATCCTGGAGTCTACCAACATCATAACTTCCCGGGAGGTAAATACCCTTCCGATATTTCAGCTTTAAATCAACCCGTGACACTACTAGGTGTTGATCTTTACTTTTAACATCAATAACAGCACTCCTATATACCCTAGTATCTTGTATTGATCCTGCCAGTTTTCGGTTTACTATAGAATGATCAATAAGGTTTGCTGTATTACCATCACGCGAATACCAAGTTAACTTATGAGCCATTTTACGACCAAACACCGTATTGGTTATAACTACACTGTTGTACCAATAAAATTGCAAAAGTTTGTATCCATTACTGTTTTCTTTTCCTACACCAAATTTACCTAGGCTGGGATACCATCTATCTTAATTTCTACCAACCTGGGCGTTAAAATCTCCCAGTAATAACATCATATTTCTACCTGGGACCTTGTCTATTTGCTCCTGTAACTGTAAGTAAAAGTCATCTGAGTCTCTAGTATCTCCGTCAGTCGGTTCTACAGGGGCGTATACTACTATAACTGATACCCTGAACTTTCTAGTCATAAAATGAGCGTTGGACCGTAAAATAAGCGAAACTAGTTAGTTTAAATTTGACAATGCTTTTCTTCAGTATTAAAAAAAACATGTGGTTGCACCGTGAGTTGATCTTTGCTTGGCGATAAAGGACCCGGAGCTTGACCCTAGCTGTCCCAAGGTTGGCGGGGATGGAGTCCTGTCTGTTAAATGTATTCCCAAGAATCATCTATGGATGCTGGGTGAGGCGTTCGTGTCCAGTCCCACTATGTGTATGTTTTTTATTTTATTTATATAGAATTTTGTTTAAGATAATCAAACAATCCTTGAGGAATATGTCAGCCTAATACTTGGGATTTTTTTGTTTTTCAGAGGAAGAATTTTTGAAAAGGACAACTTCAGATGCTCACCTGCTGGTGTCAAAACCGGACGATATTGATCCTCAATTGAAACAGTTTGGCCTTCCCAGTACATTTAGAAGCTCTAGAGGTATAGAAAGAGGAGGATATAGAGGTAGACGACCTTTCAGAAGTAGAGGGTTTTTTCCGTTCAATAATTTTAGAGGGAAATATAATTATCAAAGGTGAGTAAGACGAAAAAAAGCAACGCAAAAAACACTCTATTAAATGTAAATTAACTCGTATTCGTTAGTTAGAAGCTAAAGAACCTGACGGACAATAGATATAATATAAAGAAAGTTATATATTTTATTTTCTTATAAAAATGTGTATATATATATTATCTTATTAAAAATGTGTACCATATATGTATATAACCATAATGAGATATGTAACCATAACCATAATAAATATGTATATAACCATAATGAGATATAGTTGCTTGCCTTCAGGAAAACAAACGAATGCTCTCAAGTGAGCATCGAAAACCAACTGACTGATTCGATGTTTGCTTTATAGAGAAACTGCTGGTTTACCCTCTTTATGGCATCCATAGCCTCATCCCATAATTTATGGGTTATCTATTAGCTGCCTGCTTTAGTCAACACTCTAAATTAAACTTTTTTCCCTTTATTTATATGTTGTGTTTATTTTATTTTTTTGTTATTATATAAATATTTGATAAAGGTGCCTGGACGTGAAGTTGAAACTTTCAGGCCTTTGTTATTATTAGAAGTTTATTGTTTCTTTTTTTTCCAACTGTGTTATTGAAAATAATGTACCCGTTTTTCTATATTTTCCTTTGTTGATTTGGATAAAGTAATAAAAGTTTTTTTTCTTACGCATAAACATGAATCATGAGTAAGCTGAATCAATATTTGAAATGAGAGTCATGTAGCGCCAAAGGTTGTTGCACAGGTTGTTCTATTTGTTGGTTTTCTGTACCCTAAATAGTGAAAATTTGGAGAAATTTGTCTTTCTTATCTTCGAAATATAAACTAAAAGGTGAGAGGGGGGAACCTCTCGCCTGAATTTTTGAAATTATTATGGATTTGTTCACATTTGTCTCATAATTCGTCAGTTTAATATCACTTTTCATTGAAAAAATCTGCTGTAGACCAGACCCTTGCGCCTTTTTTTTTTAAGGATTTTATCATTAAATACATTGAATCAATGTGCCTTCCTCCATGTGAGCTAGTATGAAACAAAATAAATAGTTCCATATAGCTTGTTTACTGTTTTTATGTTTGCAACTTATTTCTAAAGTTTTTAACAAATGATATGCAAAGCAAATACATGGGAAAAATTATTTAGGGGGTTGTTGTGTAAAAAATGTAAAAAAAAACTTAAATTTAACTTTTTCGCATACTGACCGTTTCGCAGGTATATATTCTTTGAAGGGTGTTTATCGTCTTAGATTAAAACAAAATAGTTACAAATTACACTTGTAAATGTAGTTTATAGCTCAATTTGGTTCAGTGGGCTTCTTATTGAACTTCTGAGTACCAGCTTTATTTTTTTTTTATCACCCACAGTGTTTACTATTCTTTTTAAAATTTGAATGTTTCAGCTTTTCGAGCATAATTTTTTAACGGAATTTTACTATATATCCTGTATTCCAAAAGCTATTTAAAGTTTTCAGCCATAATTTTTTAATAGATTTTTTTTCTCTGTCTAAACCTCAAAGAATTCCAAAGAAAAAAATTCAAAAAATCTCTGTCTGCCAGAATAATCTAGTTTTATGAACTGACTATGAAAACCACCGTGCAAAACTATAGATGGCGAAAGAATGTGATAGTATTTTCGAATTTATTGTATAGAAACTGTCAAAATTGTATAGTTCTGTCTAAAGTTGTCTATAATTCTGTTCTGAAGCAAATTTAACCAGAAAGGTATACTTCAAAGTATACGGAAATATAAACATGAAAAATAGGATTTTTTTTTTTTTCTAAAACCGCAAAAGTTCTTTTTTCCTAAAAAGACCATAGAATGAATTTGTAAAATAACTTTTAATGTTAAATTTTGAAAAACGGTCATATAAATTAAAAGAAAAATATTTTTCTTCCACTAGTTGTTTAGTAAATTAACATTAAATCAGTAATTTATCTTACTTTGGGGTTTTGTTTATAGACCTAATTAATTCGGTTATCCTGTGGTATTGCAGTGGATCGATCTCTGCTTAGCAGTACGTAGCCCGTCCCAGTTGCCGCAAGGCTTGATACCTGTCCCTACAAAAGGTACTTTGCAAATAAAACATGGACAATATTCGACGCTCTATGCGCCACTATTGACTGGAGGATTTAAAGATGTGTCACTTGAATTATCTGGACGGATTTTTTACCAGATAAAGATTTGTTGGGCTTTTACTTTAAAGCCCAAACGACCTAAACACGCACCTGACCTCGATTGTACAGTCGCTTCCCCCTCTCCCACCAGAAAAAAATTTGTCTGTTTCTACTCCCAAATCTAGAAAAGTGTTATATGTGTCGGACACATATAACACTGCATCTGTGTTCAGTAATTATGGACTGTATTTGAAGTATGGCTACGTGACATCCATTCTAGAGAAGGGAGCAGGTGATGGTCCAATGGGGTCTGCCCTGTCACTACAAATCTGACTTTTTTTTTTTTTTTTTTTTTTTTTTTTTTTTTTTACTACATGAGGGGTTTCCAAACAGATTGTCAAAGAAGGACATTCTGTATAATCTAGATATTGAACAGTATGGCAACACTTGTGGACTATCAAATACCTTAATTAATCTTTCCGTAATAAACCTGCAAAAGCATTCGATCTAATCAGTCCCTGAATTTTAGTGGGAAAAACGCTCCATGAATTTTGGTTTTCAACGTTTCTTGTTAAAAAATTTTTTTTAAAACTTTTTTTTTTTTTTTTGACGGTGTCGGCCAGTTAGATATAATGATGTGTACCCTGAATCTCTTCCAGTTTATTGCGGTGTTCCCCGTGGGATCCTGCTGGGTCCATTCCCCCGGTTGTGATAACCGTTGGAAATTCATAGGTGGCCTTTCACAGGTAGGCTAATACTTTCTCCTGTCAAGTGGTGTATGGACGTAACCTTTTTTCTTTCTTTTCTTTTTTTTTTTTTGCTAATTCCTCTTAGAAAAACAATAAACTTTTGTTGGTGATTTATTTTGCCTGAATATTACACTGACGAGTGGACAGTATAACATCATTTTTTGGAGCTGTTGACTGTTTAATTTTTAATCTTTATATTTGTTTAATGAGAACGCAAATCCAGCCATTTGTGCTTGTGAGTTGTCGTTTTGAAGTAAATGATTTATTCATTTAACTATTTTGGCCTGAAGCGAGTCTCATTAATTACAGGAATAATGATGTAAAGCAACACTCTTTGTATACGCGAGATCGAAGTTTAACGCCAAACAAGTTTCACAAGCGACGAAGATCGCGCTCTCCTTCCCCAAGACGTACAACCAAGTATCAACGACGATCTGACTCGATCAGGTATGTTTTATGATTTTTAAGCTCTAATATTAAGTAGTAATAGAGGAATTTTTTTGGGCTCCCAAAGGGGGAAGGTTATTGGGTTTTTCAACCCCCCCCCTCCCCGTTATGACTCGTAAATTCTGCAGAGAAATAAAACTATTTATCATGATGCATTTCCTCATGTTTTTTTTTAAGTTTATGTTTTATCTACATATTTGGTTTATTGCTTAACGAGTGTTGTTCAGCTTGGATTTGGTAGTAATCTGACGATTTTTTTCTCTCTTTTATTAAATACGGTTCATGCACCATATTTTAATTCTTATATAATGGTGTGTGAATTCCTAGGTCCACATATTTTATTGGAAAAGCGCCAAAATTCTAAGACTCAAAGACTCAAACGTATCTTCTTAAAGGCGAATAATTGTGGTTAAATAAACATTCTAAATACGTTCGGAAATGAAGTGCTTGACAGAAGTGGAGTTTTAATAGTGTACACTTGCAAACACTAAGCTGGATTTATTCACAGAAACTGATTTTTTGGCAAAACTCATGATTAGTAAAATATGGATGGTTTTAAAAGAAAATTTATTTGACAATGCTGTCAAGCACCATATTCAGTGAGATTAGATGAGCTGAAACCTCATTAGTAAATATTTTACGAGTCAAATGTTGATAATATTCACCTATTTTGAGTCAAGCTCTCATACTTAAGTAAGTTACCTTAAAAACGCTCAAAATTAGCGCTAATCTAGATAGAAGTTCTAGTTCAAAATTTGGTAGAAAATGCGGCTGCATTGAATAAATGCGGCCGCATTTTGCTTAAAACGCTATTTGTATCTAGCCTTTAACTGCAGAAACCAAAAATTGCATTCAACTGAAAACGATATTATTAACTACGAAGAAAAGAAACAAAAGAAAAATAAAGTGATAAAACAAAATGGTGAGAAAAAATTGAGTGGAAAATATAGTAAGAGCCAATAGTCAGAGGTTTTTTTTTTCACAGTTGAAAAAAGGTTGGAAGAATAGGAAGATAAGTCTGCGAACCAAGATTAGAATATTAGTAGCTACAGCAGTCAAGTATAATTCTGAAACTTGGACGCTCCAAAAAGAGGATTTATTAGATGTTTTCCAGAGGAATTGCCTACAGATTCTTTTGGGTACCGGTCTGACTGACCGTATTTCAAACAGTAAGCTCTGTGAAAAATGTGTTTCTATCCCACTTTCTTAAGGCTATAATGAGAGAAAGATTTAGATGGCTAGGACCTGTTCACTAGATAAAGGATGACATATTGTTAAAGATAGTCCTTTTCCGCCAACTATCTGGGGCCACACGAAAAGTAGGTCGTCCCATATTGGGTGGGAGGAGGTCGTAAGGAAGGATTTAAGGGAAATTATAACTTTTTGGGAGGATTTTATGTCGGAAGCTTTAAATAGATATGGCTTAGTAGTATCCTGAACTGGATTTGGCCAAGATCAAAGTTCAGTTTAATTGACTTAAATTCAATTTAACTGAAAGGTGTAACCACCAATTAGAGCTTCGTTATCAGTCCTTAGCTATATTGACAATAAAAAACGGCCAAATTAAAAAGGTACGAAAAACTAGTTTAGGCACAACTGGAATAAATAAAATTAAATTGTTTTGTGGGAAGCATATAAGGGCTATAGAGCAACCTTCTATATGATAAAATATATACTTAATAGTAAACTGTGAATGAGAACTAGAAATTTTTATTGTAAAAATTTTCTATCTGAACAAATCAAAACTAACTATTTTTTTCAAAAACATGGTATTTACTACAGTCCTTCAACTTGTAATGGAAAAGTACGGCAGTAGCTTGTTTTCACTAAAAATTTTCCCTTTACAAGTGTTAGCATCGACTTGAGCTGAAATAGCATTTATGAGTCTCAATATGTATAAATTTTTATTGTGAACAGCCTTTCAGCAACAATCCTTGGCTTTCATCGCCCCAAAGACTACTTAGAAACCTCTAATAACTTAAAGGAATGACTTCCAGATTACAGATGATTCCTTCCCTATTTCTTGATATTTTTGATGGTCTCAGGGGCATTTTGCAAAAATTTACAAAGCATCCCAACTAATATCCTCCGACTGAGGTCAGATGGAGTTACTAACGATTCTACAGTCACTTTTTCAAAAGAATCCATTTAAACAGTAAACTTCACTGAAAATGATGTTTATTCACTTCTATTTTTTTGCCTGTACTCCCCTAAAATGTTATCAGTAGCTTACTATGAAGTTATGGAGGGAAGTTGTGTCAATAGCCCTATGGTAGCACATTGGATTTACGTCTGCTTGGCAATATGGCGGCCAGGGTTTTGATTCCACATGCTGCAAGCCTGGGCGACAGGTTTGTTTATTTTCCCTTTAAAAAGTTTCAGCGCCTTAGACGTTGATTTGACGCCCTATGCGCCATCAGTGGCTCTGAAAGCACCACCAATCTCTCTTGATGTGGCCAATGCCACAATATCTCTTTTTGATTTCCTTAACAAGTTTAATTTCCAAATCTCAATGCTTGAGGGTTTTATTATCCTTTGTACACCAAACGCTTGAGTACACCTGCACTGTTGGGCACGCTGTCCTTTCCAAGAAAATGTTTGAGAGAATAGTAGCAACTAAAAAAGTACCCTGAAGATCAGTGGATCAATTGTGGTGGGAGATATTTAGAGCATTTAAAAGATTCTAATATATATCAAACAGTTCGTGGTAACAAACTGTAAGTACGAAGCGACACGGCCAAATGGTAACCAAAACTCTAAAAAACGAACTTAGATAACAATAGATACATCAAAAGAATAGGCTTTTTGTGCTGAGTCCAAATATATAAAATGCATTAAGTTCAATGCTACCCATCAATAGCTACGAGCCTGAGAAAATGTTTGATTTTGGAAAAAGGGTTTAAACACCTTTAAATAGTCAAAGAATCTTATTGAAAATCATATCATCGGATTCAGAGTATCAGGGAACCCAACTGTAGAAGTTGCAAACTCTCATCTGTATAATGTGGAATTTTGTATAGGTTTTTTGCAAAAAGAAAGATCACAGATGCGTGTTCATATATATATATATATATATATATATATATATATATATATATATATATATATATTCCCCAGGATTAATACGCCCCTGTAGAACCGACTGATGGAGATACTAGGGACTCAGATAAATTTTACTTACAGTTACAGGAGCAAATAGACAGGGTCCTAAGTAGAAATTTTTTTTTATTACTGTTAAGTCTTAATGCCCAGTCTGGTAAAAATAAAAATATAGGTTATCTTAGTCAAGGTCATTTGGGCGTAAGAACATAAAGGATTGATAGATGCTGACTTTTGCAATTTTGCAGACTCAACTATCTAGTTACACCCAATATAGTGTATGGTGATAAATTTTTTCGTAAATCAATGTGGTATTCAAATGGCTGTTAAACAGCAAACCTTATTGATTATGTTATAGTAAACCGAAGACTGGAAGGATCAATACAAGATACTAGTGTATATAGGAGTGCTGTTATTGATTTTAAAAGTAAAGATTACCATCTAGTAGTGTCAAGGGTTAATTTAAAACTGAAATATCAGAAGGGTATTTACCTCCCGGGAAGTTATGATGTTGGTAGACTCCAGGATTAGAATTTGAGAGAAACTTTCCAGGAACAGTTGAAAACTAAACTTGAGAGTTTAAAATTTGATAATGTGGAAGATGGTTGGTATAATTTTAGAAAAATAATTTGTGAAGTTACTGAAGGTGCACTAGGGAAGAAAGCTAGAACTGCAGCTAAGAATATTAGTGAAAAAGCTTTATGTTTAATAGAAAGGAGAAAGGACTTGTACAAGAATTATCTGAGTGATAGATCGTATAAAAACAAAAGAAATGTAAAGAAAGTGGAGAAAGAATTAAAATATGAACTAAGGAGGTGTGAAGTGGAGGCCATGGATAAAATTGCCAAGGATGTGCAAGATGCAGCTCGACGGCATAATAGTAAAATATTGTACTGGCACGTTAACAAATTGAGAGGGATTAGTCAATCCGGACTTGTCCCAGTTAAAGATAGGAATGGGGTTGCAATTAGCGATAAGAAAAAAACTAAAGAGAGATGGGCCGAACATTTTGAGAACTTGCTTTACCGAGATAGAGTTGCAGGAAAAAATATAGAGGAAAATGAAAAAGTATATGATACTTTGGATGTGAAGGAAGATTTGTTTTGTGAGGAGCAATTAGCAACAGTACTAAAAGGATTAAAGATTAATAAGGCTCCAGGTGCTGATAGGGTGGTAAATGAGTTTCTTAAATATGGTGGCTCTGAGGTTAGAAATAAGTTATTGAAGATTATGAATATGATTTTTGAAAAAGGCGAAGTACCTAACGATTTTAGAGAAACCTTAATTAAGCCACTTTATAAGAAAGGTGATAAAAGTGAGTGTGGTAATTACCGAGGCATTAGTCTGGTCTCTGTAGGTAGTAAATTACTTAGTAATATGATACTTTTTAGACTTAGAGATGCCGTAGACAAAGTTTTAAGAGAAGAGTAGTGTGGTTTTCGAAAAGGTAGAGGAGGTTTTCTACCAAATTTTCACTCTTAGGCTAATAATTAAGAAGTGCCTGAGTTTTCAAACACCTTTGGTCCTCAGTTTTATAGATTACGAGCAAGCGTTCGATTCTGTTTGTAGAAGTGCTTTAGTAAAGGTTTTATCCTTGTATGGTATACCAGACAAATACATTAAAGTGATTAGTGTACGAGAATAACACTGCTGCGGTTAAGGTAGGAAATGAGGTTAGCAGCTGGTTTTATATTAAATCAGGAGTTAAGCAGGGTTGTGTTCTATCCCCCTTTCTATGGATTATTTTGCTGGACTTTGTTTTAAGGAGCACAGGAAAAGCAATGGGAGATCACGGAATCGGCTGGGGAGGAAAATGTCTCCTGGACTTAGATTATGCTGATGATTTAAGCATCCTAGATGAAAGTGTGAGCAAAATGAATGAAGTGTTAGAGGTTTTTTGAGTTCAAGGGGCTAGAATGGCTTGGAAAATTAATGTTAAGCAAACTAAGTCACTAAGGTTAGGAATAAGTGAAGATGGAAATTTGACGTTGTGTAATGAAAAGATTGATCAGGTGGACAGCTTCACTTACCTTGGTAGTATTATTAGTAAAGATGGTGGGAGCAGTGAAGATGTTAAAAGTAAAAAGGCCAAGGCTCAGGGTGTTTTTTCACAGTTAAAAAAAGTTTGGAAGAATAGGAAGATTAGTCTGCAAACCAAGACTAGAATATTAGAAGCTACAGGGATGATAGTGGTCAAATATGGCTCTGGAGCACGGACGCTCCGAAAAGCGGATGAAGATTTGCTTGATGTTTTCCAGAGAAATTGCTTAAGGATTGTTCTGGGTACCCGGCTGACTGACCGTATTTCAAACAATAGGCTATACGAAAAATGTGGTTCAATACCGCTCTCTAGGGCTATAATGAAAGAAAGGTTGAGGTGGTTAGGACACGTTGTGCGGATGAAGATGACAGATTGCCGAAGATCGTTCTTTTCGGCCAACCATCTAGGGCTAAACGGAAAGCAGGTCGTCCCCGTCTGGGGTGGGAGGACGTCATAAACAAAGATTTAAAGGAAATCGGAACTTCTTGTGCGGGTGTAAAAAGGGAGGCTTTGAATAGATTGGGGTGGAGGAGGATCGTGCGTAGCTGTGTTGGCCTCAGGCGGCTTGGTGCTGCGGTGAGTTGTTAGTAGTAGTAGTAGTAATTGTATCGAACCAATGGTTCTAGCAAATCGGGATAAGGCTCATTCGAATGAAAATTAAATGTTACAGGGGCCACTAGCCCCCCTCTCACACCATTATTTCTTCACATCATCCAATCAAGGTTTTGATATAGCTATTTTGTTCAGCATAGTTGAAAGGTTCTGCAACTTTGCCTTTGGGAATGACAAGGCTCGCCACAGCCCCTGGAGAAAGGGCTGTAAGTTATGAAATTTGCCCATTTACACAGAATTTGCTATTGAGAAGTATACAGACATTTTCCTGGGGAAAAAATTTTGTGGGAAGTATTTTCCAGGGGTTAACTTTCGAGGGAAAAACTTCATACGTGGGAATTCGGCAGAATTCAAATACGAAATCCCTTTTATTTGTCTTACTTTCTCTTTGAATTTTTCACGGGAGAAACTTTCCATTGGGGGAGGTGGGTTTTTTTGGGGGGAAAATTTTCACGGAGGAGGGTGGGACATTTCCGGCATGATTCGGAAAATGGTAAGAAATTGAATTAAAACAAGTCTTTTCAAATGAAATTAGGCTAGGGA
The DNA here is from genome assembly GCF_049724085.1 of Artemia sp. Qi Xiang Cuo. Classification (NCBI taxonomy): domain Eukaryota; kingdom Metazoa; phylum Arthropoda; class Branchiopoda; order Anostraca; family Artemiidae; genus Artemia; species Artemia sp. Qi Xiang Cuo. The sequence continues at coordinate 23,989,117 of NC_142799.1, forward strand.
GAATTTTCCTGACGGAATTGTCCACAGAAAACTTTCTGCGGGGAATTTTCAGCGAGGATGGAAATGTCCGGGGGGGGGGGGTATTTTACGTGGGAGGAACTTTCCATGGAGGAATTTTTCGGGGGGGGGGGAATTCTCCATATAGGGGAAGGTGAATTAAAAAAAAAAGTTTTTACAACTGAAAATAAGGAGTAACATTAAAACTTAAAAATGAACAGAAATTCAGCTGTCTCCTCAATACCTCGCTCTATACGCTAAAGTTTGACTTTTTGTCCTAGTTCTTTCAAAACGACTCCTGAAAACAAGGGCCAATTGAATAAAATAAGAAGCGTTTTTAAAGAACTAGGAAACTTGTGTGAATAGCGAGGAATTGAGGAGGGGGCAGGGATAGTTCCCCTCAAATACACAGTAATTTCTGTTTTTAAGTTTTAATGTTGATCCTTCCTTTCAGTTAAAGAAAACTTTTTTTTAATGTCAACACAGGAAGGGAATGTTCAGAGAAAATTGAATGAAAAGCAAGTACACAGATGTATCTTCAGCGATGCAAAAATCCCTGATATCTCATTTTGCTGAAGAGCTCGTACCGTTGAGTAAAAGAAGTGTTAGATTTGTTTTGTGTTTCGCTAATAACACTTTTCTTGTGTTTTCAAGAACTAACACACGTTTTCTGTGTTTCGGATTATTTTCTGTGTTTCTGTGTATTATACATGCCCAATAATTGAGCCAATGAAGTGTTACATTGGTTATGTGTTTTTTTTAATAACGCTTTCTTAAAAGCCAAGCAAATTTACTTTTCTCTAGTCATACTCTCCCGTTAGATCTAGCCTCCCTCACTCAATTTCGATTAATATGTATATATATATATATATATATATATATATATATATATATATATATATATATATATATATATATATATATATATATATATATATATATATATATATAGTACATTATAGAACAATATATAAAACTTATGTTATCTGTATCAGCAGAGTTTAAAATAGGTTATTCTTCTCCTAAATCATTTTCCCTTCTTTTTTACGCCTTTTTTTAATTCATTTGTTTTCATATTAGTCGTTTGATATATGCAGTTTATCTTATCCAATTCAGAGTTGTTTATTGCTGATGCATAAAACGAATTTGTTTCTCAGAGCCTATAATAGCTCCTTTGAAAAATAATATTTTGTCTTGAAAGTAATTGTCAAAAGTTGTAAATAAAAAGTTAAACATTTATTTTAATACAAAAACTTCCCTATATTGATACCCCTACAAGAGTTTACTTGAATGATGGAAAGCCCTTATACTATCGCGAAAGATCAATCAAGTATCACCCATAGAACGACCAATGGCAGGCAGGCTACTGATTGCTTATTAAATTTATAATGAATAGATTATAATAAATATCGAATTAAGCTATAAAGTAGCATCATACCCCATATAAAGAATATTCTAACCAATGAAATGTAAGTGAGCTTGTAAATGGGAAAATAAATAACAAAATAACACAAGTCAATGGACTAAGTCACAAGGTCAAATTAAGTGATGGTCTTATACTGATACGTAATACTTTCAGGAAATCTCGCCACCGTCGTAGATCAGTGACAAGTTCAAGCAGGTCAAGGTCCCGTTCCAGATCAAGAAAGAGCAGGAAAAAACAGTATGTTCTTTCAAATAAGTATAGTTTGGTTTATTGATTTCTAAATTCTTAAAGAAAAAAAAAACAAAACACAAAAACAGGTAAATAATTGCGTTTTCACTCTCTCTTTCTCTTTTTTTATCTTCTTCACTCTATTTCCTTCTTTTATCACTCTGATATTACCTAATCGAATGTTCATAAGGTTCAGCATACATGTCAACAACGTTGAAGTGTCGGGTTTGAGGTTCGAAATTTGAAAAAGATTTTTTTTTTTTTTTTGTTATTTGTATTAACTGCTGCCCATTGAGTTGCTTTCGCTTATCCTCAGTGGTACGATTTATTAAGACAAAATAGATTGTTAATGAAGTATTGATCTTACTAAGAAATAGTTTTTTTTTTCTAATTGACAATGTCTGCCTCTTACTTCCACTATAGTATATCACAAATTTGAGTCTATCAAAAAACACCATGCCCTCACAAATAAGTATAGTTCAGTTAATTGGTTTCTAAATTCTTAGAAAAACAAAACCAAAAAAAGGTAAATGATTGCGCTCTCCTTCTCTCTTTTACCCTTTTCCCCTTCCCTCTAGTTATCCTTCTACATTATCCTTGTCCTTCTATTTATCCTTCCTTCATTTATCACTCTGATATTACCCAATGGAATGTTCATAGTGCACCGTATTTATGCCAAATATTGTTTAAATGGTGGGGTTTGAAGTTTGAAAAATTGATTTATTTTACTTTGATTGACTGTACCTATTAACATTATTTCCGTTTATCCCTAGTAATGTAATGTATTAAAGCAATTAAATTATTAATGAAGCACTGATCTTACTAAGAAATTGTTAGTTTTTATTGACAGTGTTGGCCTCTTACTTACACTATAGTCTATTAAAAACTTGTATTATTTGAGTGTTTGTCCTTACTACAAAAAATATAAGCACCGGTATTAACAGGATGTCTGCGTTGTTAAGCAAGTAACAAACCAAAAACTAAGTTGCCTAGAAATAAACTACTTCTAGTTTTGGAGAGGTTTGAACCCCTCTTGACTTTCATGGCTTTGCCAGTGGATGAAAACAACTGGCCTTTTTTGCTGTGTTTGAATTTTAAGATAATTAACAACAATTTAAGTTACTTGACACTTTTTTTTGTTAATGTGCTTATCTCCTATAGAAATTTTTTCCATAGTTGTTGACTGTGAACAAAATCTACGAAACCATTAACAACAACACATGTTTATTAATAGTTTAAAACTATACATTTTAAAATTAAGCGGTAGAGAGAGTAATTGTAACTTTTCTATCGCCATTTTTGACTTGACAGAAATTTTAAAATCTTTGAAGACATTAGTCGTGTTTTTTTATTTGCATTTTTGTAGCAGGCGCAGTCGCTCTCGTACCCCAGAGCCAGATGGAATAAGCAGCTTAAGGAAGAGATGGATTACAAGTCACTCGGCTAGGAAGCATGGCCAAGACAAAATCAACAAAAATAGTGTTTCTAGCTCTTCATCATATTCATCATCGTCGTCATCTGATTCTGAAGAAGATAGGAGAAAAAAGAGCCGTTATAGGCAAGAAAAGGATTCTAAGGTATTGTTTTGTTTTTTCGTTGTTTTTTTTAATGTAAAGATGGATAGCACAAGTTTTGGTCACCACCGTTTAATATTTGAGTACTTGTTTTGTTCACAACTTGTGCGAATTTCGTTTGAGAGTTCTTACCGTGCTAACGAACTCTCGTGGAGGCTGTGACATTGACTTTCAGAATAGAACCAACAAACCCTAAGCCATCTTCTCTCAACTCCACCGCCATTTGTGGAACGAACGGGAGATCAGTACGAAGACGAAAATTTGTGTCTGTTAGATCTGTTCTCTTCTATACAGTTGAGACTTGACCACTGAAGGCACTTCATCTCCATGGTACGAAACTCTTTGATCCTCGCTATTTACGGAAAATCTTAAGGATTCGATACTCCGGCAGAATCTCAAATGCTGATGTACGTCACCGCTGCTGTAACATCAAGCCCAGAGCTACAATTGTCAAACAAAGAAGACTGCGTTGGCTTGACAATGTCCTGAGAAGACCCAACGACCGCATCATCAAGTTAGCACTTCTAGCTGCTCCTTTGCCAGATTGACGCAGACCTTTAGCTTTTAATTTTGCTGTATTTTGATTGTAGACTTTTTTTTCTTGTGATAAATAACAGAATAATGTTTGTGCCTCTTGTTGGAATATTGTAAATGTTTCGCAGTTTTTGAGCTTATTTATTAATCAGAAGGTCATCCAAGTCCTGGTAAACATTATCACGTGAAGTAGTATGTAGTATGTATGTATGTACAGTTACGTTTCCCATCACAATGCATGAAGCAATATAACAGTTTTTTAAGGCTCTTTTATTTTTAAAATCTTTTTGTTCATCCAAACGGCTTTTTCTCTTAAGAGTAAAGTCAGTATGTTTTTTCTTTCGAAAATGAATCTCAAATTTTGTAAGATAGTCGAAATTCTTTGCCTCCGGAAAAAAAATGCTTATGTACTGATCCGACGAAAGTGATTCTCTAAAACTTTTTTTTTAGAAGGAAGAGGTAATCTATCAATTTTACAGAAATGGGGGGGGGGGGCTAGTGTCAACAGCTTTACTAGCCACCGAATGTAGATCAACAGATTTATTTTTGAAATCCCAATGGTACATCTACACTACATGATATCAACAGTATTAAAATTCTTCTTTCATGATCGCTTATATTTCTGTATATTGATTGCTTTAATCATTACTGTAGTTAGACTTTCACTGTTAAACAAGCTTATAAGCAAATGAATATAGATTAACATATTTATTTTTACTCTTTTTTACAGAGGCAAAAAACTGATAATGTTCTGCAAACGTCTATTAAAGAAATGGAATCATCAAACGATGGAGTTACATTAAAAGAAACGGCTGTTTGTGGTTCAGTGCAGCAGAACGTGGTGCGGCACGATTCAGTGCAGCAGAACATTGAAACAATACCAATGCCGCCTTTAATAGAGTCGAAGGCTCCCGTGAAAAGTGATATGCCCCAGGATGAGCAGATTAACTCTATTGTTAACAGTGTACCTTTTGCACCACAAGAATTGTTGACGGCGGTGTCGAAAATGCCACGGACACCACCTAGTGAACCAGTTAAAGTTCCTGATGAAAGTTCTAATAGTTTTGTGCTTAAAGAGGCGGTTGATCATTCCAAATTGGACACTAATTTATCTCCGGTGAAGAAAAAGAAGAAAAGACGGCCTAGAACTCCGCCTTCTCCTCCTCCATCTGAATCAAATGCAGCAATGAGAAATGGAAAACTCGAGTCGCCAAAACGCGGCTTGTAAGTTCTTGTTTTCAGTATCTCTTAAGATAAATTTTTTTTATTAGTCAATTAAGTTAAATTGAAGATTTGAATGCTCTATTTTAATTAATTAAATAAAGTAAATCAATAAAAAAATAGTCTATTGAAGGAGTACAGAGAAGAGTTTCCTCCAAAGAAAATTGGGTTTTGCGACATCTTTTCTAAAATTATTAAATTTTTCCTAAATAAATCTTTCTTGACTTTTAAATCTATAAAAGTTTCTTAAATTTTTCCTAAATAAATCTTCCTTATAATTTGTATTATTAATTCCTCCTTAAACTTTTCTTAAAGTTATTTCTTGTCCACTTGAGGAAAATTCATAGTAATGCTTTTAAAGAATTAGAGTTGTGTTTCTGCTTTCATTGATTTTTCCAGGATTTTCCCAAAGAAACATGGGTTTTCTGAGATCTTTACTAAAATTATTGTTACTGAAAACTAACTATTTATATTTCGTGTTAACGTTTGTCTATTTACGAAGGTTAATTTTTAGGTTTTTTGAAGAATTTGAATTTCTTTTGGAGAAATTTGTTGGAACCCTGGAGAATTCGGGTATAGTAGAAGAAATTTCATAGAGATCTCTTCTCTTTTTTTTCTTTTTTTTTTTGTTGTGTCCGAGCCTAAGATCTAATATTGCTAGACTCCAAATGTGGGTAAAATTACAATGAAAAGCAGAGATGATTCTAGTTTCTTGCAGGCATGACATGCATTATTAGCCAAATAGCTATTCTACCAAGGGTATTGACTTGTCTCTAATGCTGAATTAATGCCAACAGTTATTTTATAGTGCTTGAGGTTTCGGGCGGCATCTCTTTAAATTTAAAAATTACTTCAGGGATGTTGAAAAAACGGTATCTCAACCTGTAAAAATGATCATTTAAAAAACAGAGTAGTGTTCACTCTTAAATATTGGAATATTTGAAATTAGAATAATATCTATAATATAGTTCCATAAAAACGATTAAAAAACTGGACAGCTAGAATTGTTTTTTGTCTGCTTGAACAAAAATTAACAGTATCCACTGTTATTCCTCTGTCGTCGAATTTTCCTTGGTTTCCTACACTTTTGGATTTTCTACACTTTTACTGTTGTTTAACTTTGTATTGTTCTAAGAAGAAATCATACTTTTTAAAGAACTAAGACCACTATTACATTATTTTAGCCAATGGATGAAATAAAATTTAGTATTTATCTGTTTTGAAAAATATTGAGTTTCAGGTTGTTTTCATAGTAAAGAAAAAAAATTGTAATTTTATTTTTCTAAGAGAGTAGATAGGTAGATAGATTTTATTTCATACATAAACAACACAAATAATTAAATAAAGCCAAGAGGGAGCTAAACTTGAAAGGAAGGCTAACAATTATTACAATGAGTTTAAGTACACCAAAAATAAAGAAGATAAACCAAAAACGTTCCAACATATAGAATAAGGGCAAAGGAGGCTACCCCAGCACGGCAAAATCTAAAAATAATACTTAGAAACAAATTATCAAAAAGAATCACCCCGTCATCAAAGGTTAATAATATATTCTACTAATTTAGTCTTTATAAGTGATCGGCTATTAAGATTTTTAAATTTACTTATTTAATTTTAGCCTATTTGCTATAGGAAGCATTTGGTATCTTATTGAAAATTTATCTCTTTCCCAATTAATCAAAGGGATTCTATACGCTCGAAAACGAGCCGACGAAGAAGCGATTGAGCGAATAGGGAGGGGTAACAAGAATTTCTGATTCATAAAAATAACTCACCGGAGACTGAATATCATAATGCCAGGACGATAATTGCAAATCCCTAAGTTGATTAAGGTTTAATATATGAAGAAATAAAAATAAAACTTTTGTTTCAGAAAGATTTTGAAGAGGATGATGAAAAACAGGACCAAGGATCCTTACGGCTTTATTTTGCAATGTCTAGAAGGGTATTGAAATATTATGTAATGTATTTAGGTAAATAATGGGACAATATCTTAGGTATGATTCTATTAAAGAATGATAAAGAATTTGAATAATTGAAAAAGGGAAAACATACTTTAATCGATGTAAACATCCTAAATTTCGGGCTAATTATATATGGAGATGGTCAGAATGACTACGGAAACATAAAAGCTCATCAAGAATAATCCCCAAATATCTATATGTCTTAACCCGTCTAATTCTACACCCAGTAACAACTAACTCATCAATCCTAACTTTGGAAACTCCTTGCTTAGATCTCCCAAAAACCATAAATTCTGTCTTAGACAAATTGAGAACTAGGTGATTACAAGAAAACCACTGGATAACTGAATTCATTTCAGACGACATATTCTTGATCAATAATGAAGGGGTTTTAGCTTCAATAGATACCACTGGATCAACTAATAGCATAGAAAATTAGGGAGATCATTTATATATATATATATATATATATATATATATATATATATATATATATATATATATATATATATATATATATATATATATATATATATATATATATATATATATATATATCAAGAATAGTAACGGTCCAAGTATAGACCCCTGGGGCACTCCAATATCACTCGGGAGTTACGCTGAGACAGATGGCCTTGTAGGTCTATTTGGAATTCGCGAATTCGTAAATATGACTTTATTAGATCCAATGCCTTTCCACGAATTCCAGAGTCATTCAATTTTTCAAACAAAATGGAATGATTTAGAGTATCAAATGCTTTTTTTATATCGTAGAAAATGCATGATACATGCATGAGTGATAGGGAAGAGAGTATATTAAAAGCAACGTCAAAACTAAATTTCGTTTTTTTGTTTTAAATTCTCCAGTTTATAGCAAAAATGTGGAAACTCATTCGAGTTTCGTTTTATTTTGACTTTGTTAGTCCAGGAACTGTTAGTCTCCAGTTTTGACGTTTATAGGAATGGATAAATATCGTGGGCATACGGTTTAAAATCTAGTGAGACTTATAACCAAACTAAAAGATGTTCTACATCAGTTTTGTATGTGTCATATTTGTCGTTGCCAAGATTTGGTGGGACTGGCGTTTTAGAACCTTAAATATGTCACTGACTTAAATAAGCTCAAATATTAAACTATGTTAAACTTAACCGCATGAAAAACTGGAGGTTTAAAAATTGCCGTATTTAGCGATTCAGATGTTTGAAGCCGATTTTGAAATACTTGGGTCCATAAAATTTGGCAACATTGTAACTTTAACATCACTCAACATTGTTCTGCTCATGTAATCTTAATGTTATTTGCTTTTACCTCATCGATTTTTTTCTTGTTATTTAGACCTCCCTTTGATGAGCACACTGTTGTCACTCCTTCTGATGGCCCGTTTGGAATGCTACTTATTGGACTTGTGAGTCTCTCTTTCTCTCTCTCTCTCTCTCTCCCTGTTCCCCCCCTCTCTCTCTCTCCGTGTCCCCCCCCCTCTCTCTCTCTCTCTCTCTATCTCTCTCTCTCTCTCTCTCTCTCTCTCTCTCTCTCTCTCTCTCTCTCTTCTTCGCTGTTTATTTTAAACCTCAATTTTCAAGATGGGGAAATGTGAACCTCCAATTAAGGGTTAGACTAGTGCAAGTCAATTAGCTCTTAGAATTTGTAATCTCCAGCATTTTTGTCCTGTATGGGTCAAAGTTAATGTTTTTAGCACAAAATGGTTTAGATCAGCCTTTTACTGTGCGTCATCTACTTTGCTGCTTACTTCCGTTCAAATGAGCCCTCTCTTGACACTATAATCATCACTGGGGGAGAGGGGTGTGGAGGAAATACACCAGTGATATCTATGCAAAATAGGATTTTCCCTGTTATTCAAGGCGGTGGACTTCAAACCTCAAATTAAGGGTCTTCAATAATGCCGATATCAGTGTTGTGCTTTTTATTTCAACTGGATGTAATTTTTAGAGGGTTTTGGGCTCCTTAAAATTCTAAAAATATATTTTTGTAATTGAAAATTAGTGTACTGTTGAGTTGCTTTTACTGTTCTCAAGAGTGTCACGTTTACGTTAGAAATATTATCACAAGCCATTTTTCTTAAAACTCACATTTTAAAGTATGGCTGCTATGGGCTGGGTTTCACTCTTTACAAGGTTTTTGCTGCTGCTGCTGCTCCTGCTGCAAACACGATAGTTTTTTTTTTTTCTTGTCGTCAGACTATTCTGTCCTCATTGTGTATATTTTAAAAGTTAAAAATTATTTTGACTTGAACTTTTCACTCAAGTTCCTCCTCTAGTATTAAAGTTTATTTTCAAAAAATAATTTAACTGATTCCTTCCTTTGCTTTTTCACTTTGCATTACCTTCAGCAACAGTTTTTTACAATTACGCTCATCACGGATTTTTCTTTTAGACAAGATGTGTTGTAAAGTCGGATGAAGATGCTCAAATTGCACTTTATGTGGCCTCAAGTCTAACAAGAGGGCTTGCAGAATATCATCGTCAGTTGAACCACGAGGAAAATGATATGGTAAGTTTGTCCCGTTGGTCGAAAATATCCTTTGGTCGAATTAAACTTATCCAAATGCTCATTTGAGGCCTCGTCATGCCCATAACCAAAGAGTGTGTGTCACACTTTCTTAGAATGTGCTTGTGCATCTTAGAGTCCTTTGATTAATCATTATTCATAGTTGTTGAAGAGTATTTAGGAGGTTTGGGGGGGGGGGGGATTCACCATGAGTTTGACGAAAATGTACCTCTTATCTTAGATTACATGTTGTATTTGTATGTACAATCTATAGGATCAAGTCCCATTCTTTAACTGTGCATTGCAGTTCTTACTAGTTTTGTCTTGTTGAAAAACTATGTTAGTGAAAACCTAATTTTTTTTTTTTTCGTTTGAAATTCGTGGTTTTTTTATTATTGCGAAATGACAGAACAAGCTTTTATAGATATCAGTTATACAAGAGTGCTTTGTTTCGGTGGTTGTAAGGGTTCAACAGAAATGAATATATAATAGGAAATAAATATTATAAATACTATATGTGGTAATAGAATATGAGAAGGAGAAATCAAGTCGAGAGAGAACTGCGTCCTTTTGATAAAAAGAAGAAAGCAAAGAGCTAACTTACTATTCATAGAATAATTGGGGACAGGCCATGCTGTGATTGCTGCTGTTACAAATTTGTTGTAGTGTCATGCCGGCTCAAATTGACGTACTGGCTGGCGAACACTCCTGCTTCACTTTACCTTGTTCAAAGCTACTGCTTGGGGCACATCCCGAAATCCCCGATTTTGTTCATATGTTCTAAAGCCATATCCCAGCTTAATTATGCCAATTTACGGTCCACATAAGAAACATTCTCCAGGGTCTTTGTACATCGGAGTGACGTGTCCAAGCCACTTTTTCATGATATGCTGAGTGGGATCGAACCTCGTTGTTTATAAAGAGATACGTTTAGCATATCATTGCCAAGTTCTATGCCGAAAATTATCCTTAAACAATTTACCTAAAAAAGGTTGGCAAATCTTAGTATCTAATATGATCTATGATCCCTGATTTATATAGCTATAATATAATATAATTAATTATTATATCATATATTGTATAACAATGATGAACTATTCTATACTTTATAATATAATTAGCATACGATGGCTGCTCCCCCCCTCCCTATTGCACTTCGGGCTGAAGGGTCTTGAAACGGATATCAGCACCGCCGGTTTGGACTTTAAGGGTCTAGTACTGTATCCCCCTCCTTTTTTTATATAATTCGCAAATACCGAAAATTATGCTTAAACAATTCATCTATACAAGCTTTTTGCATGTCCAGGTATCCAAGGTTCATATAGCTACTATAGGAAATGCACAATTGGAAAGATCTCCCGCGTTTTCATCATGCTAGTTCCATGTTGCCTTACGTACCAATCTATGTTATATGTATAACAATATATGTATTTACTTATCACCTAACCTACCAACCTATTACCTGTATTTCCTTTACCTACCACAAAAACTCCTAAAGACCGGTACCTTTTTCGTACCCGATTGTCTAGTTCACCAAAGCAAAGCGTCCTACTGCTTTTAGAAATTGGCACTGTTTCAAAAATGATATCTCAGTATCATCAGACTACTGATGATACATTATACTAGAGTGTTCACACGCATCTGGCTATAAAAATGAAATAAACAGATTGAAAGGAAGCAAGTCAATTTATTTTACTATTTGAAACGGAATTCTTACTAGAGAAAAGACTTAACTGAAAAACTAAGTTGAATGTCACACCTACCAAAATTACAAGGTTTTGTCATTTTGTTTTCTCCCATTAATACCTTTCTTTCAGAATTCACTCGCCTTTTGGAAAAACATAATCCCCCCCCCCCCTTAAAATGTTGTTCGTGTGCACCAATGCTTTAATTGTTTATGTATTTCAGGAGAATCAGGATATTACTTCAAAAACTGAAGACCCTGTATTTCAAGATCTAGTCGCCAAATCATTACCTCAGCTACAAGATTTTCAATCAATCTACCAGAAGACTCGGGGCAATGAAGAGATTCCATGTTTATTAGAAAATAAAATCAAGCCGATAATTGACATTCATAGTGAAGTGGCAACCCTGTTCAATACAGAGGAAAGCAATGAGCAAAGTTTTGAAAAATTAGATACAAATTTAAATACTGTTCCGTCATCACCGAGTTCCAGTGGTCATTTAGCCTGGATGGAAGAGTGCTTAGAATCCAAACATAAATCACTTCCTAAGCTTGAAGTGGGAAAATCACAAATTGATCCGACTACTATACGCTCACGTGTTTCAGCTGTGTGGGAACCATTATTTAAAGATGATAAATAGTCTTTTGGTATAGTGTGGTACCTGGCTACTTAATGTGGCTATATATTGCTGAAATGGCAACTATTGTCATTTTTGTTAAAAATTAATCTTCTTCGTTCGTCTGCATGGGGTTATCCTCCCCATTCTCTCGGATTTTTTTTTTATGATGCTATAATTGGCCTTATTTATGATGTGAACTTTTTTACTGAATGATTGAACAGTCCAATATTTTTGTTTTAGTTCCTTGAATATTAATTAGAAAAATTAAATATTAGAAATAACACGTGCGTGATGATAGAAGAGTTAAAGTGGAGAAGGCATGGGTCATCCTTCAAGTATTATGCTAATGCAGCGTTGTAGTTGTAATACAAGACAATGAGGGGAATTTTAGAAAAGTACTGGAATTTAGGCAATAACCTCCTCCCTAAGGAATGCCATATAAAAAGGATGTAAGTAGGAAAAAAGTTGCAAAACTAGAATTAGCAAATAAAGCGGAAATTTTTAGTATAAAAATATAAAAGAAAAAATAGCAGCTAAAGAAACTGCAGGTTGAAACGAAAATTCGAAGGCCAAAGCCAAAAGAAACAAAATCAAAGACCATCGGCTTTATCCATTTCCGGTTTTTATTCCCACATTATTCAGTTCGGCGTTTCTCTCTTCTTTTGTTTTATAGTTTTTTTTTCACCTTTATCGTAGTTCTTTTTTGTTCCTTGTTTTAATTTTTCTCCTTGTCTTAAAGATCGATTAACGGAGGTTTTTGTGACGCTATTTGTCCCTCCCTTAAATTTGTTACTGCAGCTTATTTACTTTAAGATTCAGCACTACTATGCTAAATTAAAGAGAAGTACCAATGTTACAAGTGCTAAGGTCTGACCAATAGCAATTGTACATAGTAGACAATAAAATGGAAAAAAGCTATATTTATAGAAATTAATTTTGTAAAAAATTAAATAGTAGAAGGGAAATTCGGAAAGGGAACTGCTTCCTATATTGATATCAAAACAATCACATACTAAAAGAGGGCGTAATCTCATGATTCCTGAGGAGCTTTAAAGGAAGCAGACAACACAATAACCATCGGGAATCTAAAGACCGTCACCAATTAGTGGAAAATAATTATTTAACTACTTATCTTTATAGGACACTATAATAATTAAGCCGTTTCGTGTAAGACAATGCTTCAATTAACACAGATTTTATTATTACCACTTCTAAAACAATTGCAGATTAAAGCCATCTGAGACTATAACAGTTCTACATGCTACCCTTCTAATTCAGTTTGTTTGAAGCTCCATCCTTTACCCCCTCCTAATAAATTCCTAGTTTTTGGAATTTTACTCCAGTTTTTTACTCCTGGAATTTGTAAAACCCGTTTTAGTGTAAGAGTAGAAACTAGACTTAAATGTGTTTTAATTTTGATTGATGGATGCCAAAAGATAGAAACTGAACTTATTATCTTCTGGAATAAAAAAAAAATACAAGAATTTCCAATTACCCTTTCCTTCAAACTGTCTGAACTAGAGAAACGCGCGAAAATTTTCATAACTCATTTCTTTTAAACTTTTCCCTAGTGCAGGAAATCGCTGGGGAAATCACTGCAGTGCAGGAAATCACTGCAGAGGTATTGCCACCTCTTCCCTATATTTTCATATCCTCTTTTCTCTACTTTCTTATTCAGTTTCCATGACGATAAATAAATAAAAGTTCAAATAGGGATCATATCCTTTTAATAGACAGTAATTTTCACAAACAGTGATAAAATTACACAAAAAAAAATACTATATATTTCGGTCACATATGCAGTGACCGTCATCATTTTGACTACTGGTGACGGTCACTGCATATGTGACCGAAATATCTAGTATTTTTGTGAAATTTATCACTGTTTGTGAAAATTACTATCTATTAAAAGGATCTTATCCCTATTTGAACTTTTATTTATCGTCATGGAAAGGCAGTGTGGTCTCTGAAATTAACTATAGTTTCCATGTCTTGAGTGGAAGTCATGCTTAACATTAATAAATTAAATCAAAGGTTATCTCTAATAAAGTATCTAGTATGCACATTCATGAATTTGTTTCGAGGGAGCACAGAAACAGGAAAACCCATCGATAAACAAATACAAATTTATTGAAATAGTTGTAAAAGAGTCAAAGATTTGTGGAAAGGGGGGCGGGTCTGAAGACCTATCCACACAAATGAGACGTATATTCAGTAGCTACTATAAATAATTTTCTTTAAAGGTTCATTATTGAAACTGAAGATTTCCCGAAGCGCACTTTTGGTAAAAAGAGCTGTCGAGGAGTTAATCTACCCTATTCCTTAATAATAAAATTATTTAGTTTAGGAAGTATCTAAAATAAAAATATAATATAAGTACGTTGTTGTTATAATTAATATAAGTATATATTAAATTAATATTGATTTAATATATACTTATATATGCTTATATTATACTTACATTTAATATATAATTGAATTAATATATACTTAATACATTAAAATACAATATAAGTACTCTGTTGTTATTATTAAACACAGTAGACGGCTTCATTGAATTGCTACTAGCAGAAAACCTGTTTCTTTTGGACTTGCGATGTTTTCACCAAGCATGTCATTGCCCAATATGTGCTTATTTCTAGGTTATTCATCAGGGGTTGCTGAACTGCATAGGCACTATGAAAATCATGAAATGTTTTCAGGATCGTGTTATACCAACAGTAATTGGAAAAAAAAACACTAGACTTAACACAACCCATGCCATCGTGCCAGCGAGAAAAAAATGGTGCTCGAAAAGGATTTGGCGAAAAGAGACGTTAGTGGTAAAAGAGATAAATATAGTAAAAGAAAGAAAAATCTTTTAGTACCATGTATTTTTTTAAAGAAACAAAAGGGAAGGAAATACTTCTTTCATTGACACCACTACAAAGAAGCCCCAAAATGAGGAACCTATACAATATGCATAACCGGTCGGGGAAGGAGGAGGCGAATAAGTCCGAATTTCGAATAATATATATATATATATATATATATATATATATATATATATATATATATATATATATATATATATTATGTTTAAGAGGTAATTACTTGGCAAAAAAAAAAAAAAAAAAAAAAAAACTGTCGTCCTAATCAAGCAATTGAGACAAATGTGCACTTGAACGAGGCTTTTACCTTACCCATCTATCCAACTACCTAGGACCAAACAGTATACCCGAACCGTCAACCAAATAGAAAAGTCCAAATCCAAGCAAAGTTGTCATCAATAAATGTAAGTCGTTGTAAATTTACCTGCAAAAGCACCTTAAATCTAGCAAAATATTTCCAAGTAGAACCTTCCATTTAGGGCTCATCAGAAGAAATACCACCTGCCTTAACGGGTTTCGAGGCTTTACATTCTTTACCCGGCACGGTGGAGCCTCTACCATAAGATCTATATGGTAACCCTATGTCGGGTAAAACTTGTGAAATACATGCATACCAGTCAAGCTATTAAAAATTACATACAAAAAGTGTTTCAATGTTTCCATAATAAAATCCCAGAGGTCACTGAAAGAGACCATTCTGGAACAAATAAAGACATGTCCAGATGTATCTTTAATTGGTATCTAGAACCAATTACCAATTTAAAGATCCTCAAGCTTGTTTGAAAACCCCTACAAACTCAAACTTCCAAAAAAAGAGAAACACAAGAGCAATTATATGAAAATATCATTAAGTATTTCTTTATAATTTTTTGTATATTTACTTAAAATATCATGATACATGAAACTAACTTTTTTGTATTGCCAACTAATTTTTTTGGCAGAAAAACCTCTTAAGATCAGTTTTTCGCTCAGCTTTTTACATCTATTTTTAAAATCTATGTAATTACTGCATATTTTTGCATACCTAAATAATTGGGAATAATAAGCCGAATAAGTAATATTTGAATGTATATTACTTTCAAGAAATGGAAAATTAATTACATCAAAATTAAAATCATCCGTTTTCTTATATAATTTAAAAATTAATCTATTTATTATTTGAAATATTAATATTTAAATCTAAGAAATGGTCGGAGTGTCCCATCCCATAGCTAGGCTCAAGAATTAGCTCTTGTGGATAAATATTTTTTGAAATCTCAATAAACTGTGCACAATTTATTACTCACAGATCGACTAGATATATTTTATTATTTTAAAGGTTATATTTTACATTACTTGGGCTATTTTTATTAATCATGTATTCATATTCTAATTGACTTAAAAACAGGTCTGCTATGAATGGACTCGCATTCCCACTCATAGGAATACCTACAGTTTGTTTATATAAATTCCCATTAAATCTTATAAATGTATTAAATAAAACAAATTCCAATAAATCACATACCATATCCAAGCTATAACATCTTGAATTAATACTACTTCTAAAGAAATTCGTCCATGGGGCTTTTTTATTAAAAGTATCAATTTTCAAAAATCCGATATTAGACAAAAGAAAAGATTTCTTTATCACCATTTTAAATTTTTCGAATACTAAATTTAGTGACAAATTTGTATACAAAGTAGTAAAATCAAATGAATCGACTCTTTTAGCTGAAACATTCGCCAAAGAATCTATTACTTGTAACGAGTTATTAACACTCCAATATGGGTTAAAGTTAGAAAATTGTTTAATTCCGGAGCAATATGCTTTAAATTTATTTCTAATTTCTCCTAAGATTAAAGATATATCAGTAGCCGCAATTCCGGTTGGACACCTTGCTGCCCCAGCAATAAAACGTGGTTTTGGTGGATTTTATGAAATTTTATCTTCCAATATAAGAAAGTAAACTGTTTATCATTATCATTTATTTTAGTATTGAATTTTTTCAAAATTCTTTCTTCTATATTTTCAATTAAACTATTATCCTCCATATGGGCCTTTTCGTATGTATTTGTTGTTTGTAACTCTTTTGATAAAATATCACAATAGAGTTTCTGACAAATTATGGCAAAATTATTGCTAGTTTTATCAACTGGTACAATTATAAATTCATTCTGTATATTAGCAATTGCTTGTTTCATATTGGCATTATAAAATATTGAATTTTTCACAGAATCTGTTGGATTAATTCTATGCATGCTATTTCTTACACTAGTCAAAATCAAATTTATCCAATTCTGAAATCTATCTTTAGTAATTTTCTCCTTCTTGCACCAATTATCAATAAATAAGTTTAAATCGTTCTTTAATCCCCTAAGAATATCTGCTGGCCTTATGTGGTAAGAAAGACGGAACTTAGCACCCATTTTCATTATATTTTGAAGATCACGATGCTTTATAACGGACAAATCCCCCGTTACAATATGCTCATAAGTTTGATCCACATACGGTAAAAATTGCTCACAATTACAAACTGGTTTCCAATTACTCTCCCTGTCCAGTTTTTTAAGTATTGAATTATAGTTAAAAATCATTTGACCAATTTATTTTGAAAATTTATATGTTAAAATTGGACTACCATTATACACCAAATTACATGGAAGGGCATTCTTTACTCTCCGCTGGTTTAAGATTCTTGACAAATTAATATCTTCTATTTGTTTAGAACCAAAATTAATAGACAAATATAATCTATTATCCTTATTTACAATTTTATCAGATTTATTATATTTTGAAATAAATTTTAATTTAGCTAAAATGCAAACTGCATCATAAATTAATTTATTTTTTGAGTTACATGTTGTATTATTTTTTTCAATTCAGAATGCTTTCATTAAATTCTTTCCTGATAACTTAATTAAAGATCTTATTAAGCTATGCATTCCATTAGTCTCAAATATGCGAAATAAATCGATTAAAAATGCATTTAAATCTAACTAATTATTTTAATAATTTTTTCTCTGTCCTCTTGATCGGTTTTTACGTTTAGTGGGGCAATCAAAGGAAGGGTGCTCAGTTAACCCATTGATACAATTAGCAACTACATTCGACATGTCTCTGTATTTAGCAACTCGATCATTTAGCCCAAAAGGATACGCATTACCCAGAGCATGGATCCAATACTCTTCTTGTCTGCGTAATTTACTATTTTTTTCTTCTTTAGTAAAGTTTTCTAGGTCCAGATTTTCGAAAATTGTAATAGTTAGATTAGATACTGAGCAAGTACCATTACTACAATGTTGAACTAGATAATTGTTAGTTTTTTCCTTGGTAATTGTAGTTTTATGTCCCGAAAATCTCTTATATATGTTGTTAATTGTTTCCCCCACATATTGTAATTGACAGTTTTTAAATTATATTAATTATATAATTTTTTTTTTTTTAAATTTTACCTGTCCTTTTAATAAAATTTTAAACTTTTTTTTATATAAAGTTATTTTAAAATATTTTCGAGGTTTGATGTTATCTTTAAAAATAAAACAACGACCATTATACTTACTAATATTCGGCAAACCCATTTGACAATAATCCTTACAAATATTATTCAATATAAAATCAGACATCAAATAAAACCAAAACGCCAAAATATAAAAAAATCCAAAACATCTCCAAAAGCCAAGCCAAAAGTCCACAAGTAATAAGGCTTTTCTAACTAATCATACAAAAAAAAAAAAAAAAAAAAAAAAAAAAAAAAAAAACAACTAAACAGAACATTTGCTTATGCTACCCTTTTAAAATAAGTGATACATTCGCCAAATAATCATCAATTTAAGGTAAAACCTGCACCTAGGTTAAGGTCCGTCGGGGAGGAATTTTTGATGATTCTTCCACCAGCACTAGATCCAACCTGGATACATAGATGAGTGTAATAATCAGTAGAAATCAAACGTTAAAAATCGCGTCCAAACGACTGTCCTTGGTGGCCTTTATTTCGGGTCAAGATCTTTCTCCTTTTTTACAAAACAAAAAAAAATGACATATGATTTTGTCTTTAATTTCTACGTATGTTTAGTCTAGCAAAATTGGTGAAGATAAAACTTTCTTCAGTGTATATAAAACTCACTATTAGAATTTTAGAACAATATGTACAAGTATAGCAATAAAAATAATTTCATAATAAAGTAATAAAAACAAAAATTATGCTCCTAAAAAGAAAAGAAAAAGCAAGAAAATAGTTTTCATAGGTCTTTGGTCCCAGTCCCATAATCTTGAATTTTGTTCCTGAAGCTTCCTACTTTTTTTTCTTTTTTTGAAGCGCTGTGTTTAAGAGGGTTGGGTAAAATTCTACTTTAGCTACTTCTGGCTATCTTGGAAAGAAATTTGGTTAGGAAAATGAAATTTTCAGGGATAGATCTACAGGCTAAAGTATGTCCCGGGAAGGTATTTTGAAGTATCTACCTCCACTCCTTCTCCCTCTAGAGGGTCCTCACCTTTGATGACCTTTAAAAACCTGAGTATTATAAAAGTGAAACCTTGTAAAATAGATCTTCTGCTTAAAATGAAGTCCAACAGAATTTTTTTTGGCTTCACAACTCTGCTCAATCCTGATTTATAGAGTTTTAAAGATATGCAAATACATTTCCTGAATTTTGAAAATTAACATTGATATGGCTTAAAATAATACTCAAATAACAGGAATTGCATTTTCAGAACTAAAGCCAGAGAAAAAGAATCTTATAACAGAAAATTAAGGTAAAATTTTGTTTTGTCAAAATTTCAATAGGTAGACTTTTCATGTAGGCAAATCTCAGGATCCTCGAGAGGGAAAAGGAGGAGAAGTACTTCAAAATACCTTCCCAGGACACTTTAGCCTGTAGACCCATCCCTGAAAGTTTCATTTTCCTAACCTAACCCCTTTCCAAGATAAGTAAAAGTAACTAAAGAAGAATTTTACCGAGGGTTGTTTTGGAACGACATTGTAACATTGTAGGCGATAGGAGAAAGGATTGTATCTTATGCATTGTGATAGTGTTCTCTGTTTCAGACTGATTATTATAATTGATAGAAATTTGTAGACCTTTTAAATATAGTGAGAACCCCCATATTTCCTTTCCTCACGTTCTGAAGGACATATTCGCTTACTTTTTGTATAGCTTTGTACATTACTAGTACATGGTATATATCAAACGCTGAAATTGATTGACATAATTTTGTGATTTTTTTTTTTTTTTTCAGATTACGAGCATTATGTTCATTTTTTTTTTTTAATAAAAAGGATTGTTTTTTTGCATTGAGATGGATTGGCATTTGAAAAATAAGTAAAAGTAGAAACCAAGAAGACGAAGAAAAGATTCTTTTCTATGTTTCTTACATGAGTGAGGTAATAAAAAAAAAAAATGGAAGTGATATATGGATCGATTGTTTATTGAACCGACATGGCACATCCTAGAATTCTAGAATATAACCGTGAGGTTGAAATTATAAATACGAGACTTGGGGATGCTTAAATCCAGGGTTTAATGGCTTCTCTTCTACAGGGCGTGTTCTTCTGTTGTGAGCTACTTTGCCGTATCCGCAGAAAAGAAAATTTTGAGAAAATGCGTTGCTGATCAGTCATCTGCACAGTCACATCAAATAGTATCGCCTGAAAAAGCCTAATGAAGACGGCTTTATGGACACGTGCCAATTATATAGCTATACTAAAACAAAAATGATAGTATTCATAATGAAAAGGTATTGCTTATATCTTTTAGAAAATGAGTTATAATGCTGGAAATATTTCTCTACTAGATTCGAATCCACTACAGTGGCAGAATATCGTCAAAATCCAAGGGGGGGGGGGACAAAGTTGGAGGCAATTTTCGCAAATCAAGTGAAAATGACAGTGGAAACTGAATAATAAGTCATGTATTACCATAAAGGCGAAGATATACTTAAGAAAACTGACCCGCTTCTCTGGATACTTGAATTATGCAGGCTTATCTTCATTTTTACAAGATTTTTTGCAGAAACTAAATTTCAGCTGGAGGGGGGGGGGGTCAAACTGAGGTCTGGCGGGGCAAATTTGGGTCTGGAGGGGACAATTGCCCCATAGCAAATTACGCCCCTGACCCACTACTCTTATTTGTAGAGGCATAGTTACTTCATAAAAGGTACGTGAGACAAGCCATGATTAAGATAAAGTATGTTGCATTACCTCCTGCCTAGTGACTTTTAAACATAGTTTTAAATAGCCACTTTAATTCATGAAGCTACTATTAATCAACTATGGTTTGGATTCTGATTATCTTTTTAATTAAATCGTTGAACAAGTAACTACTCATAAACAGAGGCGTCATTAGTCAAATTGTTTGGGGTGAGGGGGGGGGGCAAAAATTTTACTGACTAATTTTTACCGAGTAATTTTTGGTGATATTGCTGTTAAGTTTACTTCGTTACTTTTTCTTAGCGGCTGAGACCGCTAATTTTGCGTCATTTCTTTCCATCGGCCCATTTATCTACTGAAAAAAATTTGCCAGTAAAATAGCAGCACTCCGCGCCACTATTTTCCCGACTCATTTTTTTGTTACCGACTGGCTGAAAACATTGAAGAGGGTGCCCCCCCCCCCCTTCATGCCTGATGCCCCTGCTCACGAAAAGCTTAAAACCATTGTTTCTACTTTCCAGCAAAATTTTTAAATAAGAAGTACAACGTTTTACATTGACCACAATAACATGTTTTTTTTTGTAAAACGGGAGCGTAATCAAAAATAGACCTACCGCATGCTGCTAAATTCTACATTTTCTATGACAGACAACGCAATATTTTCCAAATAATTTCTGCCTGTTTTCTGCGTATGTCGCTTTCCCAAAACCTGTTATTTTTATTACATCACCAGAAGTGTCCTTAATTAAGAGTTGTTAGCATTAAAGGGCATACATCTCCGACTTTGTTCGGGAGATATCTAAACTTTTTCAACCTAAAGGGGGGTATCTTCAACTTTTATTAATTTTGGGGGGTAGCCCAACGTCACTATTAAAACACGATTACCTCTTGTATAGTCCTTAGATTCTTTCATTTTTCTTAACCAATGTTCTAAATTAAACACTAATTAATTTTTAATATTTTCTGAAAATTCTTCAGCGATCATTAATGAGAAAATCCGCCAATGGCTGTTTCACGCAATGTTTTGTCAGCTCCATCCAAAGAAGGAAGGGGAAGGGTAACCGTCCTCTTATACGAAACAAATTCTGTTCATTTTGGGGTTTAATGTTACTCTTTACTCTCATAATAAAGACGTAGACCAGAAATATTCTTGGAAATCAGGGATTATATATCAATTTCCAAAAGGGTGCTGTAAGGTGACAGCACCTTACACCTACCTTATCACACAAAAATGTTTTTTGGCGTTTATTTAACTGAAGTGATTTTTTTCATAATAGAGTAATGTCTTATTAAGAAAGGGCAGTACGTCTTTGCGTAAGGGGGGGGGGGGGGTAAGATACTTAATGTAGTACACTTCAATGGCCTAATTTTTCTTAATCTCATTGGGCCTTCAGATGAAAACTAAATGAGTTTTTGGTATTTGTTGCCTAATCCTTCTTGGTTCTCACGTATATTTTTGGTCTATGGCGCTGATTATTGGTGCTGAGGAGGGAGGGGGAGAGTAATGGTGGCCAAGTTAATTCAGGTTATCTTTGATGAAATTGTGCAGTGAGGTATAATTCCGCATGAGCTATTATGAAGAAGTATCGGTAGGTCGTTTCTAAGTGGGAGGGGGCATGGGTGCCTGAAACCACCTTGGGGGGACGTATTCTTTTTTTTTCAATTAATATTGAAAAACTTTTGTTTTGTTCATATCATTACTATTTCTGCAATTTTTCATGTCTCTATGATAAGAGTTGAAGCATCCGATTTTAATTTAATAGTTTTAATTATTGGCGTTTGATGTATTTCAAAACCCCCTCGACATTCCCTGAAAGTTTCAACGAAATGTCATCAGCCGTTCCAGGGGTATTTCGGATACGTCCTTCTGACAATCGAGATGTACATAGCATATTTTGATTGAATATTCTACCCTTAGCTGCTCCTAAGATATTGCAGATACACCTTGTTTGATATCTTAGATTCAGATAGTATCTTTAGATTTAGCTCAACATATTTTTCAACATTCAACCTTAGTATCCTTAGCCCTTTTGGAGACACAGGATCAAACATGTCACCTTTTCCCAATAATAAACGTATGTAAACAATGGGCAACTTATACAATGTACAATATTTGCCCCAGGGGATGCTGGGGTTTCGTCTTCCCTGGAAGCATAGTTATTTGACTTTTCCACTATTTTTAACAAGATGGCTATTCAAAAATTTTTATCAGATGTCTTTGGGGAGATTGCAGCTAAAAAGAGCATGATAGGGGACACGGTTGTCCTCCTGCCATTTTTCTACGTCCCTTTCAACATGCCCAGAAAGTTTCAACGTAATGAAACAGTCGTTGTTAGGACATTGCTGATATTCCCTTTTCAAAATCACCCAGGATAAAGTGTGTTTTGATTTTGTTTAGCATCTGTCTCAACATTTCCTTAAAGCTTCACCTTAATATTCTATGATTTTTTGGGGACCCAGGATCGAACATGCCCTCTTTTAATAATGAAAAACATTATATGTTAACAATGAGCAACTTGCGTAACTTACATCCCTTGCCCAAGGGACTGCTGGAGGAGGGGGAGGGGTCAACCCTGGAGGTGGGGTTATTTGACCTTTGGACTGCTTCGAGCAAAATGACTTATCTTAAAGTTTTGATCCAATGCGTTTGGGGAAAAAAAATGCGTGGGGGACTGGTTGCTTTCTAATCACTTTATACTCTTAATCTAGTGATCAGACTTGTTTTGTGGAATTTTTTTTTGATTAATTACTCTTAAAAAGGGCACTTGAAATTTTTCATTTAATGAGCCCTCTCCGAAATTTATACGACCACCCATTCCATATGAAGCGCCTCTGGGAAAAAAAATAAATGAATAATAACACATTGAAGCCTTTTGGCTGTTTACTATAGGCAACGCTGAAGCATTGCTTTTGACTTAAAAAGGTGAATATTACTTTCAATTTCCCTTCTAATAAACATCCGAAATTATCCAGTTAAAATATGGGAGGAATCATCCGGGGAGGGGGGATTTTCTGGGGAGGAAACGCCTAGCACCGCATAAATGAACCCCTCTATTCTGGAAGCACTGTGAAAATACTTTCTATCCCATTCTCTTATGTTACAGCATTTGTTCTTGAAGTATTCGGTAAATGAATCAAACTAGGTTAAAGAGAGGAAAGGGAGGGGGGTAGCAAATCAGTAAAATACAGAATTGTTTCTGTTTGTTTTAAGTTTCAATCTCGCTCTTTGTATTCATTGGAATATTAGTTTACATTTATTTAATTTATGTTTGTTGCAATACCGTGTCCAGGGTTGTTATAAATAAGGGGGTAGGGGAGCTACTATCATTCTCCGTATTAAGGTAACTTTTACGTAAAGATGCTTCAAGATAAAAAAAAAAACATATTTAATTTCTAAAATAAAATATAACTTTCCTAATAAGTTTCCAAATAAGAGGAAATTTTCATCCCCTCAGCAACGGTATTGCACGGTTCATTTATTTGTATATATTGCTCCAAAAGAAGGGAGGCCAGAGGTTAATATTTATTCCAAATGAAAGGAAGTCAGAAGTTAATTTCAATTCATCTAATTGATCATCCAATTCATCAAAAGTAGCTCTCATGGTAATTTGAAAAATTTGGGCTTAAAACGCTTTTAGGAGACTTCCCCCCCACCACAAGAAAATCCTCTGGCCTCCACCCAAATAACCAGTACGCAACTATGCGGTAATCTACAGCCGTTAATATTATTAGATAAACAATATATAGTAACAGTACATTTTTATGGAGCAAGTATGGTTGGGGACGAGTCATCTACCGCGCGCCACTATGGCCTCTGAGACTGGTAGGCAACATAGATGCCCTTTCAATAGGTATAAGAATGTTCGCTTGATAATATTTCGACTTTACGGAAGGCTAAATAACTACTGTCGTGTCTTTGTAGGTAGTAGGTTTAGGGTTCACACAGAAAAAAAAAATTGGGTTTATTTTGTCGAGATGGCACATCCATTTGGGGGTATTTGACTCCTTTTCTCTAATGCAAATTTTCAGACAATAATAGCAGATGGTGTCTTAGGGAGGAAAGTTAGAAACACAGCTAAGAATATTAGTGGAAATGCTTTAAGTTTAGAAGAGAAAAGGAAGCCTGACTGATAGATTATATGAAAATAAGAGGAATGTAAGGAAAGTAGAGAAAGTATTAAAATAAAAACTGAGAGGGAATCGTCAATCTGGATTTTTTTTTTTTCTCAGTTAAAGATACAAACAGGGCTACAATTAGTATAAGGAAGGGGTTATAAAGAGGTGGGCAGAATTTTGTAGAAAAGTCTTGAGAGAAAAACAGTGTGTTTTTAGGAAGGGAAGGGGAAGCATCAACCAAATTTTTACTCTTAGATTAATAATCAAAAAGTGCCTCAGTCATCAGACCTCATTAATTCATAACTTAATATATTAAGAGCAAACATTTGATTAGCCAATAGAAGAGCTTTTAGCAAAGGTCCTATCCTTGTATGGTATACCAGATACATTAAAATGATTAGTGCTATGTACTAGATCAAAGTTGCTATGGTTAAGGTAGGAAATGAGGTTAGTAGGAGTTAAGCAGAGTTGCGTTCTATCCCCATTTATATGGATAATTTTCATGGACTGTGTCCTAAGAAACACGGAAAACGCTAAGGGAGAACAAGAATCAATTGGGATAGTAAAACTCTTCTAGACTTAGATTATGCTGATGATCTGGGCATCCAAGATGAAAGTGTTAGCAAAATGAATGACTTTTGGAAGTTTCGAGAGCTCAGTGCGCAAGAATTAGCTTGAAAATTAATGTTTAAGAAGTCTAAGCTGCATGGGCTTGGAATAAGTGAAGGTGAAGAGGTGATGTTGGGTAACGAGAAGATCGGTTATTAGTAAAGATGGTGGATGCAGTGGAGATGTTAAACGTAGAATAACCGGGGCTCTGGATGTTTTATCACAGTTGAAAAAAGTTGGGAAGAATAGGAATATAAGTTTTCAAGATTAGAATATTGGATCCAAGATCAATGTTTTGGAAGCTATAGTGGTGACAGTGGTCAAGCATAGTTCTGAATCGGAGGCACTCCAAAACGCGGGAGAGGACGTGTTACATATTTTCCAGAGATTTTGTCTATGGATTGTTTTGGGTACGCGTCTGACTGACCATATTTCGAACAGTAATCTGTAAGAAAAGTGTGGTTCTATCCCACTTTCCAGGGGTATAATTGAGGGAAAATTTGAGATTACTAGGACACGTTCTGCGGATGAAAGATGACAGACTGCCAAATTTCGGCCAGCTATCTATGGCCAAACAAAAAGCAGGTCGTCCCCAGATTGTGAAAGGTCATAAGGAAGGATTTAAGGAAAATTGGAACTTCCTGAGAGGGTGTAAAGAGGAAGGCTTTAAATAGATTAAGATGGAGGAGAAGCGTGTGTAGCTGTTAGCCTCTTGCGGCCTGGGGCTGTAGCGAGTTGTTACCAATACGGTAGTAGTAGTAATTGCATTTGACGAATAATTTAGAATTAATAAATCCAACATGTTTGAAACAAGCAAAGATATTAGATTCTGTTGAAGGAAATATTGCTATCAAAGCTTTGTTGTTTTAAGTTTGGGTTCCTCTTGACAAAGGCCATTGCGTAAAGTTAGTTTTTTCTTCAGATTGTTATATTAATGGCTCTCTTAAATGTGAATGAGGGTGCAAACCTCCCCTCCCCCTGCCCTATTCCATCAACTTTTTTTTCAATTAAAGTTTAGTATTCGTACAACAATGCTTCAACCATCTCTTAGTAATAATCATCCGAGAAAACCATCCCTTAAAATATTTTTAGAAAAATGAATCTAATATATGTGATATCTAAAATAGCTCTGCAATGAGAGGGGACCTTTCACCACGCAGCTCAAACTCACCCCTGAAATTAAACTAACATGTCTCAAAACCGGTTGCTACCAAACAAATTGCTAGTGAATGCTACACTTTTCATGGAATCATCCATTTTTTACAGCTGACCAAATCACTATTATCATATATTTTCATTAATTATACTATTCCATTTATCTTATCCATATTTTTATCTAACTTAGACATTAGGTTGGTAATAGCACTCACTGCCTTTATCAAGTGAGAACAAGTTTCAGAAGGTCAAAATTTTGATGATTGCTATGTCAGTATTTTCATCTGTTTCATTCATCTGATTGTCTTATTAATTTTAATTAGCATTGACTTGTTGATTTTAACTAACTAATCTTATTATCTTGCTCTTCAAATAATTAGAAGGTGAAACCACGACGTGTTACCTGATGATTTAGTCAACTCATTTTTTTTACCAAGTCACCGGCAGGTCACGGGCAGGAGGCCCCCTCCCCTATATGAAATACCCCAATATAAGGCCCTCCCCCCAAAAGCTTTGTCAATCGCTCAACTAATGGTAATATAACTGCTCATAATGCCAGCACACTTAGATTGCAAACATAACCAACCTATGTTAGATCATTGACATTTCCAAAAAGTAAAATACAAGCTAATTTGCATTTGTGATAAAGGAAATCATGGATTACGTCTGGCAGTATCAGGGTTTCTGAGCTTTTTTTAACTAGGAGTCAGTGGCATGGGAAACTAATTTAAAACACTGACCAGATTTGCTGATAGGTACACTAAAAGTTACACAACTGCTCATCAATATGAAAAATAAGTTAGAATAGAGATGGTAGCCCCCTCAGCAATAATCAACATTTCAGAAGGTTACAATAAACATATATTCCTATTTTCAAAAATAAAAAATGATTAAAAGTCTTTTATTTGAGCTATTCTCTTATATCTGATATCATTAAGCTCACGAACATATTCCCAATATTCTAACGTTTCAGGGTCCATATCCTCCAAGTTTTTATCTTTTAATCTCAGATTCCACAGCCATTCAGGATATTCACTGTCATCTTTCAACTTAATGTCTTCTCCTTCTTTCATGAAATTGCTCCCACAACAATATGTAACTAGTTTCACTGGATCTGTTTCAACAGGGAGTTTCACTTTCTCACTAGTTTGACCAAGTTTTCCTGCTTTTCCCTTTTTTGACCCTAAGGCTCCAGCAACGCCAGGTTTCGCATAGTTTCTTGTTACTTTGACTGTAGTTTGAACCAACTTTAGAATCATAATACCAAGCTTCTAGAAAAGTGAAAAGCATTTAATCATTTTTATATTCAGTTGAACCTCTTAAAGACAAAATCCTTGAGTACAGGAGTTATCTAAAAAGCTCTTGCATCAGCTGTGGTAAAGTTTTAAAACACCGCTATGTCTTGAATATTATACAAAGAACCTTGATAAACTGAATTTACACCTTCCTAGGACAAATATAGACAAACTTTATAAACATAATTGATCAAAGGTTCAAGTCTTACAGAGGGAGAGGGCATTACAGGATTTTTCCATGGTGCAGACGGGAGGGGGTAAAAGAGGTCGTTAAAACACAAAAATTTCAGCCCAGAGTATTTTTAATTGGCAACAATCTTTTCTTTATGCACAGACATGTTTAGAATCGTAACTTTTCAGTTGAGAACCTTCAATAGCTGAAATTGACAGTTGATTAGCTGAAATTGACATATGTAAGTCAAACACCTACCAAGCTTTTAAATTTTTATGCAGAAAGGTCAAAGCAATAATGTCATAAACATGGTATCCTCATAAACTTTTATGAATCAAATTTTTTATTTAATATTTTGCCAAGCTTTAACAAGTTTTTTTTTAGTTCCAACAAGCTGTATGTCTTTAAATTTACAACATAAAAGACAAGTTATGTCTCAAATTAGTAACCAAATTCAAACCCACGGCAGCACCAAAGCAAGAAAAAGCTTTTATACAAACTATATGTAGATAATACATGGTAGTGCTTAGATAAAGCCTACATGAACAAAATAATCCATGAAAAGCTCTAAAAAAAATAAAATATAACCAAAAAAATTTAGATCATGTATCAGTCCTTCAAACTCTTGACAATCCAGTTCAGTTAATTAATGACCTGACCTTACATCTGGGCCAAACAAATCTGTGCCAGGGAGGTAGAAATAGATATATAAAGTCATCAAAACACAATCTTAATAGAGATGTGCATGACATTGTTTTAGCTGCATTCATCAAGAACTAATTGAAGTGAGTCATCATGGAAAAAACTCTTTTGCAAAGAAATGTTTAAACATATTATTTATAGCTTGAGAAGAAAAAAAAATAGTTTTTTAATTTTTTCTTGAGGGGTGAGGTGTCCTTAGTTCTTTATATGTCGACTTTTGTGTTTCAAATTTCGACTTATTTTAATTCTTTTTTTCATCCTTGTTTTGATTTCTTTCATTTTTATTATATTCTCCTTTCTCCTCAGCTTTTTTTTTGTTTTTCAAAGTTTACTTTATTTCGTTTTTTGCCGTCCTTTTTTCTGAAAACTTATTGTAGCACTGAAGGTGCATTAGCAAGTCTTTGCTAATATATCTGTTCACTGATTGAAAATTTTCATCATTTTCATTTGACTATCACATCTAACCAGTCAGGTCTTGGATATTATTTCGTATCTCCCAATGCTTGGATTGTTTTTGTGATAGTGAGATCCGAAGTCCCACAGTTAATGATGAAATAGTATTATTTTCTACAACAAACAATTTTACCATAAGTGTTGATAACCATTTTAAAGGAATTTTAAGAAAGCCTTTTCGGAATCACTTCACCTGTGATTTAGTTTTTTGTGTTACTTAATAATTTGACGGAAGTCTTCAGATGAATAATCTTGCCAACAACTATTGCTGGTGCAGTTAACTAGAGTTAATAGAAAGAAATCCTGTCCAAGGATTCCGCAATCTGACTTTTACAGTTCTCAGTCTGTCATCTTTTCTTTTGTCGAGAGTATCCCATATAATCAACACCCCTACAATACAGAGTACCCTAAGAAAACATACCCCAGCTTTTGATGGACATTTCTTAGTTTTGATCCTCAATTGAACAAAATTTGGATATTGCGAATCAATTCTCATGTTCAGGTTCCATAAACAAAACTAATTTCTTCATTTTAGAGCAGATGTTAGAGATCACCTCATTTGTGCTTTGTGTCTTTCTTTGAGCATAGCACAAAGCTGCTCACACCTTCTTTTGCAACAGCCGAGAAATAGCTCTCTAGTCTTCCCTGGGATACCATTCTAATACAATTCTATTTGATTCTAGTAGTAGCTCTTGCATCCCTG
Organism: Artemia sp. Qi Xiang Cuo; assembly: GCF_049724085.1. Classification (NCBI taxonomy): domain Eukaryota; kingdom Metazoa; phylum Arthropoda; class Branchiopoda; order Anostraca; family Artemiidae; genus Artemia; species Artemia sp. Qi Xiang Cuo. Next base: position 24,019,071 of record NC_142799.1, read on the forward strand.
TCCTTGATGATAGAGGTGCATAAGGGGTTTATTTGATTACAAGCGAAACAATCTTTGAGGCTGATGGAAGGGATACTGAGTACCAGCTCAATAAAAGTCTCGAGATTTGTCACTATTCCCTAAAAGACTCTTTTCAGTTAATATACAAACAGATTTCGACTTAGAGAGCTTGCTTTGTCTTTCTGGAACTGGAATTTTTACCATGCACAGTCTAAACCTGCTCATAAATATTGCCTCTTCAATGTTCTATGAAATAAGGGTAACTGCAAAATAAATTAAAGAAACATCAATAAATATATGCAGTGGCGGATCCAGGATTTTTTTTAGGGGAGGGGGGGCACAAAATAGGTTGATCCCATAAACTTACGTTAGGAGCAATTTGAATTAACGCAAACTTGCGTTAATTAAGTAAATTACACTACTTTAGACTATGCTGGGGGGCGCCCTTTCGCCCCCCCCCCGCTCGGCCCGCCCCTGAACACATGTTCAGGTTCTAATCTTCTTCATCTGTCATGCTGTAGTTTGTAATGGTATCCAGCATCACTGGCCTCAATTACAGATTAACTTGAACTATAATGGTTGATTGAACACAAAGCAGACACATAAAAGCTTGAAACTCTGCCAAATAGATTTCAATCTGAATCAACTGGAGCATGGGGCTATGGTTAAATCTTTCTGTCAGGAATTCTTTTGAAATTAAAGTTCATCAGTGATGTACTTTAAGTACATCAGGAATTCTTTTAAAATTAAAGTAGATCAGTGATGGAATATTTCAAAGCAGCAACCTATCCCAGTCAATAGACTGGGGAAATAACATTTAATCTTTGTACTCGAATAATTTTGACTCGAATAACGTCGTCAAAGCCTTAGATGACTACGACAAGAAACTTTAAAAACCTAGATCTTCCTTTTCAAGTTTCAAACCAGATCTTTATCTAGCCTAGTGCAAAACTGCTTCAGCCATAAAAAGTGACATAAACAGACTTAAAATTATACATAAATTTTTGGAGACACAAATTTTTTTGGGGTCGAGGGGGGTGTAAAAATATTCTGTCTGAAATTTACCAAAATTTCTTTGCACATTAAGGCCTTATGGGACTTTTATATTATATTTATGTTGAAATCAGTCCTCAGTCAAATAGCAAAGTAAATCAATACATCCATACGCCAAGTCATTATTATGACATTTCTTCAATACGGTACCATGGTAACAGTTTGTGAGGTCATGCTTAAACTTTCAGATAATGTTGAGGGCCAGGTGGGTCTTTAAATTTAAGGTATGAGAAAAACAGAAGGGTAGAGGGGGCTAAAAATATCATGCTGGAAATTCACCTAAAAGTTTTTGTACTATAGGTTAAGTCCCTATGGGACTTGTAATCTCTTTATGATTCAATAACAAGTAAATAAACAGACACTATGTGATACCAGGGCACTATTTATAAGCTCCCATGTGACTAGATCTATTCATGGCGAGGTAGTAACTCCAAACAAAAGACATTATTATGTATATCCTGGTAATCCAAATGGCATATCTCCAGTATCTCAGTAATAGCTGGGGGAATTGAGTTGTGGCTTCCAGAGACTGTAGATGGGTCAACTGGATCTTGAATTTTAACTTGGAGAAAGGGGGCATGTAAATTGATCAAAACACTATGTACAGCTAGATTCAGGTTATCATCTTGAGAATGGCTTGGGGCATAAGCACCATCAGGAAATTTTTCAGGGGGAAAGTGCTGCCTGGGGCCTTGCTTTATGAAGATTTAAAGTGAAATATTTCTAATTCCCTTTATGTTTAAACAATTTCAAATATGTCACTGTTTCTCACAGGGGAAACATCTGCAATTTCTCCAGAACAGCCAATGGAGTCAAGTTGAAAATTTCAATGAGTGTTTCAGGCAAGCTAAACATACCTTGAATTTTAACCTGTAGGAGGAATCAGAGTGTGGTGCTTACAAATCTGTTGTCTCTGATCTGCCAAAAGTTTTTGGTTTATAAGCCCCTATAACCCATAGGAAGGGTTCATAAGTAAGCAGCAGACATTAATTATGCCTTGATTGAATCTCAAACGTCAAATTCCATAAGTGCCTTAAAGTTCAATCAACAATCCTCACCAAGATCCAACTCCAGGAACTTTGGTGGCTTGGTCTGGTTAAATGGATGAGTCTTTTCTGTCTCCTGAAAATCACCTTCGAAATCCAAATTAATGGTTCTTGCCCTTGTGGTTGTCCCCCAAAGAGGTTAAAAGAAAACTTTGCGTCTCATCCCCTTTCCAACCTTCTTCATCTAGTAGAAGGCCATGAGGCAAGAAGGTACATTAATACCATAATAAAGAAAGAGACCCCAAGACGACCATCAAAGATGGACAGGACTTAAGACAAGTCAAGCTACACCTAGATTATCAAAACAGTGTATCTGCAATGTTTTGAGAATGGATTGGGGGATAAGTTCAAATTTTCAAGGAACATTGGAGAGGTCAAGTGAACCTTAAACTTTGACTTGGAAGGAGGAGATTCTAGAGGGATTGTTTGTCTCCAATCCATCCAAATTATCTGCACTCTTGAGCCCTTATGGAACTTAAAGAGTATATCCATGGTGAAGTAACGTATCTAAAATATATTGGAGATAGTTTTAGCGATTGACTCGAAGTTTCAATGAGTGTTTGGGGGTGAGAGAAATAACACTTCAAATCCTGAGTTGACAGAGGTTTAAAAATTGGTAGTCCCTGATCTGCCCAAAAGTGTGTACACTATAAGCCCTTATAAGACTTCAAGTTTATTCATATATTGAGGGTGATTGGGAGTGAATTTTCACTCCCAATCTTTTCAAAGCCGCCCTCTCTACAACCTCCAAAGGTTGTACCCATTTCCAAACAAATGTAAGAGAATTTACAAAATATAGCCTGAAACCCCACAAAAATGGTGTAGAATCAAATGAAAACTGCACCATGCAAATCACCATAACCAAAAACCCCATTCAGAATAATTACAGTCCCCCATCTTGACCAGCATAGAAAATCACTTTTTTAAATGGGAAGCAGTGATGTCTCCGTTTCTATTCTTGCTTTCTTGTTTTTTATACACATAAGAGCAGCATACCCATGTTTCAGCTTAAGGGTTTACAGTTTTGAGGTTCTTTGTCTCTGGTTCAAAGCAGTCTAGTTTAACATTTAAAATTGGAAGTAGTGTTTCTTCACCAGAAGAAAAACATTTATATGGGATTTTAGAAACAATTTTATTTTAAATCGTGCGTTTTGTTAGTTAAAAAAGACACTAGATGTGGCAATTTCCTTTAAAATGAGCCCTTAAGAGGAATCTCTTAACTTTTTTCCGCGCAGATTCTAAAAGTCATCTGAAAAATTCTTTTATTGCCAATGCTTGCAACCACGTGGGTGTTACGTTCCAGTTTAAGCCAAAGGGACTCAGAGACCTTTTAAGTTCATAGGGTTCCAAATAGCAATCAGATTAGCGGATGGGAACAACCCAGAGAAAAAGCAGCATTATCAGCTAAAACAGAGTTTATACACATATATATATATATATATATATATATATATATATATATATATATATATATATATATATATATATATATATATATATATATATATATATATATATATATATATATATATATATATATATATATATATATATATACTTTACTTGCTAGGCACACCGGATACAGGTGTGCATCCAGGGTTTTAAGTTTAAAGGAGGGATTTAAAGGAGGTGTCGACAAAATTATCCAGATTGCCAATAACTGCGGAAACACAAGCTAAATTTCCAAGCTACGTCCATGACTAGATATCATGATTTTAATCGATTGAATCTCGGATCTTTCACCCACGCAAGTGAACAATCATTAAACAGAAATGTATAGTTTATTGCATTCTTTTTCGTTGTTGGAAGTTGTTCGTTCTTGAATTCACCATACATTTCAAACGTTACTGCACCAGGTGTGTATTGACAAGTATTTATAACATATATTGTACCTTTGAAAAAAACTTTTATCATCCTTTCGTTAGCATCATTGTTCATATTAATGTAATGAAGAGTTTTTTTTGGTCACGTATCTGAATTTTCAATGTGTGTTTGTGTCCTTCTTTTTCTTCTTTTTTTTTTCTTTTTGTTTTCTTTAGTGATTACTCCGTCTACTGTACCTTTTGTACCTTTTTTTGACGGGCAATAAATGAATAATAATAATAATATCCTTTGACTTCATTTGACTCACCTCAGCTGCTGTCTCTACCATGGTCAAATATATATATACATATACAAAAACTTCATTTTTGCAATGCAAACTTTGATTAGTTAATAATTGAATATTAATGATAAATTTATCAAGTAAACAAAATTAAATTATCATTTTTTCACAGTGCTTGCATATACAAAGGTTTAGGTCTAGGCGTTTACAACCCCCCTCCCCTTCCCCAGGAAATACTCCTCCTGGTTGACTAGTCTCCAATCACTTTCGACTTACAAAAAAAGACTAGAGCTCTCAATTTCTGATGTAATGAGCACCCTCTGAAGTTTCTACGACCATCATTTGGAGGCGGGGACAGTCCCCCTCCTATACGGAATAAGTTCTGCTAATTTTGAAGTTTAATGTTATTATTCTTTACTTTCGTAATAACAGCCTAGAGCAGAAATATTCCCATAAATCAAGAGGGATTAAAGATCAAATTTAATTTTTTTATACGTGTTTTAAAATCTTTTTTTACCCTCCACCAAAAAACAAAATCCGTTTACGGACCCGGAGATTATACGTCATTTTTTGCCTCCACCCTCCCCCGTCTCTCCCTTAGAACTCATAATGTATTTATCTGAAGGCTCAATGTGAGCTTGCTCCTTACTTTCAGTTGAAAAAACTTGTTTTATTTTTAATCTAATTTATCTGAAGGCTCAATGAAAGCAGGGACGTTTTGATATTAAAATGCAAACTTTGAGGTATCTCCTTCCCTCCATAACTACAAAATTATCAGGGAACCCCATTGTAGATATTTAAGTGCCTTTCTAATATTTGTAATTTTTCCATTATTTACAGATAAGTAATTGTTATTGGGAAACATACGGACATTTTTCACGGGAAATTTTTCTGCGGGGGGGGGGATATTATCTGGGGAATTTTCCAAGAGGAGAAACCTTTTCGGAGAAATTACCGTGAATTCTTCTACAAAATTCTATTTATTTGTCCTTTTCCCTCTTTGCATGCACAATTTTACATAAGGAGAGAATGCTACGGCGGAATTGTATAGGGGATATTTTCAGCGGGATTAAATTTTCTGGCAAGATTTTTCCTTGGAAAAATGTGGTTCGTGTCCACAAAGATGCTGCAAGGTGACAACTCCCTTCTTATTGCAAAAAATGTTTCTGGCGTTTATTTTAATTCATCACTGCTACTCCCCCCCCCCACCTCAGCACCAATAATAAAGGCGTAGACTGAATGTATATGTGGGAACTAAATAGGATTAGACAACAAGTCCCAAAAACTCATTTAGTTTTCATCTGAAGGCTCAGTGAGGCTTAGAGAATTAGGTCACTTAAATGTCCTCTTTTTGGTATCTTAAAATTTCTATAATGGGGTACTCTGATCGTTTTGTAGGTAGGGAGGGAGGGAAATACCTCAAAGTGTGCATTTTAATGCCAAAACAACCCAGCTCTCATTAAGGCTTCAAATAAATACATAATTAGTTCTAAGGGAGAGACGAGGGGAGGGTGGACCTAAAAATTGATATATAGCCCCCAAGGGCCGTAACCAAGACTTTCGTTTGAGGGGGGTTATTTTCAGGGGGGGGGTAAAAAAGACCCCTAAAACGCATAAAAAAATTAAAATTGATATTTACTCCCTTACGATTTCTGGGAATATTTCTGGTCTACGCTGCTATTATGGAAGTAAAGAGTAACATTAAACCCCAAAATGTGCATAATTTATTCTGTATTGGGGGGAGATTCCCCCTTCCTTATCCACATCTCCCCTTCATTGACGCAGAAACTTCGGAGGGTGCACATTAGACCAGAAATTGAGAATTCTAGTCCTTTTTTATAAGTTGGAAGTGATTGGAAATCAACCATCAGCGGTGGGGGGGGGGGGGAATTATCTGTGAGGGTATATTCCGGGGAGAGGGAAACGCCAGCTCCCAAAGGTTTATGGGTTCCTATTGTATCTATTCAAAGCCATTCAAAGAGGATGGGTACAACCAGAGCAACTGCCACAGGCACCGCAGCTGGGGTGGGAATGACTGCCCACTTCGATCAAAATTTTAAATTTGATTCATCTTTTTTGCTTATATTTGAGTATGGAGGGGGGCGTTTTAATTCTGTAGGCATCATCAACCCTGGGAATAGCTCTGTATCTATTGATATAATGCAACAGATTATATATATCCAACAAGAAGATCCAAAAGGGGTAACTCGGATCTTCATTTTGACCTAGAGCTGGGTTTACTCTTCGATTGGCAACACGTATAGCTATATTAAATTCTCATAAGTCTCTACTTTTTCAATCCGTTTTTATTAATATAAAAAAGAAAAAAAAAATCCAAAGTGCTCTCTCGGCATTTGGGAAGAAAATTCTAGCTATTCTAGGCATCCCTTTGTCCTTGCTAACGCCTTGTACCTTTTAAAACTAAAGAACATTATCCTTCATAAATAAACTGTCTAAAATCCAAACCTCCACTGCTCCAATTCCAAGTCTTCTGATTCAGAATCCCAGAATACTCATATGATACGGTTTCTAACTAACAAATCCATGCTAGGCACACTGGATACAGGACTGCAGCTTGGATTTTAAATTTGGAGGAGGGATTTAAAGAATGTGTCACCAAATCATCCAGTATGCCGGCAAATACGGACACATATAAGCTAAATTTCCAAGGAAATTAGGTGAATTTTCAAAGGTCAGCACACGGCGCTGACATCTTGGACCTTCGCCCCTCTCCATCTTACAGTATCCCCCCCCTAACTGCACCCCTGACTGGATGTAATGGTTTTAATATATTGACTATTGGATCTTTCACCCACGCAAGTGAACATTCATTATATTGAAATGTATGGTCTATTGTATTTTTTTTTTTTTTATTAGGGGAAATTTGTATGTTCTTGAACTCACCATATATATTGAACAGTGGTGCATCAGGTGTGTATTGACAATTATTGACAACAAATATACTTTGACTTGATTTGACTCAGATCTGCTTTTCTGTTCACCATGGTCAGACTTAGATGTTGGCTCCACTTCCAAGGACTGGACAACCAAAAATCACCTAAGGAAATCTTGCGCCATCTTTTTAAATGAGTTGTGCGTAGAAAAGGAAAAAAATCGACCGATATCCGATATGTTTTTCCAATAGCCGATACTGACACTGACTCCCATATTGGCCCAATGATATTGGCTGGCCGATATATCGGTTGGGCCCTAGTCATTATCAAGAAACTTTAATATGCATAGAACTCTTTATTTCAAATAAGTATATCATTTTCTTTAGCATTTATTTTCAGCTGGTGTGACAACTTCACTCCAGCCCCCAAGAACAGAAAAAAAAGAATCAAAAAAATAAAAAGATATAAAATCAAATACAGAATTAGGAAACAGAATTGAAAAAATAGATACTGTTGAACATTCTACACCTTATTTCCTACCTGTGTCACCTGTCTACCAAGAAATATGCCCCCCAAATATGACATGACCCATAAAGCCCTGGACCCTAAATTAGGACATACGGTCATTATCCACAAACTGGCTACATAGTAAAAATGACAAACAGGTTTGATCTTAGCTTTTTTACTTGGTTTGAAACTTTCATGGATCATTTCTTGAGCCAACGGATGATCACAATTTTATTAGAAGGGGGATTTTCATGGGTGCTCAAAGGAAGGGTGAGTTTTTTGTGCCTGATCAGTTTGAAACATGTATCCTTGAGTCGCAGAGTCAAGCAGACTGTTCTTGTTTTTAATTCAACTTCAACAATGGCAACCACTGGTAAAACAAGGGAAACTCTGAACAGAAAAAAAAATTCTTTCAGTAAAACTAAAATGAATCGATTTGCTTATATTCTAATAAAAAAGATTATGTCTATTCGTAATTGGTATAAATGTTGGCAAAATATAAATGTTGGCACGCTTCGTAAATAAGATTTATAATTATTTGCAACCAGAAAATGCATATTAGAAAAGTAACAACTTATTTACAATTATTTGCAATTTTGTTTTATAAGGCTGCTCCCGATTCTTCACTGTACAACCTCCCCTCGTCTCTCCCTTAGAACTAATGAAGTGTTTATATGAATGCTCAATGAGAGCTGGGATACTTTGGCATTAAAATTCACCCTTTGTTGTATCCCCCTCCCTCCCTAAGTACAAAACAATCAGAGATCCCCATTGCAATAGTTTAAGTGCCTTTTTAAGCTTTATGATTTGTCAATTGCTTGCAGATGGTATTTGTTATTGGAAATTATTTGGATATTTTTGCTGGGGAATTTTCAGCGGGGAGAAATTTTTTGGGAAGATTTAACCCTTAATTCATTTGTATAATTCTTTTTATTTGTCTTTCTTTCTCTTTAGATTCACAATTTTAAGTATGGAGAGAACGTTACCTGAGAATGATCCTGGGGAAATTTTCAGCAGGGATCAAATTGTCTAGCAAGATTTTACTGTGAAAAAATGTGATTAATGTTTTACTGTCAAAAAATGTGATTAATGTAAGGTGACCTCCCTTCTTATTGCACAGAAATATTTCTGCCGTTTATGTTAATGCTTTATTTAACCGAAGAAATTTTCTTCACAATAGTGATCTATTATTAAGGAGAGGAGGTCAATCTTTGGGTAGGGGATGGTAGGATAACAAAATGAGTAAGTTTCAATCGCCTAAGTATTTCTCAGGGGTAGTTATAGCGAATCAAGGGTCCTGGAAGATAGGGAGAGGGCTCATTTGAACAAAATTTTAAGTTTAAGCAACCTTTACTTGGACACTACAATCCCCCTTCGCCCCAGGACCTATAATAAAGGTGTAAACTGAAAATATACGTGGGAACTAAGAACAATTAGACAAGAAGTCCCAAAACTCGTTTAGCTTTCATCTGAGGCTTAGAAAATTAGGCCACTGAAACATAATCCTTTTGGTATTTTAATCCCCTCCCTACACAACAATCTACCAGCCCTTATTAATAATATACCACTGCATTGTTAAGTAAATCACTTCACGTCAATAAAGGATTAAAATAAATGCTAAAAAACATTCAATAAGAACGGAGGTGTCACCTTGCAACGCCCTTGTGGACATTACCCCTATTTTTCCATGTAAAAATCCTGCTGGACAATTTTCCCCACTGACAGGAAATTCTTCCTAAAAAATTTCTTGTCAGAGAAAATTCGCCTGGATAATCTCTCCCTTACCCCTGCAGAAAACTCCTTCGCAAAAAATGTCTGTAGGTTTCTCAGTAACAAATACTATCTGTAAGCAGATTACAAAACTTTAAAAGGTATTTAAACTTCTACAATGAAGCTCTCTGATTGTTTTATAGTTAAGAAGGGAGGGAGATGCCTCAAAAGGTACATCTTAATGCCGAAACAGCCCAGCTCTCATTGAGCCTTCTGATAAATTAAATTTAAAAAACAAGTTTTTTCAACTGAAAGTAAGGAGCAACATTAAAACTCAAAATGACCAGAAATTATTCTATTTCTGAAGGGATTGTCCTTCTCCTCAATACCTTGCTCTTTACACTATTGTTGAAAACCACAGTCAGAAATATTTTTTTCGTGAGGAGAAATTCCAGGAATTTGTTTTAAATCATCAGTCTTACAAAGATATATGCTAACAACCCTAACAGGTTCGTTGTCACCATAATTAAAAAACATTGTTTTCCCTTTGCTGTTCATAGGTATGCTTGTATATATATTTGTATTACTGCTACATAAACTACAATTGCTGCTTCCAAAATTAATATACACATTTTCTAAGAAGTATACCTCCATATATTCACAGGGTTGTCTAATATTTTTCATTGCATCTGTAAACTGTTCCACAGCAGCCAGTCCATAGCTTGGAAGCTTTTCATTAAACATACATCATTTTAGTATGAAGTATGAATATTCAGTATGAAGTTTTGCCAGAGCATTTCAAGCCAACCTTCCAACAACATCCGCTCTTTCAAAGAGAATTCTAATCTTTAATTTTGAATATTTTTCGAAATCCTGGTAAAACATTTGTAAAATGTTTCTCAATTTACAAAGATCAGTCTGCATTTTTGCCATCTTCTTAAACTTCTGAATGTAATTTTTAACTTTGTCCTTATGTGTTCTTTGATACAGCCTCGCAGAGGTTTTAATTTTTTTATTTTTTACTACAGCTTTTACCACCCCATTATCCACCCATTATTTTGGTAGCAACTGTTTTTTTTTTTAATATTTGTTTTGGTAGTTGTCATCATTATGATAACGCTCCTCAATAATTTGGTTGGCTCTCTCAATTTTTGCTTCTCAATACTCCTGGTCTGTTAAATATATTTGTTCTACATTTTCAGGATTTTACCTCTATTTTTTATGTAGTAATGTTGTTTTAAAGCAGAAATTTGGATTGCTTGACTCTGATACTTTTCTCAATCTTTCTTTCTTTTCTTTCTTTCACTTGAGACCATATTGTTTCAATGTTTGAAGTTCTAACCATAAAATCACGTGCTAAGTCAATTAAATTGAACAAAAATCAAAACTAATTTAAAATTTTCTGGTATTTTTTTCTGGTTTGAATTAAAAAATTAATATTATTGATCAGACATCATAAACATTTTTGCACTTTATATAATAACTTAAGCAATTCTCAACTGAAAACGAAAATAAAAAAATTGAATTTGTCTTCAATGGAAATATAAGACAGCGGTTATAGAGATACACACTTAAGGAGTTAAACTAAAAAAGTTTGGTTCCAGGAGACAATTATAACTTTGAACTGAGAGATTATTTAAATTTTTCCGGAATTGCTATTATTTCAATTCACAAATCAATTTTTCGTTAAGATCCTAAAAGAATTACCGAATTTTACGTAACTATATCTACATGTTTTTTATAATGTCAAAAACACTATTTTGATCTTCCTATGCAATATGATGTTAATAACATTTGCTACTACAGCACTTTAGAAAAATGCAGTTTTTTGGAAAAAATTGATTCCATTTCAAAAACTATTTTGTTTTTAATTACAAAAGTCACTAGATGTAGCAATTTTCTCTAAAATGAGCCATTAAACAGCTCTCTGTGATTTTCCAATGCCCCGCTAGCTGAAGGGTAAAAAAGAAAATGAAGACGTTAATGCAGAATATTGTGCTTGCAGCAACTTTTCTTGTTTTTCAAGCATATGAATTATCTTTGTTATTCAAGCCAAGGGTCAGTTAGTTTCCTATATAAGGGTATTGGACAAGGCGGTTCTAATAGTGTACTTGTTTTTTTTATCTGACTCTAGTTTTAGGAGTTCCGGGCTATTTTGTTTTTTACTATGGGATGTGACCATCTCTTACTAGGTTGCTAGCTACTGCTGCAACCTGGAAAGTTCTTAGCATTTTAAAAGGGCTTCCTATTCTAATGGGAAGGCCCTTGGTTCTTAAGAAATTAGAACAAACAATTAAACTTTAGGGTAAAGAGAAAGGTATTGAGAAGAGGGACAGCTCCTTTATATATGGAATAATATTTGTTTGCTTAGAGTTTTAATGTTGCTCCTTACTTTCAGTTGAAAAAACTTTTTTTTTTAATTTAATTCCTGATGATTTTTCAAATAATGCTAGTAATTCTGGCTAACCCTCCATGAAAAATTCCCTCCCTTCACCAGAAACTCCTGAATGAAAATTCACTATCATATAAAATACACCCCCCAACCCCTCTTGAAATTTCTTGTGGATGATTCAGCATAAAAATTCTCCTTAGCATACTTTCATTTGAAAGAGACTTTAATTTCTAATTGTTTTTTCTATCACTCCAGGAATCCCCTTTTGTGGAATTTTTTTTTCCTGGAAATCCAAACACACTGAAAACATCCCCTAGACAAATCCCCTGGAAAAATCTCCACATGCAAAATTGAGTTAGCAAAGAGAAAGCAAGACAAATAAAAAGAATTTTGTATAGAAATTCTGTCAAATCTCTCCACTGTAAAATATACTCTTGAAAGCTCACCCTAGTAATTCACCTCCCCAGAGAAACACTCTATAGAAACCCATCCTAAGCACAAAACACTCCCTCCCAAAAAAGTCTTTATACTTCCCTATAACAAATACTATATGTAAACAATGAGCAAATTTCATAACTTACAGGCTTCTCCCCATGGGTTATGGGGGGGGGGGGGTCGGGTTACCTCTAAAGGCATAGTTCAACTATTCTGAACAAAACGACTATCTCAAAATTTTGATTGGACAACATTGTGGAAAAAATGGGTGTGGAAGAGGCCCCCTCCTATGGCCATTTTTTATAGCAACTAGCCCCCCCCCCCAGGGGGCTAGTTGCCCTCCAATCTTTTAGGTCACTTAAAAAGGGCACTAGAAGTTTTAATTTCCGTTTGAATGCACTCTCTATCGATCTTCTAAGACCAATGTTTCGATACAATCAACTCTGGGGAAAAAAAAAAAACTAAACAAACATGCATTCTTTCTTCTGGCAAAAAAATACAAATTCTACATTTTGCTATATAGGAGCTTGAAACTTCTAAAGTATGATTCTATGATATGCTGAATCTGATGGTGTGATTTTCATTTAGATTCCTTGACTTTTAGAGGATGTTTCCCCTTTTTTGAAGATAATGCAAATTTTCTCAGGCTCTTAACTTTTGATGGGTAAGAGTAAAAATAAATTTTATTATTTATGATTAATAACAATATCTTGATAAATTTGATATATTTGGAATTAGCATGATAAGATAATTCGTTTGAAGTGTCTATTGATATCAAAATTCCGTTTTTTAGAGTTTTGGTAACTATTGAGCTTAGTTGCTCCTTACTGACAGCACCAACTGTTTGATACAGAATTAGTCCTAAGGGAAAGACAAGGGGAGGGTGGAGGTAGAAATTGACGTATAATCCCCAGGGCCATAGCCAGGAATTCTATTTGGGTGGGTTGTTTTCCCATGGAGGGGGTACAAAAAAAAACTAAAAAATACATCAAAAATGTGAAATTGATATTTAATCCCTCTAGATTTCTGGGAATATTTCTAGTCTACGCTGTTATTATGGAAGTAAAGAGTAACATTTAACACCAAAATGAGCATTCCAAATAGGAGGAGGACTGCCTCTTTCTCAACCTCATGGTTGAGAAAGCATGGGTGCTTTTTACATCAGAAATTGAGAGTTCTAGTCCTTTTTTATAAGTTGAAAGTAATGGGAGACCAACCAGACATAGGGGAGGAGGGTAAACGTCAGCTCTCTTCCATTAGATGCATCTTTATAATTCTCTATAGCTGTCAACAAAGCAGTCAAGTCAAGCCATAGTAAAACTAACCCATTAGGAATAGACTTCAATATGTCAAATTGGACTAAACTGTTTGTCAAAGTTGCAATAGATAGGAGTTTTGACAAAATTGGATGTAGCCATTGAAAAAGCAAAGGAGACACAGAACACTTTCTTATCATAGGCAGCGCGCTAGCACAGCCTAAGTAAAGAATGATGTGGGCACAATGTGTTGTTTTTTGGTTCTCCATACCCGGGCACTTCATATCAAAGGAGATGTTGTAGAAAGTTCGAAAAGGGCTCATTTGATTGCAAATTGAAGTGGATAGTGCCCTTTATAATAGTCGAAAGTGATTGGAGGGCAACTAGCCCCCCCCCCGCCCGCCCAGCATTCCCCCCAACACATCCAATCAAAATTTTGAGATAGCCATTTTGTTCAGCGTAGTTGATTTCCAGATACAAGATATCTCTTTGAGGAGGACACTCCCCTACAACCCTCAGGGCAAGGGTTTTAAGTTATGCCCTGGGGGCATATAAGGTTTTTTATAGAAGGCGTTGTCGTAAAAACTTCAAGACAGGCTCATTCGATTGGAAATTCAAAAGGTTAGTGCCGTTTTTCACAGTCGAAAGTGATTGGAGGGCAACTAGCCCCCCTCCACGCCCATCAATCCTCAACAAACATCCAATCAATAGTTTGATATCGACAATTTGTACATCATTATTGGTGTATTGAAAGAAAATATATTTTTGAGGAGGAGACTCCCCCACAACCCATGGGGCAGGGGTTGGAAGTTATGCCCTGGGGGCATATAAGGTTTTTTATAGAAGGCATTGTCGTAGAAACTTCAAAAAGGTTCATTCGATTGGAAATTCAAAGGGCTAGTGCCCGTTTTAATAGTCGAAAGAGATTGGAGGGCAACTAGCCCTCCCCTCTCCGTGCCCATCATTCCCCCAAACACATCCAATCAAAATTTTGAGAGAGCCATTTTGTTCAGCGTAGTTGATTTCCGGATAGAAAATATATTTTTGAGGAGGACACTCTCCTACAACCCAGGGGGCAAGGGTTTTGAGTTATGCCCTGGGGGCAAATAAGGTTTATATAGAAGGCGTTGTTGTAGAAACTTCAAGAAAGGCTCATTCAATTGGAAATTCAAAGGGCTAGTAGCCTTTTGTAGCTAGTTAAAAGGGCTAGTAGCCTTTTAACTAGCCCCCCCCCCCCCCGCCCATCATTCCCCTAAACACATCCAATTAAAATTTTGAGATAGCCATTTTGTTCAGCATAGTTGATTTCCAGATAGAAGATGTTTTTGAGGAGGACACTCCCACACAACCCTCAGGGCAAGGGTTGTAAGCTATGCCCAGGGGGCATATAAGGTTTTTATAGAAGGCGTTGTCATAGAAACTTCAAAAAAGGCTCATTTGATTGGAAATTCAAAGGGCTAGTGCCCTTTATAATAGTTGAAAGTGATTAAATGGTAGTTAACCCCCCCTCTCACGCCCACCTTTTCCCCAAACACATCCAATCAAAATTTTGAGATAGCCATTTTGTTCAACGTAGTTTAAAGTTCAGGAAATTTGGTTTTTGAGGATGACAACCCCCTCACAACCCTAAGGATAAGGATTGTAAGTTATGCCCTGGAAGCATATAAAGTTTTTTATAGAAAGTGTTGTTGCATAAACTTCAAAAAGGGCTCATTCAATTAGAAATTGAAATGGCTTGTGCCCTTTTTAATAGTCAAAAGTAATTGGAAGGTAACTAACACCCCTTCCACGCCCACCATTTCCCCAAACACATCCAATCAAAATGACTAAAAAATGACTCATTCGATTGAAAATTCAAAGGTCTAGTGCCCTTTTTAATAGTCAAAAGTGATTTGAGGGCAACTAGCCCCCCTCTCTTGCCCATCCTTGCCTCAAACACATCCAATCAAAAGTCTTAGATAGCTATTTTTTTCAGTATTGTTGATTTCCAAATAGAAATGATCTTTTTGAGGAAGACACTCCCCCAGAGCCCTCAGGGCAAGGGTTGTAAGTTATGCCCTTGGGGCGTATAAGGTTTTTACTGAACACGTTGTCGTAGAAACTTCAAAAAGGGCTCATTCGATTGGAAATTGAAATGGCTAGTGCCCTTTTTAACAGTCGAAAGTGATAGGAAGGCAACTAACACCCCTTCCACGCCCACCATTTCCCCAAACATATCCAATCAAAATTTTTAGATAGTCATTTTGTTCCACACAGTTTAAAGTTCAGGAAATTATACCTTTGAGCAGGACACTCCCCCCACAGTCTTCAGGGCAAGGGTTATAAGTTATGCCCTGGGGAATATAAGGTTTTTATTGAAATGTTTGTTCTATAAACTTGAAAAAGGGCTCATTCGATTGGAAATTCAAAGGGCTAGTGCACTTTTTAATAGTCGAAAGTGATTTGAGCATAACATAACTTCCCCCAGGGCATACAAATGAATGTGCATTGTCAGTTTAATATACATATACTGATATTTAGTAATCAAAATCTTAATATTATTTGATTTATTTAAAAGTAAAAACATTTATATTTTTTTCAGTAAAGTGCAAATTATGTTCTGGCATTGGGAAGGCATAGGGATTTTGAGCCCAACTTATGTTAATTTCTGCTCGTTTTGAGTTTGACTTGGTTATTTATTGTAATTTCTGTTTGTTTTGAGTTTCATTTATTTATCAATGCTGATTTGTGGTAGTTTCATGCTTGGTAGATTATTTGATTTTATTTTTGCTCATTTTTTGTTTAATGGAGTTCTTTACTTTTCTTTGAAAAACTTATTTTGTGGAAAAAGTTTTTTAATTAATGTAATAAAAGTCAATATCTTGTTTAAAAATGCATATCAAAACTATTAAACTCCCCCGAGCATTACTGGCTTTTAAAAGCTGTAATCTGACAAAATTAAAGTTTTTTGTGTCAACTGAGGCTGTTTTTGAAAAAAACTAAAATCTAAGTTTCTGAAGAATCCAGATGACATAAATAAAATCTGGTTTGTATGTTTAATTTAGATAACTATGCTGTTTCAAACTATATGCCAATCATTATTTCAATTATTTCTATCATGTTGAAATAGGGCTTTTTAGAAATTAGAGTGTGTGTGACAGTTTATTTTTATTTAATTACCAATGATATTTTTGGACAAAGTGTTTCACACATGTTTTTGGCCATGTTTAGGAGTATATACAATGAATTTCTTGCTAAAAAAAAAATTCTTGAGAAAGATATTGAGCATTGTTTAAGATAGGAAATAGCATTAGATCATAATAAAGGAGATTCCTCTTAAACAGCTCTCTATGATGCTCTAGTGCCCTGTTAACTGCAGAGAAGAAAAAAATATCCTTCCTAGGCCAAGTGATTTTTTGTTGTTCAAGCCAAGGGATTGTAAGTTTCCTGTCTATGGTTTTTAGTCAAGGATATTCTAATGGTACACTTTTTTGTTTCCATCAACCCCATTTTTATAGCGTTTCAGACTATATTTTTGGTTACTATGGGCCATATTCACCTTGTACTAGGTTACAGCTACTGCTACAACAAATATTGTTTAAAATATTTCTCTAGAAATAGATCAATTAGCCTGTCACTATTCTGGGTTTCTATATTTTAATTTTATTTTATATTGAATGTAATTGACTACCTTGTTACAGTGTAAAATATGTTGAAGGTAGAAAGCTAATGAAAAGTCCATGAGCTGTTTTGAACTAATGGTGACTTCTTGGAATGTTAAAAGTGGTATTCTAAATAAGCTCCTGTTCATTGAAAGTAGTTTATACTTTTGTAATGACAGCTTGTGGATTCAGGAACATTCTTGTCAGCCACTGCCCTGTCTCTTCTGAAAATTAATGAGAGCATCCATGTGTTAGTGGCTTCTGTGAAGCATTTGAGTAGAGGAAGGCCCTCAGGGGGAGTTACAATTCTTCTTGGTGATCATCTCCTGGCATCCTTACACATTGAAAATCTTGTGCTACTTACAAACTAACCACCAGAGCTTTGAAACTGAAGAAAGTTTAAGTTAAGCTACTGTAGATTTAAGTAGGTTCTTGCAGCAATGTTCACTTGAGTAGGTTCCTTTGAGAGTGAGTAGACATTAATTGTGACCTTACTTGGCAAGGCCATCTGCAATCTCGAACCCTTTTGTCTACTCTGCCAGATTTTGAGTCATTGGAAATGACTTTACTGACACACATATTCACAATTCAGATGCTATAGTCCACTTGACTTTCTGCTACACTCAAAAAGTTCTACTGCCATTAATTCAAGCCATGTTGAACTCAGTATTGTGAACTCATTGGTCATTGTCATGGTCATTTTGCATTGCAAAATGTTTTGTTATTGATGACCAAACTCCCCTAAACATTAAGCCAGTCAAAAGTGACACATGAAGTGCAACTGGAAAACAATTACATATATATTTTTTAGTGGTGAAACATGAAGTGCAACTGGAAAAAAATGACATATACCTTTTTCAATTGGTGTTTGACTCAATTCTACATAAAATCAGAATCCTTTTCTTCCTATTACAGGACTCTCTGGTGCTACCTGATAATGCCATATAGCAGCCATGATATTTGGAAAGAACATAAAATGAGGAATCTAATAGGAGCCTAGCCTATTTATTTTGTTAGCATGTTTCCTTTGGAAGGGCCACTAAACATTTACTAGATTACTACTTAAGTCTATTTTTTGAAACATTGTACTATTGTACCAAGATTTGATGCTGAAGAACCTTTTAATGTAAACATTAGAATTTTCAGTAGCCTATCATTGCTTATTTGGGCATGTTGAGAAGGAAATACGTGAAGAAAACAGTACTTACTTCAGGCCTATAATATAAAAGCAAAATATTAGTTAATTAGTTCTAACAGTGCTCCACTTTACTTTACCCCCCCCCCCTTACTATCATTGATTTTCTAAAGCATATAAGATTTGATTAATAGATGGAGGAATAAACTTGAGGTACATGCTTGAGGCCTTTTCTGTTGACATTGTTGATCAAAAATCATATTCTAGCAACCAACAAAGATATTATTTATCAACGATTCAAATGAAAACAATTGAAATCAATATTTGTCAATTTTGTTGGTCAAATCTAAGCAGGAACCTTCAACAATGGATATTATGAGGGCCTCTTGTTTTGTTTTTATAATTCAGAAGACAAAAAAAAACAATTAATTAGTCATAAAGGTGTTGTATATATTGTTAACCTGATCTCTTGCCTAAGATGAGACATTATAAGGTACTTTCTTCTGAATTACCTATCCATTATCCCTCCAAAGGGCAGTGAGGAAATCTTGCTGTGTTTTAAGAAAAAATTTAGAATTTCATCAGACATAGAAAATGTTTTTAAATAGTGAAGGGTAAACTTCTATTTCAACTACTTTTAGCTATCTTGGAAAGGGGTTAGGTTAGGAAAATGAAACTTTTAGGGATGAGTCTACATGCTAAAATATGTCCTGGGAAGGTATTTTGAAGTACCTATATCCACTCCTTCTTCCTCTAGAGGATCCCAAAATTTGCCTACATGACAGGTCTATTAGCCTACCTATTGAAATTTTGACAAAACAACATTTTACCTTAATTTTCAGTTATCAGTTTCTTTCTCTCTGGTTTTAGTTCTGAAAATGTATATCCTTTTGTTTCAGTAGAATTTTAGCCATGACAATGTTTTTTTTTCCAAAATTCAGGAAATGCATTTGCATATCTTTAATACCTTATAAATTGGGATTAGGGGTTAGGGAATGGGGTTAGGTTAGGGATTAGGGGTCATGGAAAGGGGTTAGGTTAGGAAAATGAAACTTCCAGGAATTGGTCTACAGGCAAAGGTATGTCCCAGGAAGGTATTTTGAAGTACCTACCTCTACTCCTTCTCACTGTAAAGGGTTCTGAAATTTACCTACATGACAGGTCTATAGGCCTACCTACTGAAATTTTGACAAAACAATATTTTACCTTAATTTTCAATTAGCCTAACAGTTTCTTTTTCTCTGGCTTTAGTTCTCAAAATGCAATTTCTGTTAATAGAGTAGAATTTTAAGCCATACCAATGGGTAAATTTCTGGGTGGTACTATAATTTAGCTAGGATGAAAGTGAAAACATCATTTGATGCTTTTTTTATGCTCTTTCATAATGCAATAATTCTGTTGCAAATTGAGACCTTAAAGGGGCTCAAGATGCAACAGAAGCAATTATTGTATTATGAAAGAGAATAAGCAAGGGCATCAAATGATGTTTTCACTTTCATCATAGCTAAATTATAGTGCCACCAAGAAATTTACCTACCAATGTTTTTTTTCAAAATTTAGGAAATGCATTTGCATATCTTTAAAACCTTATAAATTGGGATTGAGCAAAGTTGTTTTTATAAATTGGGATTGGAAAGCTGAAATAGCTTTGTTGTAGGATACTTCATTTAAGCAGAAGATCTATTTTGCAAGGTTTCACTTTTATAACACACAGATTTTTAAAGGTCATCAATGGTAAGGACACTCTAGAGGGAGAAGAAGTGGAGGTAAGTACTTCAAAATACCTTCCCATGACATATTTTAGCCTGTAGACCTATCCCTGAAAGTTTCATTTTCCTAAACTGACCCCTTTCCAAGATAGCTAAAGTAGAATTTTGCCAAAATACCTTCCCGGGACATACTTTAGCCTGTAGAACCATAGCTGAAAGTTTAATTTGTCCTAACCTAACCCCTTTCCAAGATAGCCAAAAGTAGCTAAAGTAGAATTTTACCCAGTGAAGATTGCAGTAGGAAACAGGACTTTAAATGAAAATAAGGCACTGGTGCATTATGTGGGCACCACAAAGAAGTCAAGTTTGGTCAAGGCTAATGAAATGAAATAAAATAGGATGAATATATAATAGTTTAGACACAAATTTGGGCTATATATTTGCAAATTAGGGGGGGGGGGAACATAGCATGTATTACACATGTAACCTAACCTAGGTACCTTTCTCCCTCCTAAACCCCCCAAAAAAACAACTGTTTAAATATTGAGAAACCATGCTTTGCCATTAATTTATCTAGCAAATCACCCATTGTCTGCTAATGAAATAGCAGTTTGACAGGTTTCATGACCAGTTTCTTTGATACAGTATATAGCAATGCCTGAATAATGCACCAGTACTGAAAATAGCTCAACTGATTTTAAAAATTTTACCCTTTAAGTGAATCCCTGGGTGGCACAATAATTTAGCTAGGGTGAAAGTAAAAACATAATTTGATGCCTTTTTTTATCCTCTTCCATAATCCAATAATTGCTTCTGGGGCTAATTGCATCTTGAGCCCTTGAAGGGGCCCTGAAGGTATTTTATATGAATAATAAGAGCATAAAAAAAGCATCAAATGATGTTTTCACTTTCATCCTAGCTAAATTATATGGCCTGCTGCATATTAACCATGAAATTTCCCCACCTACATCCCTCTAATGTGCAAATATATACCCTGAATTGTCAATGGCAAAGTTTTTAATTGCAAAATATAGTGCTGCTTTTTGTTGACAGCATTAAAAAAAACTTGAAACAGTAAGAAAAACAGTTTAAATTTGAGTTGCCTAATAAAGGTTTGAATAATTATAAATAAGCATTTTTGGAATATATTACTCTTGAACAACTTATTTATAAACTAGTGTAATGTTTGTGACTACTTTTCAATAACTAAACTAGTGTTGATAACTTCTGTGTGTGGTTACAAAAATGAAATACCTATGGGGCCCCCTTAAGAGCTCAAGATGCAACTAGCCCAGTAAATTTTTTGCAATTCATATTATTGACTTATGAATAAAGTGACTTAGAAACATACCACTTGATGCCTTTTTTTATCCTCTTTACAAATATAATAATCACTTCTATTGGAAATTCAAATTTAAGTCCTTTTTGAGCTCTTGAAAATGACAAAAATATAAAACCTAACCAACCTGATAATTTCAATTCCATTTAAATTTAAAATTGAATTTTGGTAATGCAGCTTGTGGGATATTTTGCTATACCTTCTTCCATCAGATTTATTATTTTTGATGTTTTGTTGCATTCTTGAACATTCAGTATTAAGGAAGAAGAAAACAGCATAATATTGCAAAATTTATTGTTACAATTTTCAATTAGCTAACTTAATCATGGAAAGTCAGTGCTTGTGGATTAAAAAAGGATTTATTATGAAATAGTAAGTTTAAAACAGATGTCTTAAGCCTTTTTACACTCTATATATTTTTATATTGTTGTCATTTTCAAGAGCTCAAAAAGGGTTTAAATTTGAATTTCTGATTGATGTGATTATTATATTTGTAAAGAGCATAAAAAAGGCATTAAGTGATATATTCACTTTATTCATAAATCAATAATATGATTTGAAAAAAATTTACCACTAGCCAAGACATGATTCTTGAATTACAAAAAGTATAAAATAAGGCATCAAATGATGTTTTTACTTTCATCCTAGCTAAATTATTGCACTACCTAGATATTTAGGTAAATTTTTTGCAGATCATATTATTGACTTACAAATAAAGTAAACATACTACTTGATGCCTTTTTTTATGCTCTTTCCAAATATAATAATCATTTTTGTTGGAAATGAATTTTAGCCCCCACCCCTATTTATACCAATTCAGAGTACCATGAAATATGGCTGAGAATAAGGCAATCAGCAGATGGGAATAGGCAATATTGCATAATAACTATGCACAATGAGCAATCCCTATGTCTGGCTATTAGTAGATTTGTCACCTCTTAGTAAATTTAAAAATAGGAAGTGCTGTACAAGCAAAACTATTTGAATTAATGACCTACTTGTTCACAAGACAATAAGGATATAAGGGTAAAAAAAAATTAAGTTTCTAGGTGGTATAATACAGTATTTAGAGTAGTTTAAATGTCAAAAGTGATAGTTTTCAAAGTGATTAAAGTGGCCAACTACTGGGTGTCTTACCCATATATTTGCACATTAGGGGGGTGGGGTAATTTTTTTCCAATATATATAAATGAGAGGTAAGTTTAAACTTTCTCCTCATGCCCATAATCACCTACCCTGAATTGGTATATATAGGGGTGGGAGCTAAAATTCATTTCCAACAAAAATTATTATTATATTTGAAAAGAGCATAAAAAAGACATTGCATGGTATGTTCACTTTATTTGTAAGTCAATAATATGATCTGCAAAAGTTTACCTATATTTAGCCTACCACAGGCCTAATTCATTTCCAATAATAGGTTAGGCTAATAATAATTTGTTTTCTCATAAGAATTAGGTCTATAGCCTAGTTGATAAGCCAATCTGTTCTATGGATTGATGATAAAAATTGTACATCAACAATTTGTTTGCCAGAAAAGACCTTTGGAAACACTTTTCTGGCCCCAATGTTGGCTTAAGGCTAGGCCTATAGGCTATCCATTTTGGAATTTTATTAACCTGGCTCAACAATTGTCAAAATGCCTAACAGTCCATTAATAGAAGTTTATCATCCTTTTAAAATCAAAGAATTATTTTTTCAAACAAAGCAAACATGCCTATTACGATTAATGATTGTAAAGAAACAAACTTCCTGTTAACCAAGGAAAAACATGTATAAATTTCAAATAATTTGCTATATATATTGCCAATGAATAGCAGCCTGTTGCTGATAAAAAAAAAACGTCTGAAAAAAACACTACCTTCCAAACCAAACTTGTCGTGTTTCCCAGTCCGTGTATCACTCATACTCCTAACCCCTGGTTTTTTCTATGTTTTTGTTCCATAGTGATGGATTCATCTTCTCTTAAATCAAATGGTCTAGGATTGGCAATTAAAAACCATCCGCCACACAGAAAAGTATTACGGCCTCACCAACCTTATCCTTATCCAACCTTATCTAGCCTACAGTAGTATATAGTAACTAAAATATTAAAATAAATAATTACATAAAAGCTTAATTTAGTTCATTAAAACTGGGGATTATATTAGTTTCGTCGGTATCATGATTGTAGAGATAGCTGAAAGAAGTAAAGAACAAACCATGGCATAGTAACTAGAAACTTTACTAAGGGTTGTGGTTCGTCCTTTATTATAGTTTTCTTTATTTTTTAAATAAAGAACGAACTCAAGCCCAAAGGGCAACTCGTCTCAGTAGTAACTGAAACTCTAAAAACAGAATTTTGATACATCAAAAGATAAATCCTTAAATAGATTCAGAGAACCAATATATATATACATCAAAAGAATTTGTAGTCTATATTGATTTCAAATATATAAGTTTCATCAAGTTTAATTTTGCCGCTCAAAAGTTATGAGCCTCAGAAAATTTACCCTATTTTCAAAAAAAGGGAGAAACGCCCCCTAAAGTAATAAAATCTTAAAGAAAATCACACCAGCAGATTCAGCGTATCAGAGAACCTTACTGTAGAGGTTTCAAGCTCATATCTGCAAAAATGTGGAATTTTGTATTTTTTGCCAGAAGAAAGATCACGGATGCGTTTTTTTTTATCTTAAAGCTCAATGAGAATCGGGATATTTCGGCATTTAAAATGCACCCTTTGAGGCATCTCCTTCCCTTCCTAACTAACCAAAATATTTTTCAGGTCTAAACAAATTTCACTGTCTTAGGTGAATTCTCTGTTGTTTTGCAATTCCAAACATTTGCATATTATAAGGGCTTCAAACATCTACAGGGGGACCTATTATTGTTTTCTAATAAGGAAGGGAGGGAGATACCTCAAAGGGTGTCTTTTAATACCAAAATATCCTAACTCTCATTGAGGATTCAGATAAATACAGAATTAGTTCTAAGAGAAAGTATTTTGAAAGGGACATCTTAATACATGTTATTCAACATGTGATTACCGTTGGAAATTTTAACTAAATACAATTTCGGTCCTTATATATAAAATCATCATAAAAATTCAATTCTTTTGATGTATTTATTAGCATAAAAATTCCGTTTTTTAGAGTTTTGATTACTATTGAGACGAGTCGCGCTTACTATAGAGTTTGTTACCACGAACTGTTTGATACTTATTAAAGTAAACTAATAAAGTTATAGAAGAACTATTGTCTCTAGTACCTTGTAATGACGTAATGGATAAAGCTGCTCTAAATCCAGATCGAAGGTTGGCAGGTTCAATCCCATGTGTTGCAAGGACTATTATATTAATTGTGACGTCAGTCGGATACCTAAAACCTCGCTGACATATATCGGACGTGTATGGGTTTTTATCATACAAATATGACGAGGATTATGGCGTGCGAGGCGTGGTATTCCAAATGGTGGCTGTGGATTTTCAATGGGAAGTATTGGACAAGTGACAGTAAGCTTGCTATATATAAATATTGGACAAGGCGGTTCTAATAGTGTACTTCTTCTTTTTATCTGATTATCCTGGTTGCAGCGGTAGCTAGCAACCTAGTAAGAGACGATATTTTTAGGACCATAGTAAATCTACCATAGTAACCATAGTAAAAACTAAAGTAACCCATAACTCTCACAAAAAGAGTCAGATCAAAACAAGAAATACACTATTAAAACCACTTTGTCCAAGCCTCTATATAGAAAACTTACCATCACTTGGCTTGAACAACAGGAAAAATACATTGACTTGAAAATCAAGAAAAGTGGCTGAAACTATGATATTCTCCATATAAGGTATGTTTTTCTCTTTCCGGTTTTTCTTCTCCTCCGCTAGCTGGGCTCTGGAAAATCATAGAGAGCTGTATAATGGCTCATTTTAAAGGAAATTGCTAACACTAGTGCCATTTGTAACTAAAAATAAAATAGTTTTTAAAATAAAATCAATTTTGACAAAAAAAAACTGCATTTTGCGTACAAGCTTGTTGAATGACATTATAATCAGACAATAACCATATATGACATAATAATTAATGCAATATTCATATACGTTCATCTTTTGACAAGATAATTCTATTTTATTTTAGTCTTAAGTTCGGGATCGCTAAAGTTATTATGTAAACTGCAAAAATCTTTATGGTGTCTGAGCAATAGTTTTATTTTTTTGATTAAAACTAAAAAAATACCTGAAAATTTTAAAATCAGTTTTGTTTTTTGCTAGGTTTTAACTACCCGACGTGTCATTCAATGTTTACATTAAAAGTCAAACCGTTCGTGGCAACGAACTGTAGAGTAAAATGACTATTCTCAATGGTAACCGAAACTCTAAAAAACGGAATTTTAATATCAATAGATACATCAAAAGATTTAGATGTTTATGCTGATTTTAAATATGTAAGTTTTATCAAGTTTAGTTATACCCATCAAAAGTTACAAGCCTGAGAAAATTTGCCTTATTTCAAAAAAAGGGGAAAACACCTCTAAAAGTCACATAATCTTAATGAAAATAACACCATCCGATTCAACGTATCAGAGAACCTTACTGTAGAGGTTTCAAGCTCCTATCTATAAAACGTAGAATTTTGTTTTTTTTGTCAGAAGAAAGATTACGGATGCGTGTTTACTCGCCTTTTTTTTTTACTAGGGGTGGTTGTATCGCCCCAGTTATAATTAAGAACGAACGTTAGCTCATAATAATTGGAATCTTAATTGATAGTACACAGTAAAGAACAAACTAAAAATAATTGTAGAAAAAATGTAAACTATAAAATATTTTGTTATTATGTGAACTGCATAAATATTTGGGATGGTCAAAAGAAATTTGAGATGTTATTTAAAACTAGAAAATTTCCTATAAAGGATCGATACTTTAAATGGGTATTTTGTAAGTATCATAGGTATCATGGTTTTATTGATACTTACATTAAGGAACGAACTGTAGCCCATAGTAACTGAAGTAATAAAAGGAATCATTATGTAGATGATTATTTTAATCATATTCTTTAAGAAATTATCATAAATAAAAATTTCGCATACCGGGAATTAACTCAAGCCAACTGGGTGAGAGCAAGCTATTCCAACCACTAGACCATGTAGGATATATTAAAATATTAGATTAATGAAGTTTATGTCAAATCAAACAGTTCGTGGTAACAAACTGTAGAGTAAGAGCAACTCGTCTCAATAGTAACCGAAACTCTAAAAACAGAATTTTGATATATCAATAGATAAATACATAAGTAGATACATAGATACCAATAGATACATCAAAAGAATTTTTTTTTTTATATTGATTTTAAATATATAAGTTTCATCAAGTTTAATTTTACCAATCAAAAGTTATGAGCCTGCTCCTATCTGCAAATATGTCGATTTTTTTATTTTTTGCCAGAAGAAAGATCACGGAAACGTTTTTTGGTTTTTTATCTTTAAGCTCAATGAGAATCGGGATATTTCGGCATTTAAAATGCACCCTTTGAGGCATCTCCTTCCCTTCCTAACTAACCAAAATATTTTAAGGTCTAAACAAATTTCACTGTCTTAGGTGAATTCTCTGTTGTTTTGCAATTCCAAACATTTGCATATTATAAGGGCTTCAAACCTCTACAGTGGGGATCTATGTTTGTTTTGTAGTTAGGAAGGGAGGGGGATACTTCAAAGGGTGTCTTTTAATACCAAAATATCCCAAATCTCTTTGAGTCTTCAGATAAATACATAATTAGTTCTAAGGGAAAGTATTTTGAAAGGATCATCTTAATACATTTTATTGAACATGTGATTACCGTGGGAAATTTTAACTAAATACAACTTCGGTCCTTATATATTAAATCATCATTAAAATTCAGTTCTTTTCATTTATCTATTGGTATCAAAATTCCGTTTTTTAGAGTTTTGGTTACTATTGAGACGAGTCGCTCTTACTTACCACGAACTGTTTGATACTTATTGAAGTAAACTAATAAAGTTATAAAAGAATTATTGTCTCTAGTACCTTGCAATGACGTTGTGATATATATACACACACACACAAATACACACACACACTCACATTTTTTTTCTCTTCTTTGGAAATAATTCAAATCCTCATTTAATCTATATTTCAGGAAAATCTCAACCAGAAAGTGGATTAGTAGCAGTAATAGTAATAGATTGAAGAGTAATAGTAATTGGAAGAAGAAGAAGAAAAAGAAATTCAGAAGATTAACCGTACAAGAAAATTGAAATATAGTTTTCTTGATTATTATCGCTTCTAATCAGTAGTTGTGCCAAACCTATCCTGCTCAAGTCATCCTCAGGGCTATACTGTGGTGTTTATCCCTCCCATAGTATAGTGCAGACGGTTTGATATCATCTATTTTCCCTTCTTATTTTAGTTTTATATTGGTGTTTAAAGCTTTTTCAAATAGGCAATGTTCAGAAGTCCTCCAAAAAAAAAACGTCCCCCCAGATCCCAAATCAAATTCCATAGTGAAAGATACCCATCCTGGCTGGTCAAGCACATTATCTGAAAGTTATAATGATAGCTCCAATTCGGAGAATAGGACAATGATAACTGTAGGTCCTAATGCAACCAAAAATGATGATAATGGGTTTCAAGAGGTCCTCTCTAGAAGCTCTAAAAAAAGGAAAAAAATCTCTCCAATTAAAAGTATTTCCCCTCTCCCTGCCCAAGATCCTCCCTCCAAAAACTTAGGAATTTACCTTGAAATTACACCCACTACCCCCTTTGAAATAAAAATGATCACTGCAATAAGAGTTGCAATTTTTAAATTGCTAAAATCAATGTTCTCTCTTAACATTAACCGTGATGGATCTCTGCTTATAGCTGTAGAAGATCAGAAATCAGCAGATACAATAATTAACCTTAAATCCCTTTTGAATATCCCAATTATTGCATCTAATTGGAACCCAAAACAATCACCAACAAAAATTGTAGTTTATAATGTTCCCCCAGAGATATCGACTCAGGAGTTAAAAGAAGGCCTCTCAGATAGGGCTGGAAACACAATCCCAGTTGAGGATGTTACCCAACTTGGAAAACCTAACTCTACTGGCCTAAAAACTAGTAGATCCTTCTTATTCACACTAAAGGATAAAATTGATATCCCAGAAAAATTATTCCTATTTGGGCAAATCAAACCACACAAGGAATACAAACCTAAGCCTATTCAGTGTCAGAAGTGTTTCAAACTGGGACACACGACAAACAAATGCAATGAAATTCTCCAAGAGTGCAGTAATTGTAAATCTTTCCATCCTAAAGAGCTGACAACTTGCAAAAACACCCAGCCTACATGCATCAATTGCAAAGGTCCACATGAATCTACAAATAAATCATTATGCCCTGCATACAAGAAAAGAGCTCTAACACTCCAAATATCAACAGAGAAGGCCATCCCATACCCCTTTGCAGCAATGGAAGCACATGCTGCCCAACAATACCAAATAAAGCCTGTAATGAAACCAACCAAAACCCCCAAGTCAAATGCCCCAAATGCTTCAAGCACCCCATATAAAACAACATCTTCTAAGCCCCCTAGCTCAAATCCCTATCAGAAGGAATCACCAAGCCAGCAAGCCTCGTTTTCCGGTGAGATGAGTCAAGCCTGTCCATCCCCCCCAAGAAGAAACAAACCAGAAACACTACCAGGAATCAATCCCTTAACCAACAAACAGGATGCACTACCAAAAATGCAATCCCCAAATATATGCTTATTCATTCTAAACTCTAATGCAGTTCAGGCCATGAACTTACATCAACTACAGAAAACAAAAATTATTGCAGAATTGGCAAAAATCTACATCCCAGATGATATGCTCATTCAAGCAAAAAAAGATCTTGCTTTACTTTTAACAAAGCTGAACATTGATACACAGTCATATGAAGAATAAATCAACAACACAACATTTATCAATACTCCAATGGAATGTAAGATCACTCACAGAAAATAAGCTAAATGAACTAATATCATTTATGAATAATAATTCCATTAATATTGCTTGCCTCCAGGAAACTCATTTAACCCAAAATCAACAAATCAAGTCTCTGGGATACACTATCCTGAGAAAGGATAGATCTTCAGAGAGAAAAGGAGGTGGTGTAGCTTTATTAGTTACTAATAATATAAAATTTTGTGGCATCAATTTTCCAGATTTTGAAAATGATGTTGATGTAATTGGTATAAGTGTTTGGCTGAATAATTTAAAAACTTACATAATAAGCTTTTATAACCCTAATGGCCAAACTTCAGATGCCAAGGATTTCTTTAATTATATAAATAATTCTAATATGTTAAAAAACATCATTATTTGTGGTGATTTCAATGCCCACAGCCTTTTGTGGGGGAATAAACCAGCAAATAAAGCTGGTAAATTTATTGAGCATATGACTTCAAATAATAATGAATTAGCTGTTGCTACCCCTCCAAACCTAAATACATATTTTAACCCCAAAAGTGCCAAATTCTCCACAATTGACCTACAAATTGTGTCTTTAAATTTTTGAACAAAATTTACATAAATAAAATTGATAGTCTGTGTACAGACCACTTTGCTATAGTTTGCTCCCTAAATGAACCTGCTGAAACTTCATCTCATACCTCCAATTATATCAACACTAAAGCAAATTGGTCTATTTTCCAAAATAAGCTAAACGATGAAATTACAAGTTTCACCCAAAGTTCATGCATTTCTAACACAACCGTTGACACACATGCTGAAGCCTTGACATCTTTACTAACAAATACAGCTAATCATGCTATCCCCAGGGCAACACCTAAGAAAACATTCCCTAAGCAAATTCCTAAAGCATGGTGGACAAATGAGTGCCTAAATAAATGGAGGATAAAAAAGGCAGCT
The DNA here is from genome assembly GCF_049724085.1 of Artemia sp. Qi Xiang Cuo. Classification (NCBI taxonomy): domain Eukaryota; kingdom Metazoa; phylum Arthropoda; class Branchiopoda; order Anostraca; family Artemiidae; genus Artemia; species Artemia sp. Qi Xiang Cuo. Next base: position 24,049,178 of record NC_142799.1, read on the forward strand.
AGGACAGAATTCATAAAAAAACCATCACCTACTACATATTTAAAAAAATTACAATCAGAATCTAATCTAAAAAGGACTATAATAGATGCTAAATATAAATACTGGAATAATTTTGCAAATAATCTCTCCAGAGAAATGCATGAGCCAATTATACATAAAGTCATAAGCCACATATGTGGGAAAAAGACTTCTCCCAACCCACTCCTGTATGAGCTCATACATAATAATACCCATTATGACAATGATATTGAAAAGGCTAACCTATTTGCAACTCTTTTTGTTAATAAGCTAACATCAAACAATCAAAGAAATCTGTCCACAATTCCTATGAACCCTAGTTACCAACCACGCCCGGGATCCGAGTACATAACTAATCCATTTTCAATCCAGGAATTGAATAATGCAATACATCATATTAGGTCCAAAACTAGCAGCAGCTATGACAATATACACCCTACATGGATAAAGAATCTCACACCTTCATACAAACAAGAACTGCTAAATTGTTATAATCACGCTTGGGCATCCTCTAGGTTCCCCAATATATGGAAATGTTCGTCCCTCCTACCAATCCTAAAGAAAAATAAACCAAAAGATAACCCTGAGTCTTATAGGCCCATAATGATTACACCTGTGATGGGGAAAATAATGGAGAAAATGATTTATCACAGACTCCTCTGGTTTGTTGAGAAAAATAACATGATCCCACACACTCAAACTGGATTCAGGAAATACCACTCCTCAACAGATGCTTTCATTTTGCTAACAAATGCAATAAATGAATCTTTCTCAAAAAATAATATCCTAGTGGCAGCTTTCCTTGATTTTGAAGGAGCATATGACAATGTGAACCACCAAATCCTTTTAAATAAACTTGCAAACCTTGGAGTACCTCCCAAGCTAGTATCCTTTATTAAATCCTTCATAGAAGTGCGAAGTTTCATTGTTTGTGTTGGTTCAGCCTCTTCACCCCAAAAGACAATATCCAAAGGCCTACCTCAGGGAGCAGTCCTCAGTTGCCTCCTATTTGCCCTATATCTCTGGGACATGAACCTACCCCACACGAATCTACAATATGCTGATGATCTGGTGCTATGGTCATCTGGCAACACCTTTCAGATAGCACAGTCAAATCTGCAAAAGTCACTTTTCCAGTTTGAAAAATTCTCTCAACATTCAGATTTACCCATTGCACCCACCAAGTCAAAAATAATCCAATTTCACAGGAAGCGAAACCATGTTAATGCAAAACTAACTCTAAATAAAACAACTATTCCAGAAGATAATAATATTAATTACCTAGGTCTCATGCTTGACCAAAAACTTAATTTCCACCTCCACATTTCAAACACAATAAAAAAATGTTATAGAAAAGCAAATATACTAAAAAGACTTCTTTCCACACCCTGGGGTTGTAAGGAGAAAACCTTACTCCAGTTTTATAAATCACATATAAGACCCCATATTGACTATGGGCTCATTGTATATGGTGCATGTGCAAAGACCCAGATGCAAAAAATTGAAACAACACAAAATGATATAATGCGTCTCATATTTGGTCTTAGGAAACCCACAAGCACCAAGTTTCTGCTTATGGAGAGTGGATTAACAACAATAAAAGATAGACGTAGCTTTCTCTTGATAAAACATCTTACAAAAATTGAATCAAATAGCTCACACACATTACATAATTGGTTAAGAAATCCAGCCATGTATAGAGGTATTGCAGATGAGTATGCCAATATTCAAAAGAAGTTCCCTGTACCAGCAAAGTCTATTGCACCTACTTTCCCCCCATCCCCTCCATGGAATTGGTCATTTCCCATAATAAATACTGAATTTTCAAAATGGAATAAAGATTTAACCCCCAGTGCTTTTGTTCAGAAAAAATTTGCAGAACTTAATACAATTACCTATAAAAATCACTTCCAAATATTTGTTGATGGGTCAAAAATGAATGAGAAGGTTGCAAGTGGTGTTTTCCTTCCTCACCTGAAAATTGCAATGGGCGAGAGATTATTTAATAATTTATCTATAATGTCTGCTAAATTAAATGTCATAATCATGGCATTAGAACACCTTAAGCAAAACCAATCTTTGATCGAAAAATTGAATAATATTATCATCTATTCCGACTCTTTATCAAGCCTTGAGTTGCTGGCCTCAGCTCCTCAATATAAGTTGGACATTGACACTTATCATTGTCTCAGTATTATTGATAATCTTGCTTCAAGTGGTATAAACACTTACTTTCAGTACATTCCCAGCCACTCTGGCATAAGTGGTAATCATCAGGTTGATGAAATAGCAAAAAATGCTATAAATATTGACCAGCCAAGTGGGAGACCAATCCCAATTAGAGATATTTACCGATGGAGGCTATCAGATATTAATTTTAATAAGATTAATCCTATCCTTTCCCCCTTTCCCAATAAGCATCTTTCTAAAATTTATCATAGAATTTGTTCTGGAACAAATGGACTAAATTTCCTTGCATTCTCATATAAGCTTTCTAATTCAAGTGGCTCAATTCCCCTGTCCCCTCTTTGCAGGCATTGTAATATGAATAATGAAACAATTGACCATTGTCTATTTGAATGTAATATGCTGACGTCTGCACAACATAACTTGCTTTCTAAACTGTTAAAATGCTTCAAACACCACAAAATCCCACTATCAGTCAAGAGCCTAGCCAACTATACCTGCACACAGAGCATAGAAATCGACATCTATCATCTTATATTTTAACTCCTAGAGTCGAAAGATCTGCTGAAAGATATCTGAATATATCTAATAAATATGAGGCAATCAAGCCAGTAGCTCTGTAGCCCACAGAGTGAAGCAGAAGGAAAAGGGCTAAATAGTTTTACTGAAAAGCCCGCCTGCAGTTAAATAGAAGAAGAAGAAGAAGAATAGAAGCAGCTTTATATTAGTAGCAGTAAATAGTAGCAGTATTAGATGGGAAGGAGATTGAGTGCCCGCTGATCATTTTCTATCTTTTCATAGGGTTATGAGACATTCAATTGCCCCAGTCTAAGCTTTAGCAGCCAGCATTAGAATGCAGAAACTTTCTTACTAATTGAAGTTTGGAAAGACAAATTTGATGACTTACAGAAAAATAGGACCTAAGGTTCAAACTTATATGGCCATGGCAGAGGAGTTATCAAGGAGAAATAATTTATTCCTACACAGAAAAACTGTGGAAATTAAGGTCAGGGTGCAGTATATGAGGGACTACTATAATAGAATAAAGCCCAAAAGAGTGCCCCCCCCCCCAGAAAAAAAAATCTTGAAGAGAATAATGGTCATGTATCAAAATTAGTAAATTTTTACAACCATAATTCACACATATCCGTTGTACCACCTGAACCATCTAACTAGGGAAGTTGTGTGTTCTTATAGTTTTGCAGAAATTAAGAGCTCATTACCTATTACTGATTTGTACCAGTACGAATATTGAGGAATATTTTATAGCTAGTTTGAGTGATTTCTTGTATAGGTAATTTTTGCCGCTTGAGAAAAGAAGGAGATATTTAGAAAAGGATTGGAACAAAGAATTATCATTACAGCTTTCTAATGTGTGCAGAATGGAAGGAAAATGTGATTTTTTTCCGGGGAGGGATGGGGGTGGGGTTAAGGGATTTGAGAAATGATTTTCTTAGAGAGGGTGGGTGAGGGAGAAGAGTTGTCGGTGAATACATTTTTGAAGATTGGGTGTTTTGTGGGTATTAGGAATCTCATGCGGTTTGTTCGAATGGGCACAACCTTATGGGAAGGTGTTCTATGATGATTATATTTACGTTAAATTTTTATATTTTAATTGGTATTGTATGTTATTTTCATTTTTTTATTGTTCAATTTGTTTTTTTAAGTACTTTTGTATGTTGTTTTCTTTTTTTTTCATTTGTTTTTTTGTGACCATGGCAGTGGGGAGGTTTTTGTGTCAAATAGACATAAACACATATATACATATGAGAATCTCAGATTTAGTTCGGAAATAGCAAATGTTTATCTATGTCTGTTGAATTATGATCTTGAGCCAAAGCCATCATAAGTGTATGACACGGGTACATTTTGATTTTTTGAATTTGCTTCAATTTTTACCAGTGTAGACTTCTTCATGCATCCCAGATTTCCGCCCCAGTTTTTCAGAAAACGCCGAACGTACACACGACTTAATGCTTATTATTGGCAATGAGACTTTGATTATCTGGAAATTTAAAAATTTAGGGTCTGATATTTTTTCTCTCTTCAGTTATGCAACTTAATCAATTTAGATATTGATTCAATTTAATAAAAAATATAATTACATAGGGTAAAAATCTAGTTTTGGTACTTTTTGCTATCTTGGAAAGGGCTTAGGCTAGGGAAAATGAAACTTTCAGTAGCCTAATGAATCCAGGGCCAAAAACATACTCTGGGAAGGTATTTTGACTTCTAAGTCTTATAAATTGGTGAAATTCAACCTTTGGCTATCTTGGAAAGGGGTTAAGTTAATTACCTTAAATTGCACTTGCTAGCAATAGGACGAATGCACTTGCTAGCAATAGGATGAATTAAAATGAAAATTTAAGAAAATGAAACTTTCAGGGATTGGTCTACTGGATAAAGTATGTCCTGGGAAGGTAGGCTATTTTGAAGGACCTACCTCCACTCCTTCTTGCTCTAGAGGGACCTGACATTTGCCTAGGCCTACATGACAGGTCTATTACCTATTGAAATTTTGACAAAATAACATTTTACCTTAATTTTCAGTTTCTTTTTCTCTGGCATTAGTTTTGAAAATGCAATTCTTGTTAGGCTAGGCTATTTGAGTAGAATTTTAGGCATAAATTTAGAGTTTGTACTGTTGACAAGGAGACATGTTAAGAAAACAATTCTTACTTTAAAATATGTAAACAATCCTAGTTAACATATTATCCAAGGGGAGAACCTTTATTATCAAGTCTTTCCTATAAAAATCCTTCTTTTTTGAGCTTAAAAGAATAAAATTACAATAAACCTCCATGCTGACAAAATGTGTAATTCTTTTGAAATTTCCACCATGAATTGCCAAATAAGTTGTTTTATAGATAGTGTTTATTCATCCTGGTCATAGTTAATTCCATTTTTTTTTAATGAGCAGTGGCGAAAATACAAAATATTAATACAACCGAACCTAAACTAACTACAATTCAAAATCAATGGACTTGGCTGGGAACTCTGCCAGAATGAATGCTGTCTATAAAAACAATTTATTATAGCGGCAATTTCAAAAGATTTACACATTGCATTTTAGCAGGGAGGTTTATTGTAAACTTTTTCTTTTAAGTTGAAAAAAGAAGGATTTTTAGAGGAAAGACTTGATGATAAAGGTTCTCCCCTTGGATAATATGTTAACTAGGATCTTTATACATATTTTAAAGTAAGAATTGTTTTCTTAACATGTCTCATTGTCAACAGTACAAACTCTAAAATTATTCAAAATTTTAAGCCATATCAATGTTATTTTTTTTCAAAATTTAGGAAATGTATTTGCATATCTTTAAAACCTTATAAATTGGGATCCAGCAAAGTTGTGAAGCTGAAAACAAATTTATTATACTTTGTTTAAGTAGAAGATCTATTTTGCAAGGTTTCACTTTATAACACAAATTTTAAAAGGTCATCAAAGGTCAGGACCCTCTAATGAGAGAAGGAGGGGAGGTAGGTATTTCAAAATACCTTCCTGGGACATACTTTAGCCTGAAGACCCATCCCTGAAAGATTCATTTTCCTAACCTAACCCCTTTCCTAGACAGCCAAAAGTTGCTAAAGTAGTGAAGCATTCCACAATGAGTTCTTCTCTGGCTCAGACCAACTCAGCTGATAGGTATGTACACTAGATCCAAGTACCTGCAATAAAAATAAACATAGGCAGAACTTATACCCTGACTTACCTGAAATTGCATTGTCCAGAAAAAAAAATGGAAAAATCCTATACAGTTGCTGGTCAGTGATGATAGGGATCTATTGACTTAATTGCACCCCACTCTCTCTTCCATGGTTTAATGGACCAAAGTTTGTCAACAGCAATCTTAAGGGCATAAAAAAAGGGAGCAATGCCAATAGTATCAGAGAGATTGTTCCAATAGGCAATTACTCTATTTGAGAAGTAGTGGTTGTGGACTCTGGTATCTGGCCTGTTCTGGGACAAATTTTTACTATGTCCCCATGTCCTGGACAATTCAACAAATTGAAAGGGCTTTTGACAGGAGCAGTTGGGAATTTAAAAGCTTAAAAGTCATTATGGCATCACCTCTTTGATGTCTGTGCACAAGTGTTGAGAGCTTTAGCTTATTCAGTTGAGATGGATTGTTGAGATTCTTGCATCCATCTACATCTTTTGTTGCATGTATTTGAACATATTCTATTTTCTGCTAATCACCCTTGTTCAGGGGTGTTGCAACACACATCCCAAATTCTAGCAATGGTTGCACAAGACCCTTGTTCAGGTTGTTTAGAACTTCGAAAGATCTGCTGTGTACTGTGTGCTTGGTTATGCCAAGGGTCTGGGATGCTTTGACAACTGCCGTTTGTGCATGTCTGTTGAATTTTAGTTCCTTATTGACAAAAAATCCCAGATCTCTCTCAGCTGCCAAAGAGTCAATTGTCTTGAACTATTCCCTCCAAACATATGGTACTGCCACCTTACATTCATTCTTCCAAAGTGTGTTGACTTGCACTTCTGAATGTTAAATTCAAGCTTTTACTTGCATTCCCACAGTGAAAGCAAATACAGGTGTTCCTGTATGAAAGCTCTTGTAACTGATGACTGCAGAGCCAATAAGCATTGAATCATCAGCACAGTCATTAGCATCAACATCATCAAGTAAGGAGCAATTAACAGATCAAAATAGATCTTAATTTGCTCTGAAGTGCAAATTAAGGTAAAGGCTCATCTTATTTCTGACAGTATCTGTAGTATCATTAATAAAAACATTAAACAATGTTAGATGTAGGATTGTTCCCTGAGGCACACCACTGTCAATTTCTGAGAAGAGTTTTTGCCCATTGTCCCCAAATAACTTAATTCTCTTCTTTCTTCCTGTAAGGAACTGCATCATTCATTTTACAACCTCCAGATGGATGCCAATAGCTATTAGTTTTATCTTCAGTCAGTGATGTTAGACCTTATCAAATGCTTTGGCAAAATCTAAAAGGATCATGTCAACTGGAGTATCATGATCTAGCAACTCAGTGATATAGTCATAATCATCTGTAAGATTTGTCTCAACTAAGTGGTCAGATCTGAAGCCATATTGGCTGTCTGTGAGCAGTTTGTCGTCAAGTAAATATTTTGTAACTGTGGTATTCACAATTCCTTCAAAAATTTTACTAACTGTTGAGGTGATGCTAATGGTTGGTAATTGGTGACATTATTCCTACTTCCACCCTTGTGGACAGGTATAATATTTTCAATTCATCAATCTGTTTTAGTTCTACATCAATTCATCTTTTATAGTTCTACATCCAGAGGTTGATAGTGATAATTTGCATAGGGTTCTCAGTATTGTACTCCAGAGTTTCTAGCAAGGGAGCATTATCTAGAGGTGTTGAAACTTACTTGAACTGCTTTTTCAGGACTTCAGCCATATCTCCAGGATTGGTTACTGTATAGTATTTTATTAACTGAGAGTTCTGTTACTGAATGTCTACCAGGCTTTTGGATTCGGGCATATTTCCAAAACTTTATGGATTGGTTTTTGATGCTGATGCTAATGATTCTTCATACTTGCTTGTAAGTTCTCTTGTAAGGTCCTGGACTTTGTTTTGCATTAGTTTAAAATTGCATAACTTGCCTGTATTGGAACATCCTTGTACTCTCTCTAGAGTTTCTTTCAGATTGCTAGCCTGATTTCTTGTGTGAAGTAAGGGAGTGTTCTTGGTCTTTGTTTCCAAGTGGTTGTTGTATATTTTGCAGTTGCCTGCATGCAGTTGCCTGCTTGGCTTGATTTCATATCAAGCCAAGCTTCCTCTGTATTTTTCATTTCAACTAAGAACCAATCCTGGTTAGCTAAATCTTGCTTGACCCTATTGTAATTTATTTACACATGCTTTCTAGAATTGTCTGTCTGTGGGTACAACTTAATCAACAAGTAATGGCTGTATGGTCACCTGCACCAAAAGGTGGCTCTAGGTCTACACTTTGGATTGCTTTAACAAATAGGAGATCAAAGAGAATTTGGTTCTGGCCCCCTTCATACCTAGTTGGGAAATTAATAGCCTCATTTTATGAATGTTCTTGTTGGCCCTCAAAGAGTAGGGCAATTCCTCTTCCTTCACAATTCAGAAGGCTTGAAACTATTGTAACCCAGGGATTTGGGTCTGTGCATCAGTAAGTGCCACCAAAGTCTTTGTAGGTGTAACTTCAGTGAAAGCAAACTCACTCACTTTAGGCCTTATTGGTATTACAGCCTTGATTTCATCTATTTTGGTGGTGATGCAATTGACATTACCATAAAGCACTAACAGTCCATCATTATATTCTGCATAGGCATCATTAGCATCACTTAGCTCTGACTGACAAGATTCAAAAGAAGAAGTATTTGAAGATTTTCTGCTACAAATACTTGATATGGCACTGGCAAACAACTCATCATCATCTGTTGTAAATGTAGGGCTTACATTTGAAATGCTTACACTATGATCTCTATAAACAGTACTATTTACATGGTTTTCACAAGTGGTAATTTCCTCTATTACCCCATTACCTGCAACCCGAGGGAGGCTGCAGGCTGTTGAGAGTTTTTTTGAGACAATCTTGTTACTTTTAATCATTAAATTAGTTTCACACCTGTTCATCTTCTGTACAGTTCTTCATACAATTTCTGTCTTTTGCCATGGCCTTTTTCTGACACATCATGCAATACTTCCCCAATAATTCAATCTAATCATACACCATATGGTCTTTGTTAAAACAAAATGTTTCTGCAGTCAGGATTCTATTTCTATCTGCAATATTTACCAAACTGCCACTTGAAATAGTTTTAAAAGTGGACTACAATGGAAGGAAACATGATAATCTGATTAATAGAAACATGTTGCATGTTACTGGGAAAAAATTCATTGTTATAATGTTTTCCTTTAGTTTTTAATATGTCTTGGGTCATATCTTGGACCATCAGGACAAGGGGGATTATGCATTGTCCAACAAAGCAACCCTGTTATTGGGGAAGAGCATAAAATTAGGTATCTCATGGTCCTATATTTATTTTATTAAGAAGTTTCCTTCAGGATATCACTACTTCTAGACTATTACTATAGTATGGTAGTATGGTGGTATACTGTAAACTCTGTGTTCATTAATGAAACCAAGTGCAATGTTGTGCACTATTTGCATAGACTCCCTCAACATTACCATTACTCTATTGATGGTAAATTAATTTCAAGTATGGAATATGTTTGTGACCTTGGGATTTGCTTTGATTCAAGTCTCAAATTTAATAAACATGTATTGGATATCACCCATAAGGCAAATTACCAATTACTACATCTAAGGCGTACTTTTTCTAAGTTTAATCTTCATTCACTGATTTCACTTTATGTATCCACTGTATGTCCAATACTTGAATATTGCTCATCAGTATGGTATCCCCTTAATAAGAGAGATAGAGAGAGGGTTGAGAGAGTGCAACTTAGGGCCACCAAACTCATACCATGCCTGAGTCATCTACCTTACCACCAGAGAATGTAGAAACTACAGTTGCCTAGTCTCCAGTTCAGATGTGATAGAGCCGACCTAATAAATACATTCTACATTGTTAGGAACATTGATATTACCACCCCAACTCACTTCTTCACTTTTACAGAATACAGTAGTACCCGTCAACACCAACACAAAATTTACCCACCATGTTCACAGAAAAGAATAGGCCAAAACTCTTTGTCTAGCCAAGTGTGGAAGACTTGGAATTCACTTCCATCAGAAATAGTTGCAAGTACCACAGTCCAGTCTTTCAAAAGTAGTTTAGTCTCTACAGATTTCTATACTAAGTCCTATCACAATCCATTTTGAGAATATTTTTAGGTTTGCATTAGCTGATTTGTGACAGTGTGTTTCCAGTTATTTTGTAGGCTTACTTTTTGGTACTGTATGTTTCAATTATTAACAGATATGTTTCAGTTAGTTTGGTATGTTACTGTATGTTTCAGTTATTATGTTTTCAGATGTTATGTCGTCAACATTGTCATAGACTTTTTTATAATTGTGTAGTGCAACAAGCTTGTTAAAGCTTACTGTATTTCGGTATTAATAAATAAATAAATAATAAATGATTAAATTTCTTATTTTATGATCTTTATTACTATCATAGTTGTTTTTCTGATAATGCACCCACCCCTTTGATGGTCCAAAACATAGCCCTAGGAATATATAAAAACTAAAAGAAAATGCTAAAACCAAGAAATTCTTACTTTTTAATGTGCTGAATGTTTCTATTAATCAGATTACCATGTTTCATCACATTGTTATCCACTTTTTTTTAAAGTGACCTTGCAAAATGAGCATTAAATTAGGAGCCCAATGATGCTACTTTTATTAGCATATTTACCTTCAGAAGAGCCATAACTCTCCAGCATTACTAAATTATTTAGCATTTCCTTCAAATAGTCTCCAGTCTTTAAGCTGTAATGCAATGAATTGAGAACCAAATGGTATATATATATAGGTTTATATTCTATATGATTTCTGCTCTTTAATAAACCTTAACCCAAAAGGGTTAGAAGTTTACTGGTTTTGCAGTTTTTTTAAATGTTTTTATTTGGTATGTAGTGATAAATAAGCACAAAAAAATAATGCAAACCAACAAAATCTGTAAATTCCTGTATACACCCTAGTGCTATTTCCAATTCAGGGACTAGAATACATTTCCAAGGGTACCAATTAACATATTTGGAAACAGGGTGCAATTGGAGCTTGGCATATCCACAGAAATTAACATCTGAATAAAATAAACACAGTACTATTAGACTTCTTATTTTATGCTCTTTTCAAATATGAGTTAATCTTTCTGACACTGCACCCCCTCCCCTGATGGTACAATATATAGCCCTAATAGTCTATTTCTTCATTGTTTTTCATCTTTTGATGTATTGTAAAACAGGTAGCTCCAGTCTTGACTTGATGAAACCTAGTTGTTACTCAGTGATTACAATGGATCTGGGGATAAAGTTTTATTTTAAATGATTTGAAAATGTGGATAACAATAGAAGGAAACATGATCCTGAGGCAATTTGGGAGCCTCAAATCAATTCCAACTTCCTATAGCCTTATTGATCTTCAGTGATATTGTATGAGATGCCTGTGACTCTGACATGAGAGTAAACCCTTCTGAATCCGTGATAATACCAATCCTTTGTCCTGTTTTAAATTGCTTGGCACCATAATTTCTTCTAACTCAAACAGGGGTTTTCGATGTTAAAAATATCATTTATAAAGCCAATGCATCTATCTCCCTACTTAAGGTCCTAAATATATTTGCCCCATCCCAATCCTTACAATTTAGACTTTCTTTGTTCTCATTGTGAACATTCTTGTCTTATCCTGGCACCATGGTCTTCCATGGAGGTTTCAGATAAAATAGGATATACCCAAAAAAGAGGCGGGCATATAATTTTCAAAGAAGGTAAACTTCCTTACACTCTCCTTCTAAAAAAAAGCTAGGTTCGAAACGCTTGAGTGCTCGAGAGGTATGTCTTGCCTACTTTTTCAGAAAAAATGCAATGACAAACCCTAGTGCCAAAAAAAATTTCCCCCAAAGACACTTCCTGCCCTCACTTCACCCACCTCAGGCTGTTTCTTTGCCTGTTCCGAATTTGTCTTCCATTCATTCCTGTACCTCCAGATATGAAAAAACTTCTGACCCCTACATCATAGGCAGCACAGTAGTGCAGCCTCAGTAAAGAGCATTGTAGGCACAGTGTTTTTTTTTTTTTTTTTTTTTTTTTTTTTTTTTTTATAGACCAGGACACTTTGTATAGAAGGAGTTGTAGTAGAAACTTCGAAAAAGGCTCCTTCAATTGGAAGTTGAAAGGGCTAGTGGCCTTTTTAGTAGTCAAAAGTGATTGGAGGGCAGCTACCCCCCTATACACACACGTCATATTTTCCCCAAATGCATCTGATGGAAATTTTGAGAATGCCATTTGTTAAAAAAAAGTCCAAAGATTACATAATAAGGCCTTTGGGGTGGACACAACCCCCAGAGTCTGGGGGCAAGGGTTGGAAGTTATGCCCCATGGGCATATAAAGTTTTTATGGAAGGAGTGGCTGTGTGACCTTTAGAGGAGGCTCATTCGATTGGAAATGTATAGTTCTAGCTCCCTTTTAAAAGTTAAAAGTTATGGAGGGCAATTAGCCCCCCCCCCTGACATCCTCTTTTCCCCAAACGCCTCTGATCGGAATTGTGAGATAGCCGTTTTTTTCACAATAGTCCAAAGAGTATGTAGCAATGTCTTCAATGTGGACACAACCCCACAGAGCCCAGGGGCAAAAGTTGTAAGTTATGCCCCAGTGCATATAAGGTTTTTTCTGGAACAAATGGTTGTATGAACTTAGTTTGGAGGTGGCTCATTTGATTGGAAACTGGAAGTTCTAGTGCACTTTTCAAGAGTCAAAATTAAATGAAGGCAACTATTCCCCCTCCAAGCCTATCATTCCCCAAAACACATCTGATCAAAATTTTAAGGGAGCTATTTTTGCTCAGAATTGTTGAAAGATCCAGCAACTATGTCTTTGGGGATGTCAAACTCCCCATAGTCCTCAGGGGACTTCATTCAATGTTTAGATATAGCAAATGCTATGGAGAAATGTAAGTATTTTGAACTTTATTCTCCAAAAGGATGGAGTGCATTCAGGTGAGCTTTTCAGAGAATTTTGAGTAGAGTTTTGAACTAAATCAAAACATATTATGTGCATTTAGATTGTCAAAAGATTGTATCTCAAGTAGTGTTGGGCAATATTGGATATAGATTTATTGCACCAAATATCGAAACGTAAATATTGATATCAAAACGATATTATTTGTTGTTTTTTTTTGTATCTACTGTTGAATGTCCAGCAGAAAAGATCCAACATAGAAAATTGTTTTGCAAATGGCAAAGAAGAAGAATAATCTATTAAATACATGGACTCGTATATACTGATACACAGCATGCACAGCTGTATCTGTAATATGGCATAGCCCGGTCTGAAACTACGTTTAGTGAGCGTGGACGGTCAAATGTTACTGAGAACCTCAGAAAGGGCTTGGCAAGATAAAATACCTCCTAGGCTTATAGGTCTTGTTCAGATCACACTCATCAAAATTGCCACATACCTCAATCCACGTTTCTAGAAATTGTGTGTTACCCCTGATGATCTACTCCAAATTGAGAGTAAAATAGCAAGAGACATGGATTGGGCCTTTCTGAAATCTGTATCAGTAGATGCAAGTGCCGTGACAGTCCCTGTGATTCAGTCACTACAGAATAAAGCCAGTTTTTTGGGATCACATGACGAAGTTTCAGTGGTCAATGCTAGGCAAGCTTCGTCAGCAGCTGCATCTGTTACGGCTCTCTAGATTTCCAGTAGGGAGTCTTTAGTTCCAAGAAAAACTGATCTATTGAAGTCATGGGAGTCTTGTAGGCCTAGTAAGGGTCTAAGAAATACCTATACAAAGTTGTCATAAAATTAATGTATATATACATGCCTGCCACCAATATCCTTTCTGAGAGTGGATTCCAAGCCTGATTAGTTTATATTCAAATAATTTTTGGTAACAAACTGTAAGTAAGGAGCAACTGAGCCAAATAGCAACCGAAACTTTAAAAACGGAATTTTTATAACAATAGATACATCAAATGAATTGGATTTCTTGCCAACTCCAGACATATAAAATTCATCAAGTTTCATGAACCCATCAAAAGCTACAAGCCTGAGAAAATTTGGTTGATTTTTTTAGAAAGAGCGGGAACGCCCCTAAAAAGTCAATGCATCTTAATAAAAATCATGCCATCAGATTTGGCATATCAGAGAACCATACTGTAAGGTTTTCTAGCTTCCATCTGCAAAAATATGAAATTTTGTAATTTTTACCAGAAGAAAGATCACGGATGCATGTGTTTATTTGTTCTGTTTTTTTTGTGTGTCTGTGTGTGTGTGTTTTTTCTTTGCCAGGACGATTGGGTTGAACCAATGGTCATATAATATCAGGAGAGGGCTTGTTTGAATGGAAATTACAGTTCTATTTCCCTATTTTGTGACCAAAACGATTGGAGGGCAACTAGATTCCTCCCTCTCTCTCATGCTCCTTTTTTCCCAAAGTCATATGATCAAGATTTTGAGATAGCCATTTTGATCAACATAGTTGAAAGGTCTAGTATCATGCCTCTTGGAATGACATGACCCTGAAAGTCCTTCGAGAAAAGGGTCATAAGTTATGAAATTTGCCTAGTGTCTACATATAGTATTTGTTATTGGGAAGTCAACAGATATTTTTGAGGGATAGTGAATTTTATTTGGGGGGATTTTTTTTTGGGGGGGGGGGGAGATTTTCCAAGGGAAGAATTTTTCGTGGTGAGGGAAGTTTCTGGGGAAGAACTTTCAAAGGGAAACTATTCACGGGGACGGGGGAATTTACCAGAATTCTTATACAAAATTGTTTTTATTTGATTTACTTTCTCTTTGCCAATTCAATTTTACGTCTGGTGATATTCCAGGAAAATTGCCGAGGGAAAAATTTTCAAAGGAGTTGAAATTGGCTGGGGAATTTTTCTGTGGGAGAGATTCTCCATGGGGTAATTTCACATGGGAGAAACTTTCTATTGAGAGATTGGGAGGGGAAAATTTTCCACGGAGGGAGGATTTCCAGCATAACTTGAAAAACGATTGGAAATTAAAAGAAAAAAAGTCTTTTTTCAAACAAAAGTAGGCTTAAAAATAACCAGGCGGAATTGTGTGCAAGAAGTTTTTTTTGGGGAATTTTCATCAGGGATGGAATTGTCTGGGGATGGGAGATCTTACGCGAAGGGACCTTCCAAGGAGGAATTTTCTTGGGGGGGGGGGATTTTCCATGGAACAAAAAGGCGTATTTTCTGGCATTTTTTTTAAAAACAATCAGAAATTAAATAAAAAACTGATTTCTTGAACTAAAACTAAGGAGCAATATTAAAACGTAAAACAAACAAAATTATCCCGTATATGAGGGCAAATCCCCATCCTCAATACCTGGCTCTTTATGCTAATTTTAACTTTTTGTCCCAATTATTTAAGAACAACTCCTGAAACACAAGCGCTAACTAATTAGAGGAAGGACATTGTTAAAATACAAAAAGAAGCTTTGGCGTGAAGAGTAAGGTATTGAGTTGGGGTTATCCCCCTCATATACGGAACAACTTCTGTTCTTTTAAGCTTTAGTGTTGCTCCTTACTTTCACTTAAAAATTTTTTTTAATCTAATCACTGAAAGGCTGAAGTAATTCTAGGGAAAAGTATTGACATGTTGCTGATTTGAATAGCCAAATATAGCCAGTAGCTTATTTGTCTTTACCCTGAGCCTGAGTAATTCCCAGTCATGTTTTTTGTAATATCTGTTCATGTAATAGAAGTTTTCTTGTATTTGATTTAAAATTTGAAAAAAAGTGTGCAAAATACTCTTTGATCACAAATTTTGTCATTGAATTTTGCCTAAACCTAAAGTTAATCTGAGCAAAAAAACTGATAAGAAATATCGAAATCAATATATCGAAAGTAAAAATATCGATATGTCAATATGTCATTTAATCAAATTATTACCCAACAATAATCTCAAGAATTGATTAAGGTATTAACTTGGAACTTTCAGAGAATGTTTAAAGGGGAAGATCATCGGCCAAAAGGGAATATTTGCATGCTAGTACTAATACTACTATAACTGCTACACTTACTGCTACTACTACTACTAGGCCTACTTCAACTACTACTTCTATGGCAACTACTTGTAAGACTAACAGCATTGGGATAAAAATTTCAAGAAGCGTATGAACATACAGGTTATCAAAAGGACATATCAGCAATGTCATAGCAGTGGCTAATTGTAGTAAGCTGAAACTTCGAGGACTTGATGAGAGGGGTGTTCAACTGACCAAAGGGCAATACATTAGTACTAAGGGGTGTTCAACTGACCGAGAGGCAATACATTAGTACTACTGCTTCTTCTAGGACTACTGCTAGTGCTATTAATACTACTACTACCAATACCAATACTACATCTGTGACTGCAACTACAACTATGCCTAATGGTATGAAGGTGAAATTTTCAAGGAATTTTGAGGGGTAAGGTGAACTGAATCACAATACACCATCTCTGCAGGTTGTCAAAAAGGCATAACAGCATTATCTTAGGAACACTTTGGAGTGTGAAGTCGAAACGAACAGGGCTTGTTTTTGGGGATGTTGAACTGACCAGAAGGAAATATTTGTATCCCAAGGCTACTGATTCTACTGATACTACTGCTATAACTATTACTACTTCTACTACTGCCTACTAGTAATTTTAGAATAAAAACCCCATCAGAGCTTTCAGTGCAAGGGTTGTAATTTGTGCCCTGGGGGCATATAAGGTTTATATAGGAAGTTGTTGTAGAAATTTCAAAAAGGGGCTCATTTGATTGGAAATTGAAATTGCCCTTTTTAATAGTCGAAAGTGATTGGAGAGTAATTAACCCCCCTCTCACGCCCTCTATTTCCCCAAATACATTCAATCAAAGCTTAGAGAAAGCTATTTTTTTCAACGTAGTTGAAAGTTCTGGAAATTATGCATTTAAGGATGACAAACCCCTAAGAGTCCCCAGGGCAAAGGTTGTAAGTTATTCCAAGGGGTCATATAAGGTTTTTAATGATAGAGTTGTCGTAAAAACTTCAAAAGGGGTTCATTCCATTGGAAATTGAGAGGGATAGTGCCCTTTTTAATAGTTGAAAGTGATTGGACGGCAACTAACCCCTCTCTCACGCCCACCATCCCCCAAACACATCCAATCAAAATTTTAAGATATCCATTTTGTTCAACGTTGGAGAAATTTCTGTAAATTTGGTGTGTGAGGTTTACAACCACCCCCCCCCCAGCCCTCAAGGTGAGAGTTTTAAGTTATCCGCTGGGGGCATATAAGGTTTTTATTGAAAGCGTTGTCGTAGAAACTTCAAAAGCGCTCATTTGATTGGAAATTGAAAGAGCTAGTACCTTTTTTAATATTTGAAAGTGATTGGAGAAAGACTAACGCCCCCCTCATGCCCATCATTTTCCCAGACACATCCAATCAAAATTTTGAGATAGTCTAGCCATTTTGTGTAACGTAGTTGAAAGTTCTGGAAATTGGGTCTTATAGGATGACAACCACCCTCACAGCCCTTAGGGTGAGAGTTATAATTTATGCCCTGGGGCCATATAAGGTGTTCATAGGAAGTGTTGTTGTAGAAACTCAAAAAAAGCTCATTCGATTGGAATTCGAAAGGCCTAGTGCCCTTTTTAATAGTCGAAAGTAATTGGAAGGCTTGACATTTTATAGTAAAGATCGATGTGGATATATTGTATTATTTTTTTGTTGTTGTTGTTGTTTAGACCAGGGCACTTTGTATCAAAGGAGTTGTAGTAGGAACTTCGGAAAGGGCTCATTCAATTGAAAACAGAAAGGGCTGATGCGCTTTTTAATAGTCGAAAGTGATTGGAGGGCAACTAATCCCCCTCCCACGCCCTCCCACCCATTTTACTTTATGTTTAAAAAATAAATTTTTCCATAAGATTAAATCAAAATTCATTGTGTTAATGCTAATTCCCAATAAGGCATCTCAGCAGTATCCAAAGAACGATTGAGGGTATTATGTTCAAACTTTTGGGGCTTTTTCTGCTCTTAAAATTTAACCAAATAAAAATAGTGTAAGTGTATCTAAGCTATCAAAGAAAGTAAACAGATTTTTTTTCAAATGGTATCAAGTTTTCCATTTCAGGTCAACTAGAGGAGGTATGAAACTAAATTAAACACAACTATTTGTGTACAGATTTTTAAGAGGGTGTATTTTGTTAAAAATTGCTGAAAATTTTTCTCCAGCATAGAAAAAGAAAAGTAAAGAACTCCATTAAACAAAAAATGAGTAAAAATAAAATCAAATAATCTACCAAGCATGAAACTACCACAAATCAGCATCAATAAATAAATGAAACCCAAAACGAGCAGAAATTACAATAAATAACCAAGTCAAACTCAAAACGAGCAGAAATTAACACAAGTTGGGCTCAAAACCTCTATGCCTTCCCTAGAACAGAACATAATTTGCACTTTACTGAAAAAAATACAAATGAATGTGCATTGTCACTTTAATATGCATTTACTGATATTTAGTAATCAAAATCTTAATATTATTCGATTTATTAAAGTTATAAAATAAAAACATTTATGTTTTTTTCAGTAAAGTGCAAATTTTGTTCTGGCCTAGGGAAGACATAGGGGTTTTGCGTCCAACTTATGTTAATTTCTGCTCGTTTTGAGTTTGACTTGGTTATTTATTGCAATTTCTGCTCGTTTTGGGTTTCATTTATTTATCGATGCTGATTTGTGGTAGTTTCACGCTTGGTAGATTATTTGATTTTATTTTTGCTCATTTTTTGTTTAATGGAGTTCTTCAATTTTATTTGAAAAAATTATTTTGTGGAAAAAGTTTTTTTTTTATAAAGCGACTTATAAAAAATAAATTGCACCAAAAACGAAAAGGTCAAGATAACCAAGCAAAACAGTTGGCAAACCAAATAAAATGGAAAATCAAAGAGGCACAAGCAAATTACTATGAAAATGAAGTTGACCATCTTTTGGAGCTCAAGCTTTTGCAGTTCTTCAGTAAAGTAAAAAGTCTGACTGGCATAAGTTCTCAACCAGTTGACTTCATGAAGAAGGAGCCTCTAAAAAAAACTGCGAATGATTTAAATGCCCATTTTGCTTCAATTGTGCAGTCTCACCCCCCTCTTCCACCTGAGGATCCTCCAGTAAATTTAAATACTCCTTCAGATTATAATTGAATTACTGATATTTCATCAGCAATTATAATCCATAAACTATCTTCGTTAAAAAGAACTTTCGTTGCCCCTTTTGACATTCCAGTTGCTCTCATTAAAGCATTTGCTAAAGAATTATCATGTCCCCTTCAGATAATTTTCAAAAATATAACAAAAACCGGATATTTTCCAAAGAAATGGCAGAAAGGGTTTATTACCCCCATTCCAAAGAAAGGAACAGCTAATGATTTCTCTGATGTCCGGCCGATCACAGTTACGTCAGTTTTTAGCAGAATGTACGAAAGCTTTGTTGCTGCATGGCTGAAAAAATATCTTTTGAATGTAACTGATCAAAAGCAATTTGGTAACATCCCTAAGTTTTCGACAGTTCATTATCTCGTTAATTTAATTGATTTTATTGTAAAACACCTGGATGAACCTGGAAAATGGATAAATTTAATTGTGATTGATTTCAGAAAAGCATTTGACCTTGTTGACCACAAAATCCTTTTAGAAACAATGGTGGAAAAAAATATACACAAATTTATTATTAAAATCATCAAGAGCTTCTTAAAAAATAGAGAGCAAACTGTGAAGTATAAAGACCAATTTTCCACTTCTGCCAGTTTTTTGTGGAATTCCACAAGGAACTGTGATCGGGCCGCTGGGCTTCCTCCTCATGATAAATGAAATTGCTGCAGAGCTGGAGGACAGATGGAAATACGTTGACGACTTGTCCTTAACGGAAATCGTATCTAAGGATTCGAAGAGCAATGCTGCTGGTTTTATCGACCAAGTTACCTCAGAGGCAGCTGAACTAAACATGGTCGTGTATAAAGATAAATGCTCCGTCATGACATTTTCTTTTCTTCGGAATACTCAACCGTCTTTCGAACCTCCTATCGCTTCCGAGCTAATAAGTCATAAAATAACTTTACTTGGTGTGGTGATTTCTTCTGACCTCTCATGGTGGGAGAATACAAAGACAATTGTAAAAAAAAACTAACAGCGCAATCCAAATGCTAAAAACACTGAAAAAAGTTTCGAGTTCCTAAGGACAAGCTGAAACTAATATTTTGCAGTTTCATCCGCCCCTTAGTTGAATATGCTTGTCCCGTTTGGCACTTTGTTCTTACGCAGGATGAAACTGATAAAATAGAACGAGTTCAGAATAGATCACTGCAAATCATTTATGGTGGTTCCCCTCTACCTTACTCCTTTTACCTCAAAGAATTTCAACTTGAATCCCTTTCTTCCCGCCGAGAAAAAATATATCAAATGATTTGGCTCCTCCCTCCTCCAACATCCCATCTACCGATCATTCCTTCCCCTTCCTTTTGTCCCTATAAGATCTTGTCCCTTTAGGGAAGTGGCTGAGAAGGTTCTGAAACTGACCCCAGTCCACTGTAACACCATGCGCTACAGTAAAAGCTTTGTGCCAAGCTTTGTGAAATATTACAATGAGATCTAGTGTTTTCATTCTTTAGTTTATTTTATCCTGACGAAGTTTTATCAGACAATTTTATTCTCAATCTCAAGTGTTTTTATCTTTTAGTTTATTTATCCTGACGAAGTTTTATCAGACAACTTTATTTTGCTAACTATGACTAAGAGCCATCATATTTGGGCTTTGCCCACGGGAGCTATGTCTTGTTTTTGAATTAAATAAATTGAATTGAATTGAGATCTGCTTGGTGCACTTTGAATTCCAACAATCTTGCCGACTACTAGACACATTGTGAGCCACTGTCATATTTTGAACTTCTGTGAGGTCATCATTGACACCACTGCTGGCATCAAATAGGAAATGAATAGGTCAAAATAGTATAGTAGCCAAAGCCCTCTATTTCAAAAGAAGAAGAATCAATTCATTGACCATAATCAAAACTAAGTTGCTAAGGAATAATAAACTGCATAAGAATTTGTTGTCAAGGAAAGAAGTAAAAACTGAAGATCAGAAATAATTCAACCCAATCCAGGAGGAAGAGGGAAATCACCTGAGATTAAGAATAAAATAATTTGCACTTTACTGAAAAAAAGAACATTTAAATGTTTTCACTTTTTATACTTTAACAAATAGAAAATTATCACAACTTTAAGAAATAAATATTAGTATATGTATATTAAACTAACAATCCACACTCATTTTTTTTTCAATAAAGTGCAAATTATGTTCTGGTCTTGAGAGAGAAAGGGGGCTATCAGCCCTACTTATGTCAATTTTTGCTCGTTTTGAGTTTGACTCAGTTATTTATTGTAATTTTTGTTTGTTTAGGGCTTCATTTATTTATTGATGTGATTTGTGGTAGTTTAACGCTTGGAAGATTATTTGAATTTATTTCTGCTTATTTTTGGCTTAATGGAGCTTTTTAATTTTCTTTGAAAAACTTGTTTTGTGGAAAAAGTTTTTTTAATTAGTTTCAGTTCCTTTTTAATGACAAAGTCTTTTTCATGAAAAAAAAATAATATTTTATATCTTTTCATTTATTTTCTATAAGAATCCATATTTTGGCTTGCTATTTGTAATTTGGAGAAAATTTTCAACAATTTTTAGTCTGGACACATATAATATTGCTTGATTGAATTTTATACCTCCTCAAGTTGATCTGAAAAATAAAACTTAATGTCATTCCCAAAATCTATACTCTTTGACCACCTGGGTATACTTATACTCTTTTGATTTATTTAAATTGTAAGAGCAGAAATAGTAGCCCCAAAAGTTTTAACTTAATACTACTACTACTAACAACTCACCGCAGCATCAAGCAGCCTGAGGCCAACACAGCTACGCACGTTTCTCCTACATCCCAATCTATTCAAAGCCCCCCTCTTTAAACCCTCCCAGGAAGTTCCCATTTCCCTTAAATCTTTCTTTATGACATCCTCCCAGCCCAGACGAGGACGACCTGCTTTCTGTTTAGCCCTAGACGGTTGGCTGAAAAGGAGAGTTTTTTGGCAATATGTCATCCTTCCTCCGCAGAACGTGACCTAGCCATCTCAACCTTTCTTTCATCATAGTCCTAGAAAGCAGGATTGAACCACATTTTTCGTACAGCCTACTGTTTGAAATAGCTGGGTACCTAGAACAGCCCTTTGGCAATTTCTCTGGAAAAATTCTAGCAAATCTTCATCTACTTTTTGGAGCGTCCATGCTTCAGAGCCATATTTGACCACTGTCATCACTGTAGCTTCCAATATTCTAATCTTGGTTTGCAGACTTATCTTCATATTCTTCCAAACTTTTTTTTACTGTGAAAAAATTCTGCTTTTAACATCTTCACTGCTCCCACTATCTGTACTAATAATACTACTACCAAGGTAAGTGAAGCTGCCCACCTGATCAATCGTTTCGTTACTCAATGTCACTTTCTCTTCTTCACTTATTCCTAGCCATAGTGACATAGTCCTCTTAACATTAATGTTCAAACCTATTCTAGCACCCTGAGTTTGCAAAACCTCTAAAAATCCATTCATTTTGTTCACACTTTCATCTAGGATGAAATCATCAGCATAATCTAAGTCAAGGAAAGTTTTTCTTCCCCATTTGATTCTGTGTTCTATGATTGCTTTTACTCTGCTCCTTAAGACAAAGTCCATCAAAATGATCCATATAAAGGGGGATAGAACACAACCTTGCTTAACTCCTGATTTAATACAAAACAAGCTAGCTGCTAAACTCATTTTCTACCTTAACCGCAGCAGTGTTATTCTCGTACATAGGACTAATCACTTTAAAGTATTTGCCTGGTATACCATACAAGGATAAGACCTTTGCTATAGGTCTTCTATCAACAGAATCAAGCGCTTGCTCATAATCTTTCAACTTAATGCCACCAGATGTTCTAGAAATATTGCTGAAGTGTCTTATTGGCAACCATACACACCATGATTTTTGATTTAGTTTTAAAGCATAAGGGTCAATTGCATAATTGTGGGGTGATTAAAATACCCAATATCCCTAAAGACATAGTTGCTGGACCATCATACTAATCTGAACAAAATGGTCGTCTTAAAATTTTTACTGGTTGTGTTTGGAACATGAATGGGCTTAGGCAGTGGCGTCGTTTGGGGGGAGGAGAAGGGGCAGTTGCCTGCCCAATAATATGAAGAATAAAAACTATTATATAGCCCATGCCCCTTGACTCTCCGTATGTGGAACCCTCTTGCCCCCCATAAAAATACTGAAGCTACGCCCCTGGGCTTGGGAGAAGAGCTGCTTGACATCCAATATTTTTTACTCTTAAAAGGGGCACTAGAACTTTTAATTGTGAAGCGATTTAGCTTATTTAAAAGTTGCAATGATAGTTTTAGCTATTATAGAGCAGTGTTGCATATGATATTACTTATATGCCCTTTTGAAAACCTGCATGCATATATGTTCCCTAAAAGTTTCACCTTAATACCCTTACCGTCATTAGTTATAGTAACTGTAGTATTAGTATTAATAGTGTACACATAGTGCCTTCTGGCTAGTTCAAAATCCGCCACAACTTACCGTTAAAGGTCTAACTTAATAATATAAGCCGTTCTTGCGATACTGCTTTGTAACCTTTTAGTTCAACATCCACCTAGATATTCATTAAACGCTTCACCTTAATACTTGTAGCTTGCGTAGTAGCAGTATGCGCATAACGCCTGAAGTTTCTTCAACGTCCCCTTCAACACACACTGAAAGTTTAAATTTATTACCATGAATCGTTTCTGAAGCATTTCTGATACGTCCTCTTGAGAACCTGCATGGGCATTGTGTGTTACTATTTAGTTCCATATAGTCTCAATAAATTTTAAATTTTTGCCTTAATACTCTTAGTTTTAATAGCAGTAGTAGTAGCAGGAGCAGTGAAATTAATAGTAGTAGCCTTAGCTTTAGTGGCAGTACTAGTAGTAGAAGTAATAATAGTAGTAGTAGTAGTATGAGTAGAATCAGTAACATTAGGATGCAAATATTTTCTTTTGGTCAGTTCAACATCCCCGAAAACAAGCCCTGTTCGTTTCGACTTCACACTGTGATTCAGTTCACCTTACCCCCTCACTATTCCTTGAAAATTTCACCTTCATACCATTAGGCATAGTTGTAAAGAAGTCGCAGATGTAGTATTGGTATTGGTAGTAGTAGTATTAATAGCACTAGCAGTAGTCCTAGAAGAAGCAGTAGTACTAATGTATTGCCTCTCGGTCAGTTGAACACCCCTTAGTACTAATGTATTGCCCTTTGGTCAGTTGAACACCCCTCTCATCAAGTCCTCGAAGTTTCAGCTTAATACAATTAGCCACTGCTATGACATTGCTGATATGTCCTTTTGATAACCTGTATGTTCATACGCTTCTTGAAATTTTTATCCCAATGCTGTTAGTCTTACAAGTAGTTGCACAACAAAGATTTCAATAAAAACTTATATGCCCCCAGGGCATAACTTAAAACCCTTGCCCTGAGGCTTTTGAGGGAGTGTCCTCCTCAAAAACATATTTTCTATCTGGAAAACAACTACGCTGAACAAAATCGCTATCTCAAAGTTTTGATTGAATGTGTTTGGGGGAATGATGGGCGTGGGGGGGGGGCTAGTTGCCCTCCAATAATTTTCGACTATTAAAAAAGGCTCTAGCCCTTAGATATTTCCAATAGAATGACCCTGTTTTGAAGTTTCTACGACAACGCCTTCTATAAAAACCTTATATGCCCCCAGGGCATAACTTAAAACCTTATCCCTGAGGGTTCTGGGGGAGTGTCCTCCTCAAAATCATATTTTCTATCTGGAAATCAACTACGCTGAACAAAATGGCTATCTCAAATTTTTGATTGGATGTGTTTGGGGGAAGTATGGGGGGGGGGGGGGGGCTAGTTGCCCTCCACTCAATTTCGACTATTAAAAAGGGCATTTCCAATTTCCAATCAAATAAGCCCCTTTTGAAATTTCTACAACAACTTTCTATATAAATCTTATATGCCCCCAGGGCACAAATTACAACCCTTGCACTGAAATCTCCGATGGGGTTTTTATCCTAAAAGACCTAATTTCCATAACTTTCGACTACTTTGAACAAAATGGATATCTCAAAATTTTGATTGGATGTGTTTGGGGAAATGGTGGGCGTGAGAGGGGGGTTAGTTGCAAATTTCAACAAAAAACCTTATATGCCCCCAGGGCATAACTTATAACCCTTGCCCTGAAGACTATGGGGAGAGTGTCCTACTCTAAGGTACAATTTCCTGAACTTTAAACTTCGTGGAACAAAATGGCTATCAAGAAATTTTGATCGGATATGTTTGTGGAAATGGTGGGCGTGGAAGAGGTGTTTGTTGCCTTCCAATCACTTTCGACGGTTAAAAAGGGCACTAGCCGTTTCAATTTCCAATCGAATGAGTCATTTTTGAAGTTTCTACGACGACGCGCTTCAGTAAAAGCCTTATATGCCCCCAGGGCATAACTTATTACCCTTGCCCTGAGGGCTGTGGGGGAGTGTCCTCCTCAAAACATAATGTCTATCTAGAAATCCAAAACACTGAACAAAATGGTTATCTAAAAATTTTGATTGGATGTGTTTGGGGAAAAGGTGGCCAAGGGAGGGGGGCTAGTTGGCCTCAAATCACTTTCGACTATTAAAAAGGGCACTAGACCTTTGAATTTTCAATCGAATGAGCCCGTTTTCAAGTTTCTACGACCAATATTTCAATAAATACGTGTATGCCCCCAGGGCATAACTTATAGCCCTTGCTCTGAAGACTGTGGGGGAGTGTCCTGCTCAAAGGTATTATTTCCTGAACTTTAACTGCCTGGGACAAAATGGCTATCACAAAATTTGGATTGGATGTGTTTGGGGAAACGGTGGGCGTGGAAGGGGTGTTAGTTGCCTTCCAATTACTTTCGACTATTAAAAGGGGCACAAGCCATTTCAATTTCTAATCGAATGAGCCCTTTTTGAAGTTTCTACGACAACGCGTTTTATAAAAACTTTATATACCCCCAGGGCATAACTTACAACCCTTGTCCTGAGGGCTGTGAGAAGGTTGTAATCCTCAAAAACCTAATTTCCAGAACTTAAGACTACGTTGAAGAAAATGGCTATCTCAAAATTTTGATTGGATGTGTTTGGGGGAATGATGGGCGTGGGGGGGGGCGGGCTAGTGGTCCTCCAATCACTTTCGACTATTAAAAAGGGCACTAGCCCTTTGAATTTCCAATTGAATGAGCCTGTTTTGAAGTTTCTATGACAACGCCTATAAAAACCTTATATGCCCCAAGGCATAACTTAAAACTCTTGCCCGGAGGGTTGTGGGGGAGTGGCCTCCTCAAAAACATATTTTCTATCTGGAAATCAACTATGCTGAAAAAAATGGCTATCTCAAAATTTTGAAGGGATGTGGTTGGGGGAATGATGGGCGGGGGGGGGGGGCTAGTTGCCCTCCAATCACTTATGACTATTAAAAAGGCCATTAGTCCTTTGAATTTTCATTCAATTGAGCCCTTTTTGAAGTTCCTACAACAACGCCTTCTATGAAAACCTTATAGAAGGGCTAGTTGTCCTCCAATCACTTTCGACTACTAAAAAGGGCACTAGATCTTTGAATTTCCAATCGAATGTTTTTTCAAGTTTCTACAACAAAGATTTCAATAAAAACTTATATGCCCCCAGGCCATAACTTAAAACCCTTACCCTGAGGCTTGTGAGGGAGTGTCCTCCTCAAAAACATATTTTCTATCTGGAAAACAACTACGCTGAACAAAATCGCTATCCCAAAGTTTTGATTGAATGTGTTTGGGGGAATGCTGGGCGTGGGGGGCCAGTTGCCCTCCAATAGTTTTCGACTATTAAAAAGGGCACTAGCCCTTTGAATTTCCAATCGAATGAGCCTGTTTTGAAGTTTCTACGACAACGCCTTCTATAAAAACCTTATATTCCCCCAGGGGATAACTTAAAACCCTTGCCCTGAGGGTAGTGGGGGAGTGTCGTTTTCAAAAACATATTTTCTATCTGGAAAAAAACTACGCAGAAAAAAATGGCTATCACAAAATTTTTTTTGATGTATTGGGGGGAATGATGGGCGTGGGGGGGGGGCTAGTTGCCCTCCAATCACTTTCGACTATTAAAAAGGGTATAAGCCCTTTGAATTTCCAATCGAATGAGCCTGTTTTGAACTTTCTACAACAACGCCTTCTATAAAAGCCTTATATATGACCCCAGGAGATAACTTAAAACCCTTGCCCTGAGGGTTGTGGGGGAGTCTCCTCCTCAAAAACATATTTGAAATCTGGAAATCGACTACGCTGAACAAAATGGCTATCTCAAAATTTTAATTGGATGTGTTTGGGGGAATGATGGGCATGGGGGGGGGTTGCCCTCCAATCACTTTCGACTATTAAAAAGGGCACTACCAACTTCAATTTCCAATCGAATGAGCCCTTTCGAAGTTTCTACGACGACTCCTTCGATACGAAGTGCCCGTGTATGGAGAAACCAAAAACACATTGTGCCCACATTGTTCTTTACTTAGGCAGCGCTAGCGCGCTGCCTATGAAATTGTCAAGTCTTCCAATTACTTTCGACTATTAAAAAGGGCACTAGACCTTTTGAATTCTAATCGAATGAGCCTTTTTGAGTTTCTACGACAACACTTCCTATAAACACCTTCTATTGCCCCAGGGTATAAATTATAAATCTTGCCCTAAAGGCTCTGAGGGTGTTTGTCATCCTCTAAGACATAATTACTAGAACTTTCAACTACGTTAAACAAAATGGCTATCTCAAAATTTTGATTGGATGTGTCTGGGAAAATGGTGGGCGTGAGAGGGGTGTTAGTCTTTCTCCAATTACTTTCAACTATTACAAAAGGCACAAGCCCTTTCTATTTTCAATCAAATGAGCCCTTTTGAAGTTTCTACGACAACGCTTTCAATAAAAACCTTATATTCCCCAAGGGAATAACTTACAACCCTCGCCCTTAGGGCTGGTTGGGGGGGTTGCCATCCTCAAAGACCTAATTTCCAGAACTTTCTGCAACGTTGAACAAAATGGCTATCTGAAAATTTTGATCGGATGTGTTTGGGGGAATGGTGGGCGTGAGACAGGGGTTAGTTACCGTCCAATCACTTTCAACTATTAAAAAGAACACTAGCGCTCTCAATTTCAATTGAATGAGCCCCTTTTGAAGTTTGTACAACAACTCTATCATTGAAAACCTTATATGCCCCCAGGGCATAACTTAAAACCTTTGCCCTGGGGACTCTCGGGGGTTTGTCATCCTTAAATACATAATTTCCAGAACTTTCAACTACGTTGAACAAAATGGCTATCTCTAAGCTTTGATTGAATGTGTTTAGGGAAATGGAGGGCGTGAGAGGGTGTTGTTAATTACTCTGCACTCACTTTTGACTATTAATAAGGGCAATTTTAATTTCCAATCAAATGAGCTCCATTTGAAATTTCTACAACCACTCTCTATAAAAAGCATATATGCCTCCATGGCACAAATTGAAAACCTTGTACTGACCGCTCTGCTTGGGTGTTCATCAAAAAAGACATGATTTTCAGAAATTTTGAGAACGTTGAACAAAATGGATATCTCAAAATTTTGATTGGATGTGTTTGGGGAAATGGTGGGCGTGAGAGGGGGGCTAGTTGCCCATTTCAATAAAAAGCTTATATGCCCCCAGGGCGTAATTTATAACCCTGAAGACTATGGGGAGAGTGTCCTGCTCAAAGGTATAATTTCCTGAACTTTAAATTTCGTGGAACAAAATGGCTATCAAAAAATTTTGATCGGATATGTTTGGGGAAATGGTGGGCGTGGAAGAGGTGTTATTTGCCTTCCAATTACTTTCGACTATTAAAAAGGGCACAAACCATTTCAATTTCTAATCAAAGGAGCCTTTTTGAAGTTTCTACGACAACGCGTTCTATAAAAAACTTTATGCCCCCAAGGCATAACTTACAAACCTTGTCCTGAGGGCTGTGAGGAGGCTGTCATCCCCAAACACCTAATTTCCAGAACTTAAAACTATGCTGAACAAAATGGCTATCTCAAAATTTTGATTGGATGTGTTTGGGGGAATGATGGGCGTGAGGGGGGGCTAGTTGCCCTCCAATCACTTTCGACTATTAAAAAGGGTACTAGCCCTTTGAATTTCCAATCGAATGGCGCCTGTTTTAAAGTTTCTAAGACAATGCCTTCTATAAAAACCTTATATGCCCCCAGGCCATAACTTAAAACCCTTGCCCTGAGGGTTGTGAGGGAGTGTCCTTCTCAAAAACATATTTTCTATCTAGAAAACAACTACGCTGAACAAAATGGCTATCTCAAAATTTTGATTGCATGTGTTTGGGGAAATGATGGGCGTAGGGGGGGGGGGGGCTAGTTGCCCTCCAGTTACTTTCGACTATTAAAAAGGGCACCAGCCCTTTAAATTTCCAATCGAATGAGCCTGTTTTGAAGTTTCTACGACAACGCCTTCTATAAAAACCTTATATGCCCCCAGGCCATAACTTAAAGCCCTTGCCCTGAGGGTTGTGGGGGAGTGTCCTCCTCAAAAAGATATTTTCTATCTGGAAATCAACAACGCTGAACAAAATGGCTATCTCAAAATTTTGATTCGATGTATTTGGGGGAATGATGAGCGTGGGGGGGCTAGTTGCCCTCCAATCACTTTCGACTATTAAAAAGGGTACTAGCCCTTTGATTTTTCAATCGAATGAGCCTGTTTTGAAGTTTCTACGACAACGCTTTCTATAAAACCTTATATGCCCCCAGCGCATAACTTAAAACCCTTGCCCTGAGAGTTGTGGGGGAGTGTCCTCCTCAAAAACATATTTTCTACCTGGAAATCAACAACGCTGAACAAAATGGCTATCTCAAAATGTAGATTAGATGTGTTTTGGGGAATGATGGGCGTTGTGGGAGGGGGCTAGTTGCCCTCCAATCACTTTTGACTATTAAAATAGGCACTAGCCACTCCAATTTCCAATCGAATGAGCCCCTTTCTATTTTTATACGAAGACGCCTACTATACGAAGTTCCCGGGCATGGCGAAAAAAAAAAAAAAAAAAACAACACATTTTGCCCACATCGTTCTTTACTTAGGCAGCGCTAGCGCGCTGCCTATGCTTTACGTATGGTTTATGACTAGAAAAGAATTTAGCCTTACGTTCGGGAAAGCAATCGAGAAATTTTGAGTTTACCTTATTATGGAATTCTTCCTACTTGGGAATCCAAGCCTTTAGCTGGAGAGACTGTAACCCAGTTATCTCCTGCTATCCAGTCACTGAAGGGCAACTGATCATTGTCAGTGTTTGAACTTGAGGAAACTTCGGTTACATAATATTTAATTTTTACTTTTTCCAAGGGGTTCCATTGTAACATATAATTATAATTTCCACCAAGTGGTGCTAGTTTACTTGGATTCTGGTAATATTCCGAAAGATTTGTCAGGATTACATCCAGAGAAGTATTCCCCTTAGTTGTTGGGAAATTGACTAGAGTTTTAAGGTTAAGTGACCTGGCCAGCTATTTGCTATCGAGTTCGTTAGCATCTCCTAGCATTACTACTCCAAAATATGGATGAGTTCTCTGCACGTAATCTGTCAATTCCTGCAGCTTCTCCCAAAAAGCTTTTCTTGCTGCAGCGGGCTGTGATGCATTCTCGAATTTTGCAATCTTGGAAAGTAATTGCTTGGCAAATGAAACTATCAAAATTGAGTCCAAGACCTTACTTATATTGGGAAACTACTACTACTAACAACTCACCGCAGCACTAAGCCGCCTGAGGCCTACACAGCTACGCACTCTCCTCTTCCATCCCAATTTGTTCAAAGCCTCCCTCTTTACACCCTCCCAGGAAGTTCTCATTTCCTTTAAGTCTTAATTTATGACGTCTTCCCACCCCAACTGCAGACAACCTCCTTTCCGTTTAGCCCTAGACAGCTGGCCGAAAGGACAACATTCGGGAATCTTCATCCTCAGACCGCGCCCTAGCCATCTCAACCTTTCTCTCATTATAGCCCTAGAAAGCGGGATTGAACCACACTTTTCGTAAAGCCTAATTTTGGGAAAGGTCTTTGAAAAATTGTCTGCCCCCTAGATTTTGAAAATTTGTGTCCTTTCTGTATCTTCATTTAGCGAAGTCCTTGCTCTCCATCACATTGCATTTGCTTGTTTTGAAACCTTTTCCCAAGGGCAGGGTTGCTTTGATAAACGGTAGAAAGATGCACAGCGCAAATAATGTGCAAACAAACTTCATTCTTATAACTTTTCATTAATTCCTGAAAGTTGCATTGTCTTATTCAACTACTTTCTAACATGGCAAAAAGCCCCTCTTTTAGAATTTTACACTAGATATCTAGACTAATTAAAAAGTGTACTCTTTACTTCTTAACAGTCTACTCGCTTATACATTGTAAATTCAAGGAAAAAAAATTATAAGGCACTACAATATACTGGGATTATATACGTATAGCTTACTACAATTCTAATACAGTTACAAAGAGAAGTTTCCTTTTGTATGATTATTTATCTTCTTAAACATGGTCAACTGAAAAATGTAAAGGCTAGCTAACACTGAGAGTACAATGTATATATTTGAGGCATTCGAGATAAGCTCATTCAGTAACTAAAGCTTGTTCTTCATCTCTCTTTTTCTTTAGAAATAGAAACAAAGCTGAATAGCATATCTATATAAATTAGTATATGTATTCAAACTAGAATACAAATCTTGTACCAATATATTGAAGGATATAGTTTTACTACCAACTGCTTCATGAATTCAAGCAAGTTAGACTTTCGGGTTGGGTTGTATCCTAGGGGAGGTGAGGTTACTGGCTTTGATCCTTCCTAAAATAGTTGTTCAGGCTCATAAATTGGTCTTAAAATGCAGGTTAAGAAATCTTACCCCCCTCTCACAAACACTCATTTACCTGGTATTTATATACCCACAAATAAAAAGCCTTTGGGATCCCCCTCCTCAAATAAAACTTCAGATATGATTCTGCTGTTTGAATTATGTTAGGCAGTATTGTTAAATCCTTTTATGACCAGGCCATTTGTTGATTAAGAACTTTTTAAATGCCAGTTTTTTTGCACTAATTTGTGTCAAATTTAACTGCTGTTTTACCATTATTTACTATTTTTAGATATATTGCTTTACAATAAAGGCATGATTCCAGCTGTTTGGGCAGTGTTAAGAAGCTATGCTCCTGCACTTATGCTACCGGTTGCTGCTCTAGTGGGATTTATTGGTTACAGTATTGAGTCCAGAGTGTCTGAAAGATATACTCCCTACAAAGATAGTATTGGAGAAGCACGTGAAGAAAGACAGTTAGAAGAAGTTTTGAGTAAAGAAGGTAGCTTAGTGGAAAGCATAAAAGAGAAGAAATTTGTGCCGAGATCGGTTTTTGAAAAAAATGTATCACCTTCTCTTCAGAAATAGATTTAATTTATTCTATTTTTATGCTCCAGTTAGGTTGTTTCAGTGCAGTGTTGTAGATAAAAGTAAAGTGTCTCCTAAAAAACAACTGACTTATGAGCAGAAGGCCTTAAGAAAACGTTACTGGGAATTTGAAGCTGTGTGGAATAGAAAAGTAGATATAGCTAGTTTATCCGAAGAAGAGAAACTTATCAATAAGATTCACAATGAAGCTGTGATAAATGGACATTTTACCTATGATGATCCTGCTACAGGTAACCGTGTAATGACCAGATTGAGACATTTTCTGAAAGGTACCTGCTGTGGGAATGCTTGCAGGCATGTAAGTAACTTTATCTACTGGAGTAACAGTAGTGGGGGTAGTTGTTGTTATTATTTTTTTTTACAATATCCTTTTTAAGTATTTGAATTTTCACAGGCCTAAACTACTTACAAAGCTGCTTCCAAAGTACCATAACCATTGATGTAACTAAAGAATGTATCTAGAAGACTGAGCCTTCCAGAAGGGCTTAGATCCCTTAAAAAAAAATTCGGAACACATAGAAAAAGCTATAGAAATATGGAAAACTTAAAGAAATAAGTCATTGTTTATCCTGATAGCTGCCCTAATATATGTGCTGTACCAATTTATTTTTCCTCGAAAAACAATTTTTTTTCTTCGAAAACTTACAGGTTATATTCTTTGAATGATTTCTAAATAAATAGGAAATAGATATATTTTACTGTAGCTAAACACCTCAAAAAGGTTATTAAGCTTTGGTTGTAGAATTTTTCTTACTAGTGTCAATTTTCTTAAGGGGAAGTATAGTAACATGGGTTATTGGGAGTCTCAGCTCTCCCTTTATGGGGTGCAAGGGTGCTTAAAGATTTATAGTGGTAACCACCATAAAATTTTAAATAATGCGAAAACATGATTATTTTATCTTAACAACAATTTTTTAAGAAAGTTAAAAAACCAGGTTTTCAGGTTGATATACCTGAGGCAGTTAAAAAACCAACAGAGAGAAAAATCTCAGTGAAAAAAAAACAAAAAACGAGACTTCGGCTGAGGCCGAAGTGTCGTTTGTTGTTTTTTTTCACTGAGATTTTTCTCTGTTGGTTTTTTGTCATGGCTGGCCAGTTCGGCTTAAGATCTTTCATCTGAGGCAGTTAATTTGGTAAGTCCCAGTGATGAACTGGAATTTTAAAGCTGAACCTATTTGAAGAGGACCCTCTTCAGGAGTATGTACTTAGGCTACTATCGATCCACTGTCCCAAGCCTTGAATTGTTTCTAAGGTTAAAAATGGTTGACATAATTCTCAATGAAAAGATTCCTTTAGATTTCTTGGAAACTTTGAAGAATTTTGTTCTAAATCTTTTAGCACTTTTTCATTTTATAATTTCTGTAAAAATGAAATATGTTAATGTCTATTTTAGTTTAGTTGCCTCTAAAACTGCTGCTTTGCATTTCCAAAAAAAATATTTTCGGTTACAATAATCCAAAAATTTGAATTCATTGTGCTTTCTGGAAAAATGTTGAAAAGTGTGCACAAATTAAGTACAAATTATAACCCCGTAAAAGTACTTAAACATGTGAAAAGCACTTTTGAGTAAATGTATTCAAGACCATGGAAATGGGCTTAAATATCTTGCCAACACACTTTTAAAAAAAAAAAAAAAAAAAAAAAAACTGTAAAAACTTAGCAAAATTGTTTTGCATGTATTTTTGTCACTTGTGTACGAGCCGGACAAAAATTTCTAAGGGGGGCGGGGGGTAACATGATACAGGTAGTATTGACACATAGCTACTATAGCTTTGTTTTAGGCAACTCGGAACCAAGAATTTGATATCTTACAGGATAAGCTATTTCAATTGAACATTCAAATAATGTCCAGGACAACTTTTAGAAGATTTATGGTCCATTATGGTGTATTATACAGAATTTTTCCTTAGTATACTTTACTTTGTCATTCTTCTTTATTCAATTTATTCTGTTTCAAATTTTAAGTGCCTTATCTTTTAGTGCGTTTATAATCACGAAGCAGTCCCAAAGAGCATGCAAAAAACAAGGCGCTTCAATAGTGCCTTTTGGGTGCCAGTACAATCAGAAGAGGCAGAAAGCAATGAAGAAGATTGAATTTCGAAGAATGAAAGAAGAGGAGTAAGGATGTGCTAGCATTTGACCAGTGAAAATCAATTGTGCAAAATATTTGTTCCTTTTTTTAAGGAATAAAAGTTTAAATGTTGATACAAAAATACTTTGGCACAAAAAAAGTTATCACAGCTCAAGAAAGTGAATGAAAAGAATTACGACTGTAGGCAATATTCCCAGGGTCTATTACATAAAGCACTTTGAGTCATAGCGTCTGATCTAAAAATATTGAGAAACATTTGGTGCAATCTACTAAATTCACCCCTAAAATTAGTTTTATCTAACACGAAGGTTTCGTCAGTATTATTTTTAATCCTTAGAACATATTATTTTTTAATATCATGAAAAAGGAGGGGGGGGGTATGTGTATCTGCATGATGCAAATGATGTTTCCGTATAGTAATACTAAACGTATTTTAGACGAAGGTGTATAAACCAGCCCTATTGCTCCATCCCAATATTACCAACATCGACATAATTATGGATTGGCGAATCGTTTAAAAGTGAGCCCATATATACGTCAAAACTCAGAGTTTCAGTCAAGTTGATGCTTATTTACAGTGAGATTTAGGTAGCACTGGACCCACCAGTACTGAGATATATCTGATTATCTAGCTCAGACAGTTCAAAAACGAAGCAAAAAAGGCAAGATAAATGAAGAATTAGCGATTTGGGCCATTTCCGTTGACGGTTCTTCTCACTGCCGTCACTGTCGTTTGTGGAAAGGCATAGTCACAGAGAAACACAGAGGTCACTTCCAAGATGTTAATTTTAAACCAGGCACATAGACAAGAGTGTTGTTCAGGGGAAAGAACACTTAAAAAAATACTTGATAATGTGAATAAGAAGTGCCAAGACATTAATTTTTTTTTCTATTAAATATATATATATATATATATATATATATATATATATATATATATATATATATATATATTAAATAAATAAAAAAGGAAACACAAATATAATATTTCTTATATAGATATAAGGAAATATAAAAAATATATAAAAATTAAAATAAAGCAGTTTTTTCTATTAGAAAACTTTTCGTTTGTTTTTATTAACTTAAAATTTCATAAAAAGAATTAATCAGGTTTTGAATAAAATATTTTCATTGAAAAAATCCATTGCTGGAAGTTCCTGTCTGAATGTGGTTTTTAAATCAATCATGTTTTAAAAAAGAAGGGCGATTTACCTCTCCAGAAATAAAGAATGACATGATAGGCGTATACAAAT
The DNA here is from genome assembly GCF_049724085.1 of Artemia sp. Qi Xiang Cuo. NCBI lineage: Eukaryota > Metazoa > Arthropoda > Branchiopoda > Anostraca > Artemiidae > Artemia > Artemia sp. Qi Xiang Cuo. Next base: position 24,084,974 of record NC_142799.1, read on the forward strand.
GAGTCACAAAAATAATTCAAAGGAAATACAGCACATTTTTTAATACAGAAATATAGGCAGTACTCTTCCCTTCTCTTTTTGGTTTAGCTTGTTCCATTTTAATAAAATTGAGATAATGATTAAGTACTATTTTCGCATGCTACCAGTTACCACAAAATCCTTCTGCTTCATCTTATACTCCATAAGAACACATAATATATAAATAATTTTTATTTGTAAAAATCTGTGGCACAGTTAGAAGAAAATGAACGTTGCCAAATTATTGACTACATAATAGAGTGAAAGTTAAAAATAATTTCAAGAAAAATTCTAAACTCTAACATTCATTCAATTAGATTCAATAAAAAACACCATCAACTACTCATTAGAAATAACGACATAATTTTAAGACAGAGAATGCAAAATTATAATCATAAAACAGATAACATAGAATTGAAAAGACTTTTTGTTGCCAAATAGTTATTATTTTGTCAACTATAACACAAGAGGAATTGATTCGTATGAAAGGTAAAAAGTTCTGAAATCCACTATTGACCATCCGCCTCCTATAGTCCACTCTAGAGGTTGTGTTTTAAAAAAGGGTTGCACGATAGGGCAGTACAAGTTCTTAATATATATATATATATATATATATATATATATATATATATATATATATATATATATATATATATATATTCTTGTACTCAAAACGAAGAAAAATCTCACCATTTCACATGAACAGAAGTAAGGTTTTTGTGCTTTTTGCAGAAACTTTTTTTTAATTGACAGATAGAAAAGACACATCCGTAAAATAAAAAAGTGTAATTGAACAACGCGGTTTTATCTTTCTATGCAGTATAGATAACCATGCAAGAGTGCGCCCAGCATTTTTTTGCGATTTTTGCGGGGGTAAAAACGCATGAAAAATTTTTTATATGCATTTTTTACGCTTTGACGAGTCGGGTAAAAAAATTTATGGGGAGGGGGAGGTTCATACCCTGTAACCTCTCGCCCTTGGATACGGCCTTAAAACCATGTTATTTAGTCTTTTAGCGGAAATACGACAAAATTTGTCCCAGTTAAGTCTGGTCTCTCTTGTTTCTAAAGAAGTAAATGCTCCTCTATAATTGCGACCAGTGGATAAAGACTGACTAAAACGATTTCTCTCTCTTTCTAAAGCAATTTAGGAAGATGTGTGGGATACGCCCTTTCCTTTAGAAACAGAACCATGTCTAATATGTAATAGTTGCGATTGCTTCAAATAAATTATTACGCATTTCAATTTACATAATAACCATATTTAATTTGAATTTCAACCATATCTAATAGGTAATAGTTGCGATTAATTCCTTTCGTTCCCACTGATGATTTTTTTTTTTAAGCAAAACGGCTCAGGGATAGCGAATGTCGGAAAATCGTTAAAAATGTTACCACAGAAACCGTTCACTGCAGCCCATGAAACGCAAAAAAAAAAAAATATTATGGTATATTTAAAATTGATACATAAGAATAGGCGAAATCAAGTTTTAGCAGCCAAGAAAAACATTCAAAGGGCTAAACTTTATTAGCTTTGGCCAGCTATGCCTAATACAAAATTTAATTCTTATATTCTATGCTCATTTCCCTGGAAATGAGCATAGAATAACCCCCCCCCCCAGGCATCGACTATTACAATGGTGCATTAAAAGGACACAGCCCTCATGTTGTTTGTCAAATATTAATGGAAAACTTCTGGAAAACATGATTAGTTTCTCAGTTACTTGCAATTTTAAGGTTCCACAAAGCTTTTAATTCAGAATAATGGGTATGATTTTCAAGGCTCAGTAGAAATATTTGAACGCAACCATTGAACCGTTCTGACGCATAAACTTGCATTAAAAAACGGAGGTAATTTGACGTATCACGCAAAAATGGCCGTTTTAGCATGAAATCCCATCAGTGTGAACCCAGGGTTACACTAACACCAACCTTTAAGTAGTCTACATACCTGAATTGCGCAACCGAATTCTGTTTAAGATTTAGTACCCAAGGATAAAATTAATTATAAAGAATTTTCTTAGCAAAAACATTCCTTCGTCTTCTTTATTTCACAAAATTATTTTTAGTAGTCAATTCCATACAAAACAGGTATGAATTTTTTTCTTTTAATTTTCATCATGATTGTTTAATTGAATGACTATTTGTTTGTGCATTTGTTTAAGTTACATTTACAAGGTGCGTTCTTTCTATGTTGTGTTTTATTTTTTATTCGTCAGGTTTTGCTTTAAGCTACTTGAGTGGAAAAATAAAATAAGTAATTTCTAAAAAAAATTATTTTCAAGCTTCTTGTTTATCCAAGTATAATTTTATGAACGTCAAATAATGTGACTACCCGAACTTATCGTCGCGATCTCGTCAAAAGGTCGTATCAAACATTTTTAAGATAATCGCAGAAAACTGTTTGTCATAATAATCAATAAGACAAATATTATAATTAATAAGACAAAATTTTTTTGAACCCAAATTAACTTCGAAGCTGTATTGAGCTCAAAATTCTTATAAATTTAAATTGAGCATATTTGGAATTGGTCTTGTTCTGCTGGGTTAATGCTGGGTTAGTGTAATATCCATGGTGCTAGCATTTTTAATTCCAATCGAACTCGTGATTAACCATCGAATTTTCCATGGTCTTGGACAACTGAACAATTCTAATCGGTTTCCTCTTTTTATTCTATCCCTTAATTTATTACCTTGGGATTACAAAAATGACTCAAAATCTGTGGAATTTTGGTGATTAAGGCGGCAATTTTAGAAGGGTAGGATGGAAGAACGGTGCTAATAGGAGTGTTGCCCCAGGGTGGACTAACGTTGCAACGAGTGTATTGTGGCAGTAATTATTTAGCCATGAAAAATTAATTGGGAACTAATATGGGAATATAAAAAAAAAACTGACGTGTACTTCAGTTACTTCAAACATAATTATTGGTTTAAAAAGGACCCTTTTCAAAGCCAGGTACAAATATAAATATCGTAAAAGGTCATTCAATATCAACAGACAAAACTTGTGTTATTATCAACAGAAGTTTGAAAAATTTCAAATAAAAAAAAGACCAATTTTGGATTTATAATTTTGAACTATATTTCTTGAAAAATAAATTATTATATTGGTTAATAAAGCATCTTGATTATTGTAACGATCTCTTAGAAGGAGATGGAAAATTTAAAATGGTATTTTGATACCACGTTTGAAAAAAACTATAGGCCTATTCTTGATATCAGTTAGTATCAAAGATTGGTTTATATTCTTTTTTTACGTTTTTACGAGTAGGACAACATTTGGGTGGGGGGGGGGGTCAAATCCCCTCCCCCTGGATACGGCCTTGCATAGTTTCTTTTTTATGTATTTTGATAATTTTAAAGAAATTTTGTTATTTATCTCCATACATTTTTATTATCTATTTTTATCTAGACTTGATATCTATTATGTGCTGAAAGTAATTATTCGGTAAAAAAAAAATTGTTTCCCTAACAATGGTAATTTGAATAGATAAGCACTTGAACGGGGTTTCGAACTTCCTCGTCCGTTGAAACATCCAGGGCGCAATGATCCAAAAAGATCCATTATTAAATTATGTTAAATTATTAATTAAAATATTATATTAAATTATATATATCAATTTCATTTACTGAGTGCGAAAGGTCTATTGATCGGAATTCATGCACAAAATACGAAAATTACACCACTTATTAAAAATTATAAACAGTATTTTAAGTGTCTTAACTTTTCGATTATTCGAGTTAACAATCGAAATAACAGTTTGGAGCTAATTCAATTATTCGAGCCTGCCGTTGGCTTCGATTATTCGAGATAGCAGTCGATCCTGTCTACAGCTAGTTTTAAATATTCTATCGAAATGCAATTTCTATAAGTCAAAGTATACACAATTGCTTTTTTCACGTTAGCACATTTTAAAAATGTTGTGAACTTTCCAAATACTGACCTTCAAAAATAAACTATATTTGATTACTAACCTATAATTCCGACATTAAATTGCAATCAAAAAAGTATTCCTTATCTACAGCTATAAAATTAAAGATCGTAAAAGGAAAAAAGAACAAACGCACTTGAATATAAAGCGATAGAACCATTAATAAAAAGACATTTAGAGTGGAAAGTAATTAGACTCTTTACATACAAAAACGGAAAATTTATCCCTTTTCTCAATCTCATGGCTTTCTTATTCTAAGATCTTATCTATTGCCGCACCTAGGGGAGAAGGGGTGAATTTGAACGAAGGGTAGTTTCTATCTTTCTTAAATAACTCGAATAAAAAACCTAATTGACCCAAGTCTTTAATTAACACTTACGAAAAATTAAAACAACAATTAATATAAAGACTGATCAGTACAAGGTAAGTGTTGGGAGAAATTTGAAGGGTAGAAACTTCAATTTATAGGCTGGATATACATTCCTACCATCTATATTTTAAACAACTGCAATATATACAACTCTTTAGAGGACTGAAGTCGGAACTGCATATCGTGGCTACTGCGAGCAGTTCCTCTATAATAGGAAAACCAAACTGTTCAGGGCGGAAATACAGATTGACTTGCTTGTATATATTGTAGCATTGCAAATTGTAACTTGAATCAAACCTGAGACAGTGAAACTTGCAACAGGGGGGTTTCAGTCTCTATCGAGAAATTTGGGTCTAAAATAAAACTGCACTAAACAAACTACTTTTTAGGGTGTAGAACTTTTAAAGGAACCTCAAAGGAAGATTAGATAAAAGAGAAAATGTTTATAATAAACTTTACACCATGACGATATCAAAATCCCGTCATAGTTTAATATCTTCACTGTTCACCTTAAACTCCCAATTCCTTCCCTAGATGCAGCAGTTCAAAATCGAAACACGTTATTTAAATTTTTCACAGTTTTGACTTTACCATATCACATACTTATTTGTGTTGATTACTAATCCTGACCTTCGACAAGTCTTTGGATGTCAGCTTTTTCATTTGCCCTAATCAGAAACTGATAAGGCTCGAAACTTAAGCTCATTTCAAGAGAAGAACATCTCCTTGTTCTGTAATGCAGTCAATGTTTTTTCGTTCAACCCTGCCCCACAAAAGATATAAGCTTTTTACTACATTGCTCACGGCGTTTTCACTACACAGTGGACATTTCCCCGATGATTTCCGTTCAACTGAAATTTTTGTAATGCTTTATCACTTTTTCAACTGAATTGCCAATACAATGTCGTTTACGTCCTAATCTCGAACTAAATGGTATACTAAATCAAACTTAAAAATTATTACTCCAAATGGAATCTGAGCTGGTGCAGCCAAGAAGAATTTTTTTAAAAAAACTACGATTTTTTTTACTTTACCCTTCCAGAAAATTTACACCTCTATTTGTATGGAAACATGCCAAATAAAGTTGAGTTTTATTTATAGACAAGGGGTATTAGCTAACCATGCCGATAAATGATTACTATTGCCTTTCTTTTCTGACTTTCTACTTTAGGTTTTCTATCCCTCCAAACTTTTTCTCTTTGTTTCCTTTAGAGTGGACACAAGGCCGTACCCAGGATTTTTTTCGGAGGGTGTTTTACTCAAAGATTTTTTTCGGGGGAGGGGGGGAGGTGTACACAAAAAACGCATACAAAATTTGTTTATATCCATTTTTATTATGTTTTTACGAGTAAAAAAAAAACATTTCGGGAGGGGTTCAAACCCCCCCTCTGGGTACGGCCTTGGGTGGACAGCATAAACGGAAACATGCCGAAAAAGGTGTAGCTGAATTTATAGACAAACATGGATTTATTTGTCTTTCCTCTTTAATTTTCTACTTTAAACTTTAATTTTCTATTTTGATTAAAACCATTTTCTGGGCTAAATCCCAGCATCAGAAGATTTTCAAAAGAAGAATTCAACAGTATTCAAAAAATATTTTTAAAATTCTCCCCATCAGGACTGGTTGAAGATCCCCTCTTTCAGGTGCATGAACAATTAAATCGAGCTAAGCGAATGAGGAAAATTACTTTCCGCTCAAGAGACGACATGCCAAAATACTATTTCATCCCCCATGTTCCATTTGTCAAATTCCCTTTATCGCACAAAGGTACCATACTAAAGATACAATTTTATTTCAAAGAACATGAGCTGATAAAAGGAAACACGAATTAGTTTCCGAACACCCCATCTAGCTTTACCCAGTTGAATTATAAATCTAATTACAAAAACATTGATAAAAATACTATTTTATCTATGCCCTTTTTGCTTTTACTTGAAATCGGACCTAGGGTAAAAGACCATGTTTGATAGAATGATCCAACGTGTAAATCTGTATAGGTTTCATTTTAAGAGGAGCATTTTTGAAATCTAGCATAGTACTAACTATTTTACATGCAATCCAAGAGAGATGTTGAAGACCTAGTCAAGAGGTTTTCGATTTAATCCAAAGAAACCTAGACCTTTAATTGAAATCCAAATTTTAATGAATTAAAACTAAGCTCAGATAAACGCCTATTGACTAACTAGGTTTGTCAATTGATGGTGCACTGTCCATAACATAGTTTTTTACCACTTTAAGTGTTTACTATTGCCACTATGAGTGGCAACAGTTTAAAATAGCGCCACTGTCAATGGCAGTGAATTCCTATTTCGCTCACGTGCACCGAAAATCCTTTCCTATTTAGAGTTTACCTTCATTGGTCCCAGTTGAAACAGAGATATAATCCTTTTCGTATGTTACCTCGTGGCTTCAAATTGCATCTGCTCAAAACCTTTTTTTGTCTTTAATGTGTTTCGCTTTTGAACGACCCATTGTTTCAAAGCCAACAGTCGAAAATTTTTATTACAAAAGAACGATTTAACCCGAGCTAAATTCTGGAAGGACAATTGAAGGTCACTAGGAAGACTGTATGTTGTTAGTTTCATCATGGGATATAGATGTCTCTAATGAATGTTCCAAAGCAACTGGGGTCAGCCACTCTTTTGGCAGCCATTTTTCAATAAATGGTAAATAGTTACTCATTGAAGCCAACCGATTCACCCAGGATGGAATTTCTCTGCCACATAAAACCTAAAAGAGCATACAATAGTATTAATGCTAGTGACAAGACAATAGAGCAATGGTTCCCACCAGATTTTGGTCCATGCCCCACTCACCTATATCTAATTTCCTGATACACGTGAGATATCGAGATATACAACTATAAAAAAGCCTTCGAAAAACAAAACTTGAAGAAACAAAATTCAAAAATGGATTTTTTTAAGCCAAGCAAAACTTCATGAAAAACAAAGCGAAAATTTCGCTTTGTGAGAAAATAATTTTTGTGACAAATAAACAAAAAACAAAAAACAAGAAATAAACAAAAACAAGACAACAAGACAAGCAATAAAAACAAGACAAATAAACAAAAAACAAGAAAGAGGCGATTGGCCCAACCTACGATATCTCGTGATATTGAAATTTTTTATTCAAAATGTTACCTGTATTCACCTGAAGAAAGCATGAAACGCCATCAACATGTTTTTTCTTCTTTTTTTTGGGGGGATGGGGGGGGGGGGTCAGGGGTGGGCCTCTAGGCTTAGTTTATGCTAATGATAAATATTGTCTGTATAAAACACATTTTATACAAGGAATTACGTTACTGTAATCCTATCATGTATATTTTTAACTCTTTAAATGAATGTGAATCCGACGTTATTCACATGAAAAGCGTTTTTTTTTCAAAATTAAGGTTCCTAAGTATAGTCAACCAATGGGTGCATGTCCTGTACATGACCCCCAAATATATTGCCATGCCTCACCTGTGGGGCCTGCACCCCACGTTGGGACTCGCAGCTTTAGAGAAAGGAAAGAGAAGAAGTGTTACCACAGAAGATTTGCCGAAAGCCCCATGTTGGCGAAAAACACAGTGCTATGCATTATCTTAGCAATTTGCAACGAGAACAAAACTAACGGTTACGTAAAAGAATGTAAAGAAATATAAATAGACGCGGAGCAAACTAGAAATATATTTCTGTCTAAAAAAACCACTAAACATACACACACTGATTTCCTGTTCTTACACATTTTCTGAAAGGCAGAAATTTAATTCATTTAAAAGGTTGATTTCACTTTTAATTCAATTTTGATATATTGAAACAAATTATCCTGATAAAAGCAACTCAAGAGGGATCACAATAAAGACAAATCTTGCAAAAATTATTTTCTGTCTAAGAGGAAGGCAAAACCTTGTAGGAGAGATTTTCGAAAATATTTGAGAAAAATTAACCTAAAAGCATAATTTCTTTTCTGAAGAAGTTAAAAATCAATCACAATAATAATTCTAGCAGGATAACTACACTATTTATCTCATAACAATCTTTTTGTAAATAATGTTGTTATATTCATAACAACATTATTTTATCAGGTAAATAAGCAGTCAAATCCATTGTTTATAGCTATTCGATACCTTAAAAATCATTTTGCGAGTCTCAGTATAAGCTGACAATGATGCAAGTTTCATTAAATATGAATATCTCTATCCCTGGCATAAAACGGGAGCCTGGCCTTCCCAAGGCCAGAACATACGTTGCACTTTTACTGAAAAAAAAATTAAATCTTTTCACTTTAAAACTTTAGTAAATCAAATATTATTTAAATTTTAAGGAATAAATATCAGAATATATATATTAAACTGACAATGCACATTCATTTGTATTTTTTTTTTCAGTAAAGTGCAACGTATGTTCTGGCCTTGGGAATGCATAGGGGTTTTGAGCCCTACTCATGTTCATTTCTGCTCGTTTTGAGTTTGACTCGGTTATTTACTGTAATTTCTGTTCGTTTTGGGGGTCATTGATTTATTGATGCTGACTTGTGGTAGTTTTACGCTTGGTACATTATTTGATTTTATTTTTGCTCATTTTTGGTTTAATGGAATTCTTTACTTTTTTTAAAAAAACTTATTTTGTGAAGGTTTTTGCATTATTTTTTGTTTGTTTTATGTTGACATACTCTTTTCAGGGAAAAAGAAAATAACTGTTTAAAATTTTTTGGTTTTCTTTAAGAATTTAAAGTTTGGCCAGCTATTTGTATGCTGGAAAAATTTTTTAAACAGTTTTTAACAACATACACCCTTTTCAAAATCTGGACACAAATGGTAATGTTTAGTTTATTTTTATACCTCCTCTAGTTAACCTGAAATAGAAAACTTGATACCATTCGCAAAATCCTCTATCTATGGTCTTTGACAGCTTGGATACACTTACACTCTTTTGGTTAAATTTTAAGAGCAAAAGTAGTAATAGAAGTAGCCCCGAAAGTTTGAACATGATATCCTCAGTCGTTCTTGAGATACTGCTGAGATATCTTATTGGCAATTAGCATTAACACAGTGCATTTTGATTTAATCTTAAGATAACATTTAGTGTTTAAACATAATGGACAAATTGCATAAATGTGGGAGGTTGACCTACGCAATATCCCTAGAGATACAGTTACAAGACCGTCTAGCTATGCTGAACAAAATAGCTATCTTAAATTTTGATTGGAAGTATTTTGAAAATTATGAGCTAAAGAAGAGGGCTGATTCCAATCAAATTAGCTCCCTGAAAATATCAATGATATTACTTGCTATGATAGAGCAGCGCTGCTTATGATATTGCTTATATGCCCTTTTAATACTTGCATGTGTATAGTTTTTTTAATTTAATTGAAACTCCCCCTAAAACCTTCAACATAATGCCCTTAAGTGTCAGTAGTCACAGCAACCGTAGAAGTAGTATCAAAAGTATACAAATAGTGTCTTCTGGCTAGTTCAAAATCTGTCACAAATTACCCTGAAAAAGGGCCATCTTAATAATTTAAGCCGTTATTGTGATATTGCTTTATCACCCTATTAGTAGAGTAGTACCTTATACTTTGCTTGAAGCTATAGGAATTCCCATACTATTTGCTTGATGCTCTACACCTTTTCAAAGAGAGTCAGAACACCCTCACACAGTTTGACATAGACATTTTTTTTTTTTAATCGAAAACTAGAGATTGTCAAATTGCGTATTTAGGAATGGTTTTTTAGGGAAAGCTGTCTATCACTCATGTGTTATCCACAGTTCCATCTCCTTGAAGTCTGTGCTATGAAGAGCAGTTTCTGATTTGTTTTGGACAATTGCCTTTAGCCAACAATAGTTTGATATGAATGTGTCGGCAGATAGGATTTGCGAATTTGATCCTATTAAGGTGGAGAAAAAAAAAGAAAAGGGTTTAGTATTTGCGAATACTCAGAGTACTTAGTGCTGTACGGTGGGGGCCGAGCTGCTAGTAAAAACCCCGTCTGGATGAGTTGAAATAAAAAATTTAACAAGAAATGACTGAAAAGTGTTTTGGGGGAGATGGGTTGATTGTGTACTGTATAATACACAAGTGATGTTTGGACAGTGTTGTCAATTTAAAATAGTTTAACGTTATACTATACGAAGAAGCTGATACTAAGAGGGGTGTAGATGACAAGAAAAGAATTGTAATAGCGGATAGCTTTACTTCTTTGATGTGTTCCGTATAATACATAAGTGGTGGGTTGATGACAGAAGGATCTCTTAGAGTACTTATAGTGCCGTACTGTGGTACGAATTGCTTGTGAAAAACCCAAATGAATGACTTGAAATAAAAATTTTTAACAAGAAATGTCTGAAAAGTATTTTTTGGGGGATTTCTAGTTGAAAATGCTTATTTTTTAATTTAATTGGGATGAAAAGTCAAAGTCTAACATAAAGAACAAGGTATTTCGGAGGGGGTAGCTCACTTCATATACGGGATAATTTCCATTCGTCTTAGTTTTTAACGATGCTCCTTATATCTGGTTGAAAAAACTTATTTTTTAATTTAATTGGGATGAAAAGTCAAAGTAACATAAAGAACAAGGTATTTCGGAGGGGGTAGCTCACTTCATATACGGGATAATTTCCGTTCGTCTTAGTTTTTAACGATGCTCCTTATTTCTAGTTGAAAATGCTTATTTATTTTTTTAATTGGGATGAAAAGTCAAAGTCTAACATAAGGAACAAGGTATTTGGGAGAGTGTAGCTCACTTCATATACGGGATAATCTACATTCGTCTTAATTTTTAACGACTCTCCGTATTTCTAGTTGAAAATGCTTATTTTTTCATTGAGTTGGGATGAAAAGTCAAAGTCTAGCATAAAGAACAAGTTATTTCAGAGGGGGTAGCTTACTTCATATACGGAATAATTTGCATTCGTCTTAGTTTTTAAGGATGCTCCTTATTTCTAGTTCAAAATGCTTATTTTTTAATTTAATTCGGATGAGAAGTTAAAATCTAACATAAAGAACAAAGTATTTCGGATGGGGTAGCTCACTTCATATACGGGATAATTTGTATTCGTCTTAGTTTTTATCGATGCTCCTTATTTCTGGTTGAAAATGCTTATTTTTTAATTTAATTGGGATGAAAATTCAAAGTCTAACATAAAGAACAAGGTATTTCAGAGGGGGTAGCTCACTTCATATACGGGATAATTTCCATTCGTCTTAGTTTTTAACGATGCTCCTTATTTCTAGTTGAAAATGCTTATTTTTTAATTTAATTGGGATGAAAAGTCAAAGTCTAACATAAAGAAGAAGGTATTTCGGAGTGGGTAGCTCACTTCATATACGGGATAATTTCCTTTCGTCTTAGTTTTTAACGATGCTCCTTATTTCTAGTTGAAAATGCTTATTTTTTAATTTAATTGGGATGAAAAGTCAAAGTCTAACATAAGGAACAAGGTATTTGGGAGAGGGTAGCTCACTTCATATACGGGATAATCTTCATTCGTCTTAATTTTTAACGATGCTCCTTATTTCTAGTTGAAAATGTTTATTTTTTCATTTAATTGGGATGAAAAGTCAAAGTCTAACATAAAGAACAAGTTATTTCAGAGTGGGTAGCTTACTTCATATACGGGATAATTTCCATTCGTCTTAGTTTTTAACGATGCTCCTTATTTCTGGTTGAAAATGCTTATTTTTTAATTTAATTGGGATGAAAAGTCAAAGTCTAACATAAAGAACAAGGTATTTCGGAGGGGGTAGCTCACTTCATATACGGGATAATTTGCATTCGTCTTAGTTTTTAGCGATGCTCCTTATTTCTGGTTGAAAATGCTTATTTTTTAATTTAATTGGGATGAAAATTCAAAGTCTAACATAAAGAACAAGGTATTTCAGAGGGGGTAGCTCACTTCATATACGGGATAATTTCCATTCGTCTTAATTTTTAACGATGATCCTTATTTCTAGTTGAAAATGCTTATTTTTTAATTTGATTGGGATGAAAAGTCAAAGTCTAACATAAAGAACAAGGTATTTCGGAGAGGGTAGCTCACTTCATATACGGGATAATTTCCATTCGTCTTAGTTTTTAACGATGCTCTTTATTTCTGGTTGAAAATGCTTATTTTCTAATTTAATTGGGATGAAAAGTCAAAGTCTAACATAAAGAACAAGGTATTTCGGAGGGGGTAGCTCACTTCATATACGGGATAATTTCCATTAGTCTTAGTTTTTAACGATGCTCATTATTTCTGGTTGAAAATACTTATTTTATAAATTTAATTGGGATGAAAAGTCAAAGTATAACATAAAGAACAAGGTATTTCGGAGGGGGTAGCTCACTTCATATACGGGATTATTTCCATTCGTCTTAGTTTTTAACGATGCTCCTTATTTCTAGTTGAAATTGCTTATTTTTTAATTAAATTGGGATGAAAAGTCAAAGTCTAACATAAAGAACAAGGTATTTCGGAGGGGGGTAGCTCACTTCAAATACGGGATAATTTGCATTCGTCTTAGTTTTTAACGATGCTTCTTATTTCTGGTTGAAAATGCTTATTTTTTAATTTAATTGGGATGAAAAGTCAAAGTCTAGCATAAAGAGCAAGGTATTTCGGAGGGGGCTCGTTACTGATATTGATATTAGTGCGTAAACTACAAACGGACAAAAATATTCAGAACTTTTTTTTTCTTATAGCCTTGTCTTTGAAGACATTTCTTCATCTTAATTGGCTTTAGAAATATCATGCAAAATAAACTAGCCTAACCGTCGTTG